>NC_090938.1:480106005-480411834 GCF_040938575.1 Ambystoma mexicanum
AACGGAACCCTGACAGTTTCCTCCCCCAAAGAAAGATCCCTGAAGTGGGAGGCCAAGAACCTGGATATGAGAAGAGGAGCATGCACATTTGACTCTGGTTCCCATGTATACTCCTCAGGAACGTAACCTTTCCAGTCAATGAGAAAATGACAAACCTCACGTACCTTCTTAGTATCCAGAATAGCCTTAACCTCGTACTCCTCCACTCCCTGGACCATCACAGTTGCTGGACGAGAAGGTAGGCGGGTGCCCGCAGGGCAAGGTTTCAGAAGGCAAACATGAAAGACGGGATGTATCTTCCACTGGGAAGGCAACTCTAAACGAACTGCCAAAGGGTTGAGCACTTCCTTAATAGGAAAAGGCCCCACAAAACGAGGCAACAAGCATCTACGACCAGGCATATGGATATTCTTAGAAGCCAACCAGACCAGCATTCCGGGTTGATAATCGGGGGCAGGAGTCCGGTGCCTATCAGCATAGAGTTGGCTTGCCATTGCGTGGCCTCCAAGTGATCAGAGACTGTCTCCCTCAGGGAAATGAATTCACGGATGCAGTCCTGAACTGCCGGGTTGTCAGTTGTAGGAATAACATCCACAGGAAGCAACCTTGGGTGTAGACCATAAAGGGCAAAGAAGGAAGTGGTGCCAGTAGAAGAATGGACTGAATTATTGTACGCATATTCTGCTGCCCCCAAAACGTTTAACCATGATTCCTGATGTTGAGCAATTAGACAGCGTAATAATTGTTCCATAATGGCATTCGCCCTCCCTGTCTGCCCATCAGTTTCAGGGTGATAGGCTGTGGAGTAACATCCATCAATACCCAAGGCAGTGACGAGATGACTCCAGAAACGGGAGGTAAACTGTGAACCTCGATCAGTGATGTAGGCCAAAACGACGAAACACGTGCTGCAAGAATAAATCCGCTAGGACAGGAGCAGAAGGTAGACCTTGGCAAGGTATGAACAAGGCCATTTTAGAAAAGTAGTCTATGACCACCCATATGGTATAAAAGCCTCTGACAAGAGGTAATTATACCACAAAGTCCATAGAAATCATAACCCAAGGTTTCTTTGGGACAGGCATGGGATGAATGAACTCCATTGGTTTGGATGCTGTACCATTGCACTAAGCATAAATCGCGCAATTCCTGATGTATTCCGACACATCCTTAGTCATAGTAGGCCAGAATGCCCATCGTCTTATTTGCTCAAGAGTCTTGCGTCTACCCGGATGTGCTTCTATTAAGGCATCATAACACCACTGGAGAGCCAACAAACGGGTTTCAGGTGTAGGAAGATAAAGCCGCCCTTGTACATATGGCAGTGAGTGGGTGATTTCCATCTCATAGTCATGGACTTCCTGTTACGCTCACCTGGTTCCCACAGGGCCGTCGATCAGACGGGGACAGCTGCGGTCTCCAACGTGATGCGTAGTGCAGAGATGACGGTCTGGACTGGCCCGCCTAATCTTGTCTGCTGGACTCGTAGAAGTATTCTCCTTGTGTTTTTAAATGATGAGCTCTCCATCCTGCATGGCATGCAGGGGCGCGTAGATACCAGTTACTTCACTGGTTTGAAGGTACTGGAGGAGTTCCGGAGGCATATTGACTCCAGTGTCTATAAAGTTCAAAGAGTTCAATATGTCCGATGTTCACTCTTGTTCCATTCCCTCGTTAGGTTGCAGCTGGGTCCAAAAGAATATTGCCTGGAGGCAGCTGATGGCGTTCAGGTTAGAGTCTGTATTACCAAACACTGTCCGGTAAAAGTTGCATGAGTTTAACTTGCTGTTTTCTCTCCCTTTATAGGTGCGGTATAGCAAGATGCGGCGAATTAAAGGATAATACCTCTGGTGGTAAAGCAGGTAAGCCTATGGTGGCAAGAGATTGTCTTTGTCGGTTTTCTCGGCTCACCTGGTTATTCCTTTTGTTTTCCCCCCAGGTGCTGGGTTTCGACAAAGAAAATGATGGAGGCAGCGCCGAGTCGAAAGATGCGGTGGATTGGTGAGTATAACGTGGCGTTGCTGCTGGCGAAGCGACCCGTGCTGAAATAATGTCCTTTCCAGGCTCGGAGCTGTGTTGGTTCTGGAATCAGGTGAGGAATCAAATAATGTCTGTGATCTAACCTCTTCTCCTTTCTTTTCCTTTTGTCTAGGATCTCCGGATTCGAGGCGGGCATGGCAGAAGACTGGATGTTGACTTGCAGAGACGGTGAGCGTTACGCTGCTGGATGCAGAATAACACGAAGCATGGGCTGCTGTTTGGGCATGGTTTAAATAGCCTGCAAAGTAGTCCCAGGAAAGAAGTTCCCCAGAACCACACCCGAGTGAAAAATAGTCCCTGTAATAAACTAGTCCCATCCAGGCCTCATGTTGGCTTGGACTCATTTGCAGCATGGTCTGCATAAGGTAAGTAAAGTCTATGGCGCCAGGACTGATTTCTCTGATGAGCCTGGCGCCTAGGGCGCCAGGACTGAATCCAAACAGCCCCCAGCCGGGGCTGTTGGGGTTTTAATAAGTATCTGGATGCCTGCTCCCGGGGCTGATGGACTCGATCCGGATGCCCGGGGGTAGGCATCATGACAGTTCCGGAGGATTAGTAGCCATCCAAGATTGAATCAAACCCTTCAAAGAAGAATCAACAGTACAAGAACAAATGACAAAAGACGGCTGTAATACCTTCCCTTCCGAGACAGGTGTCTGTCCACCTTCATTCAATCTGAACAAGGCATCTGCCTTAGAATGCAAACTGCCGGGACGGTAGGTGATTTGGGAGTTGTACATTGAGAAGAATTCATGCCACCGTGCGTGGCGGACGGTGGTACAGTGTACTGATTTAAGAGCAAGAAGATTACGGTGGTCGGTGAAAACCTGTACCGCAGCACACCAGGAATGCATCACGCATTGCGAGTAGTTCATGTTCAGTGATCGTATAATTCATCTCTTACTTGGTAAGTTTTCTAGAATGATAGGCCACCGGATGTAGAAGACCTGTGTCTTCACATAACTGGGAAAGAATAGCCCCAATGGTTTGATCAGAGGCATCGGCCTCTACAACAAATGGACGCTTTTGGTCTGTATGCTGGAGCACCGGAGCTGAAGTAAACACGGATTTAAGCGTGTCAAATGCTTCTTGGGCTTGATCAGTCCATACAAAGCGATTCTTGGAGCTGGTTAGTGTCATCAAGGGAGCTGCGATAGCAGAAAAGGAGTGGATGAACTGCTTGTAAAAGTTTGCAAACCCTAAAAAGGATTGAGGGGATTTTACATTAGTTGGGACAGGCCAGCCCAAGATCGCTTTCACCTTAGTATTGCTCATCTTTACACCCTCACTGGTGATGTCATAGCCCAAGAATTCCACCTGATCAGCATGAAATACACCCTTCTCCAATTTAGCATAGAGATTGTTTTCACACAATCTGTGTAAAACAGTGGAGACGTGCTGAACATGTTCTTTGTAGGTAGAGGAATAAATGAGAATATCGTCAAGATAGACAATCATGAACTGGTCCAGTAAATCCTTGAAAACATCATTGATGAAATACTGGAATGTAGCTGGGGCGTTACATAAGCTGAATGGCATGACCAAATATTCAAAAAGACCGTACTTTGTCTTAAAGGCTGTCTTCCATTCGGCACCTTCTCTGATTCTCACCAGATTACAGGCTCCACTTAAATCCAGTTTGGTAAAAAACTTGGAGGAACCCAGTTGATCCAACAGGACTGAGATCAAGGGAATTGGATACTGATTCCGGACTGTGATTGCATTCAGTTCTCTGTAATTGATACAAGGGCGTAGGTCTCCCTCTTTTTTGGGAACAATTAAAAGAGGTGATGCTGCTGGAGACCTGGAGGGACGAATGAATCCCGTACTTAGTGCTTGGTCCAAATACTCTTTGAGCACCACGTCCTCCTTTTGCGTGAGTGAATAAATCCTACCAGAAGGAATACGGGCCTCTGCCAGTAGTTCAATCGAGCAATCGTAGGGACGATGCGGAGGTAGTTTTTCTGCTGTCTTTTTTATCAAAAACATCCCTGAAAGAATAATATTCTTTAGGAAGGAGCACTGTAGTGATAGCCCCAATAGTAAAGGCTGCATCCAGGATCATGGAACTAGGGTTTCCTGGTTCAACCTTAGATACATGACAAGACTCATGACGTTGGGCCGAGGTAAATTCAACAGAACGTGACACCGAGTCAATGACGGGATTGTGTTTTGTTAACCAGGGCAGTCCCAGTATAAGCTTGAGCAGTGGAGCTGAAATGACATCAAAATGGATGACCTCTGAATGCGTGGTACCAATTGATAACACAAGGTCAATGGTTTGTTCCGTCACCAGACCGGAGATCAGAGATGTACCGTCCACTGCATTAACTAATTCTGGTGTTTTCTATGAAAGCAATGGAATAGAATGATCAAGAACATATTGAGCGTCCACATAGTTTCCAGTTGCACCTGAATCAAGAATGAGTTCAACAGACCAGGGTTTCTTAGATGGACAGGACAAGGTAGCCAAAACCGAGAAGGGAACCGAGGATCTGGGGTCCATGACAACCTGACTCGACAAAGGGACCCCGTCTATTGTCGAGCTTTGGCGTTTCCCGGAGGAATTCTGAAGAGGAGATTGTTGTAATTGAGTGGTACTCCTGGGAACACAAAGTCTTGTTTCCTATTCCCGCCGGCACGAGAACGCCTAAACAAGTCTTTGATCCTTGCGCCGTTGCGCTAATGTCCCTTAAGTTCTTTAGAGTCTTCAGACCGGAGAAGAAGGGAAGACATGACGGATGATTTGGAGATTTCCAGATACTGAATAATCTAGCAGAGGTAAGCAGTCCAAACAGCGTTCCGAGTTCACCAAAGACAAACGAGGTGCAGCTAGTTGAAGAGAGGCAGTTCCGTAGATGTTCCGGTTTGGCAACAAGTAGACAAGACAAGAGGGGCTTAAGCGGGTGCAGTCCAGTAATGTTCCGGTTTGGCAGCAGGCAGGCAAGACGTGAAGGGCTTAAGCGGGTGCAGTCCAGTAAACGTTCCGGTTTGGCAGCAGGCAGGCAGGATGTGAAGGGCTTAGGCAGGTGCAGTCCGTAAGCGTTCCGAGTCGACAACAGATAACCAATTAAGCAATGACAGGAGACGAGGCAAGGGAAGTCAAAGAACAGACCAGGGGATCGAAGACCAGGACAACAAGGTAACAATATACGAAGCTTAGAAATTACAAATTCAGAAGCAGCGCTGTGCAGCGTGGGCGGGATTTAAATACAAATCAGCTGACTGTATGCACAACGCGCCGTCGTAAACTTGAATGCATACGTGTATGTAATGGGAGCCAGCGTTTCCAGGGCAACCCATAGCGTTATCTGAATGAACACGTACTCCTGGACGAACAAGGGTTCCGTGGGTTTAGCTTGAATCCCAAATTCATATGTATACTGGTGAATCTACTGGGGAAGCGGGAATGTTTCCTCATGTGTGTACCTGGTTTACAACATGATAAAGAGGAATCAAACGGAACCCTGACACACTCCGTTACCAGATACAGATATAGCACCTATATTTAAGTTACCTTTTCCATTCAATAGAATTGCATGATAACTTTTGACTGTTACACGTCAATGATGACGAATTTTGGGTATAACTGTTACTGTTTGCATGAAGTTGTTTGGAGTTGAAGCGAGACGGGCTATTGCATCACTGTTGATTTCCATGTTTCCACGTTTTTTTGCTTGGCATTAAACGGACTCCCCTTTGCCAACCATTGAGTTGTCCTTATTGATTGGTGTTGGAGTAAGAAATCCTACACCCCATCCTCCTCAAGGTGTAGCTATCTCGTCTTAAAAGTACTACGGAGCAAGCTCTGACTCTATGGGCCGGTCAGGGGTAACTCGCTCTCATTGTACACTTGGGAGCAGAAAATGGTTGGTGACTATTGATTAAAACAAGACACCTATTGACCGTCGACATAAAGTAACTCTAGGTCTTCGGCAATATCACAAGTCCTTTGCCATTCGGCTGAGTAGACCGTGAAGCTCCCCGTAGACAATGGTAGCTTAACCCAAGACTGCCGCCGGGGCCTGAAGGGCCCCGTTTTCCAAACACATCCCTTCCCATTCCTACGGGCAGCTGATCGGGCAAAAATCTGAAGGAGGCGGTAACAAAGGTGGTGATCCCGAGGGTCCAGAGACGAACGATGCGAACGGTGAGTGAAGCAAAAATTTAGTGCTTTGGCAAACAGTGTACGCCTTAAGAACAAGTAAAGGGAAAAGGTAACGGAGGGAGGAGGAAAAACAAAATAGTCAGAAGTAGAGAAGACTGTATATATATATAAGGGGATAATGACTCGCAAATAATTGAATAAATAGAGGTTACCGGGTTGGACACCCAAGAAGAGAGAGGTTACCAGGGCGGACACCTGAGAAGTGAGAAGTTTTGCCTTATTCCTGCGTTTTAATATAGCGGCCAGAAGAAACGTGTACCCAGAGTCCCACATAAGGGGGAACAATTAGACTACCACAACGTTTAAAGACGTTGTGAAAGGGGTTTGTTTAAACTCCATGAAGGGGTAATGATTATTGGCAGAGATATCTGTGTCCAGCTGGTGTCCGTCTAGTCTGTTAAGTGTCTGTCTTACATGTTTTGTTGTGACGTCATATGTGAAATTTTTGTTAAGAGAACTGATTACAAAAATTTGCAGAATTCGATAGCTGAGACAGAATCGCAGATGAATTGATGTTTTTTGAGCAAATTGGTAATATAAACATTTTTTAGTGGAAAGTTTGGATTGGAGCTTGCAGTGTTTGGTGCTCGCTCATATTGTCACAAGGTGTTTGAACCACACAAAAGCATTAAAAAGTGTTATATAAGAGGAAAGGGAACACATTTAAGCATGGAAGACATAACCCCATTAGCACACTTATGCAAGCAATTGCCAAAACACGCACCCAAGCTAAAGAAGTATAGCACCGAGTGGGTCAAAGGTACCGCCCACAAGATGTTTATGCCATGGCCACCAAATGGGTCTTTATCTGAAGCCATTTTACAACACATGATGACATATTTGCATGCCACATATACAGGCAAGAAGCTAGAAAAACACCTTGATGTTCTGGAACTTTAGAGGATGTACGAACAGACGAAGGAGGAAACAGATTGGATACTTAATGTATGCACTGAGGGGGGTGAGACGCCTACCACGCCACCTGCCATGCCTGAAATGACAATTGAAGGAAGTAAGGACGAGGGTTTATACCTGTGAAGGGAGCTCAAGGCAGCCACGGGGTACAACAACCCTGCACATGAGTCACCTACATATAGTAGTGATGACAATCAAGGGAAGGATAAGGACAAGAATCTTGCCTCCACAGTCCCAAGGGACAAGGGGAGACACGATGACGAAAGGAGGGATCAGGCACAGACAAACGCATCTCTCGACAAGGAGAGAGAGGGAAAGAAATAGAAAGGGAGCGAAGATAGAACTGATGAGATAGCATTTGCAAAAGACGAATGGATCGGAGGACAAATCTTATTAAAACTCGATGGGAAAGGCAGTGATGACATGAGACCAAAGGAGAGGTTAGATGAGGCACAGAGAAAGGACAAAAAGAAGGAGTTAAGAGACGAAAGTATAAGAAGGAAAGATAGACTAAGGCAAGAACAGCTATATCCCGAAGAGCGAGAAAAACAGCTTGATCGCAACCCGAGAGCAGCCTATGATCAAGACAGATAGAAACAGCAAAGGTTAGAAGAAGAGCAAAGGGTACGTGAAAAAAGGATAAGGAGACGAAGAGATGAGGAAATTCGAAGGGCAGATGAACGTAGAAATGAGAAAGGAAGAAGATAGGGTCAAAGAAGAGGCGAGGAAGAGCAAAGAATTTGATGACGATATCGTACGTAAGCGGAGACAGAGGGCACACGATCTCAATATTTGGAGAGGGAAGTTAAAAAACCCAATCCAGTTGTAGACTGGAAAGACATTGAAGAATTCTTTCCTGCGTACGATTCAATACCAGGCACGTCTAGGGTGAATATTGAAGATGACTTTGACACCAGAAGCATCAGGGAAACGATGGATAGAGTATATGATAAAATGGGGCTAGAACAAATACCCCGAGAGGGGGAGGATGAGCGCTTGGAAAGCACTCAGCTGTATGACACTGAGGATGTCACATGAAGTAGTGGAAGTAGGAAACTGTCCCTGGACAGATTAGAAATCAGTAGAAACGATGAAGACACAAGGAGTTGCGTGAATTGGGAACAAACCATGCCCAACTCCGAAGGGGAGGAGCAGAAGGCAAACGAGGAAGGGAGACGGCACGAAAGACAGCTCCCAAGGGAAAGAGGGATACGATGGTCAGACACTAGTGAGTCCGCACCGAGGGCATCAGAGTCAGCCGTACAGTCTGACCGACATGAAGGAGTACCTCATGGTCAGAGAGGGGTGTCGTCACTGCCCTATGTAGACAGACTGAGGACATTGCCAGGTAGACGGCGATGCGGGAATATTACCCCTGCGATAGAGAGGAGAAGTATGAGAGAAGAGAAAGAGGGCTGCGCATTCCAATTTCCGCTACTAGAAAAGGGGGAGCAAGACCACAATATATTCCATGGCCACACATGGATCGAGAAAACTTTAAAAACAAGCTTCCAATGCTGACATCGGGAGCTGGAAAGTGGATACATGAGTTAGAAAAAATGACAGGAGGAAACACGCTAGCTATAGGGGACATTAAAGGTCTCCTGATCGGGTGAGAGAGTGTTAGGAATATGGGATGGTGGAGACGGAAGAGGTGTCATGGTTTTCAGAAAGCTTAAAAAACATGATATAGGCTATAAACTACTTTTCCCAGCAGCTTCCTTGGCATTTAGTAGTTCTTGCCGTTCGTGCGTTTGGCCAGCTGACACTAATTAGTAACAGCTCATCAAGGGCCAACGGTATTACGAATACCAATTGAATGACAAAAGTTATTTCGATCTCACCTTGACAGACAGGCGAATCCAATATGGAATAACCAAATGCGGTGGATCTGGGTGGCTGCGAAGCAGAGGTGTCCCCGATCCTTGGCAATGGATGGTAGATGGGAAGGCTTCTTCTGAATGCACAAAGGAATACAGGAGATGAGAGAGGAACTTCAAATAATGGAGGAAGTCAGAATAGTGTAGAGAGAGGAGGAAGAGAATTTCTCTCACCAGCAATGGGCAGAGTAAGAAATTTGAGGACGGACTTGTGGCACGAAAGTGAGGCTGATGGAAGACTGGATCTCTATAAAGGACAGAAGGGTAAGTACAGCAAGCAGGAAGGAAGGAATGATTCTTCAATAGGATGCACTTACTCCTAGAAGTTGCCAAGAGTAAGACAAAGCCTGGAACGGTGATCTTGAATTGGGAAAGGAAGGAAGTGCTTGGACTGCGGGTCTAAAGGCTCGAAGAAATTGAGCCGAAGGAAGAGCCTGCTGAGGAGATGGAACGTCTGTAACAACAGAAGCGACGCAAAGAGCTTTCGGCTTCAGTGCCGGATAAAGGATCACGTGAGTGATCTTCAGCGTCTCTGGAGGACATGCAGAGACTGGACCGCTGCACACCGACCAGAGATTATAATGAGCATCCATCTTGGATGTACTATTCCGAAGCATACCGCACAAGCTGTTACGAGACCAAAGAGACCAATGGCCGAAATGTGTAACAGTATGCCCCCTCCTCCTGGGGGGAGACCCCGGTTTACCCGGGTGAAGCCGAAAAAATCTCCGGACCAGTTGGGCTGCATGAACCCCGGAAGCAGGTTCCCAGGTTCTTTCAGCAGGGGAATAGCCCTTCCAATCAACCAAAAATTGTAACCGACCCCTTCTATAGCGAGAATCACAAATGCTGGCTACTTCAAATTCAGGACCAGTATCAGTGGAGATAGGAGGTGGTGGAGTCAAGCTAATCTGATGAAAACGGTCCTTCACGGCCACTTTAATCTGTGACAAATGAAACACCGGATGTATCCGAGACCAAGAAGCAGGTAAAGCTAGTTTAACTGCAGCTGAACCCACCAAGTATACCACCTTAAAGGGTCCGAAGAATCTGGGAGACAGTTTCGATGGGACAAGATGACGGGGTAGGAATCGGGACGCCAGCCAGACAGAATCTCCTATGGTAAGTATCGGGGCTTCTCGGCGATGCCAATCTGCATTCCTCTTAGCTCGGTCTTGAGCCATTTGTAGAGACAGTTTGGCAAGCCTATGACGTTCGTGAATGTCTCAGATAAGGCTATCCACCCCAGGACAGCTGGAAGAAGGAGTAGTAACTGAAGGCACAAATGAGGGGTGATAAACATATGAACAATGAAAGGGACTGGTGTGAAGGGCGGAGTGTCTGGCATTATTGTAGGCAAATTCTGCAAATGGGAGCAATTCTACCCAATTATCCTGGGCAGCCGATACAAAGCATCTCAAATAACCTTCCAAAGTTTGATTTAAGCATTCCGTTTGTCCATTGGTTTGGGGATGAGATCCTGAGCTAAGAGCTCGCTTAATTCCCAAGATATGAAAAATCTTTTGCCAGAAGAACGAAGTATATTGGGGACCTCTATCTGATACTACCGTATCCGGGAAACCATGTCGGGAAAATATTTCTGAGAGAAAGATTTTAGCCATCTGTTCTGCTCCAGGCAGTTTGCATAAAGGGGTAAAATGTGCTAGTTTAGTGAAATAGTCAATGGTGACCATAATGGTGGTTTTATTTTCTGAAGGAGGTAGTTCCGTTATAAAATCTGTAGATATGATTTGCCAGGGTCTGTCCGGAATAGGCATTCTTGATAGCAATCCTAAAGGGGGCAATCGTGGAGTTTTGGCTCGAGAGCAGATATTACATGCAGCAACATAATCTTGGACATCAGATCTCATTTCTGGCCACCAGAAATGTCGTTGAATTAATTCTAATGTGGATTGGAAGCCCTGATGACCCGCATCTCGCGAGTCATGACACATCTGCAAAACCTCCTGTTGTAACGATGGAATTGGAATCAGGTATTGAAGTCCATGGAAGAAATAGTCATCTTCTTCAGTGAGATGATGGGTAGAAGCGATATTTTCACATAATGGTTTGTTTCGAGTGGTAGCTGATCTTACTTCTTGGAGGAAATCAGTAAGGACTGGGATAAATCTAGCATTGGGGAACATCTTTTCTGAACAGAATTTAGATGTAGGGGAGTCCTTACGGGAAAGATCATCCGCCCTTAAGTTGTGTTGCCAGGAAGAAAGGTGAAATCTATCTGGAAAGGAAGGAAAAAGTATGCCCAGCGGGCCTGTCTACTGTTATTAGTATGCGCATTCTGTAGTACTCTGAGGTTTTGATGATCGGTGCGGACCTTAACCGGGGAGGAAGATCCCAACAGTAAATGTCTCCATTCTTCGAAGGCCCTTTTGATCGCTAATAGTTCCTTCTCTAGAACCGAATAGTTCTGAAGTATTAAACGTTTTTGAAAGATACGCCACTGGTCTCTCTACCCCTTGATCCGAGAGTTTTAGAAGCACTGCTCCTAATGCATACTGGGACGCGTCTGTCTCCGCGATGAATTGCTTGGTCCGATTGGGGGTGGTCAAGATAGAGGCAGAAGTAAACATCTTCTTCAAGGTTTGGACGGCGGTTTGAGCAGATTCATCCCTGGAGAATGAAATCCCTTTTTTCAGAAGTCGTGTAATGGGCAGAATGATCTCAGAAAAACAAGGAATAAATTTCCTATAAAAGTTCGCGAACCCTAAAAATCGCTGGATGTCTGATACTGGAAGGTGTAGGCCAATCTAAGACTGCTGACACTTTTTTGGGTTCCATAGATATGCTCTGAGTAGACAGACCAAATCCTAGGTAAGTTACTTGCTCCTGATGAAATTCACATTTCGCATCTTTACTGTACAGGTGATTGGAGTGGAGGCATTCAAGAACTGTGTTAACATGCTTAATATGGTCTTCTCTGTTGGTGGAATATACAAGAATGTCGTCCAAATATATGATAACAAAATGGATTAAGATGTCAGCAAACAGATGGTCCATAAACCGTTGGAAAACCACGGGTGCATTGACTAGTCCAAATGGCATAACGTGGTATTCGTAGTGTCTGAAAGGTGTTCGGAAGGCGGTTTTCCACTCGTCCCCTGGAGCTATCCGAATGAGATGGTATGCCCCTCTGAGTTCAAGTTTTGTGTAAAGAGAGGCCCCCCGGACAGCTTCAATGATGTCAGGAATTAGAGGCATGGGGTACTTGTCGGCTATGGTAATTTTATTAAGACCCCGATAATCAATGCATGGTCGGAGTTCTTCCGAATCCTTTTTGGGAATAAAAAAAAGAGAAGCACCTGCTGGTGAAACCAATTCAGTAATTAGTCTGTTTCATAAGTTGGATTGGAGGTATTGCTTTAGCACAGTTTTTTCTCGTTGGGAGAGAATATACATTCGTCCAAAGGGAATAGGTTGCTCAGGAAGTAAATCTATGTGACAATCGTCTCTCCTATGCGGAGGTAGGGTAGGAAATTCAGGATTATCGAATACCGATTGGAACTTCTGAAAACATTCAGGAATTACCTCTAGCTGGTTAATGGTGGACAAAGTTGGGAGGTGTGACACTTCCGTAGGAATATGAATGCCCACCGACTCATGTGAAAGGCAATGATGAACACAATATTCAGACCCAAGGAAAAGTGTCCCAGCTGACCAGTTGATAAAAGGGTTATGGAGCCTTAACCAAGGGAGCCCTAAAATAATAGGGAAATGGGCTGCTTTAATAAGGTCAAAAACCAAAGTCTCTTTATGAGTTGCAATCATGCAGGTGATTGGATCTGTCTGTTCTCTAATAGGGCCTGAACTTAAGGGACTTCCGTCCACTCTTTGAATGGGAGTTATGACGATCTTTGGTATATGGGCTATACCATGTTCTGTAGCCCATTTATCGTCCAAAAAGTTTCCTGCAGCTCGGCAATCAATTAATGCGGGAATACCTTGTATGACTTGTTCAGAAAGTATCATAGATAAAGACACTACCACCATGGTCTGGCGAGTTGAAGAAGTTTCTAGGGTCAGACTCATTCTATATGGGGAAATTGGTTTTTGAACCCCTACCGTCCCTTCCCCTTGCGGTAGGGTTTTGGAGTTTTCCGAATTTGAACTTGGAGTACGACGTGGGGGAACAATATGACAATCTCTCAAAACGTGTGAGGAAGACCCACAATACATGCACAGCCCAAGCGTCTTTCTTCTCTCTCTCTCTCTCATTAGCAGATATCTGCATAGGCTCTTCAGTTGAGGCTTGAGATTTACTGCTTACAGAAGGATATTCAATATGTGGTTGAATCCCTTTATTCTTTTTCTTTTCATAGGAACGGTATTCTATTTGCATGGTAAGGGTTATCATGTCGGCTAGATTAGCGGGCGAGGAACTTTTGATACCTCATCCTTGAGTTCATCTGATAAACCTCTGCGAAAAAGGGTGAGAAGACCATCATCTGGCCAACCTGTCTCAGAAGACAATTGTTTGAATTGTGTGATATATCCCAAAAGATCCTTACTGCCCTGTTTCAGGTCAAGAAGCCTCTCTTGCGTAGCTCGGAAATTTCTTTTCTGCTAAAGATAGGCTTTAAACTATTAGTGAAGGCTGGGTAAGAATCTAGAATGACATTGTTCGATGTCACTAAAGGAGTACCCCAGGCTAAAGCTGGACCCGATAGATGGGATATTACAAACCCCACTTTATCTTTGTCAGCAGGAAAAAAGCAAGATTTGAAAGTAAACTGAACCGCACAGCTGTCAATAAATTCCTTAAGTTTGTACGGATCACCATCATACTTGACCGTGTGTAAAGTAGATTGGGGGGGGGGGTGTCTGAAAATGCCCTGGTGACATGCTGTCGCAGTTGTGCATTGTCCTGTTTTAGCGACTGCATCTCTAATGACATTGACTGCATTGCCGACATTAGTTGTTGCATTTGCTGTTCCAAAAGGCATCTGTCTGTCAATATTTGGGCGTCGCTTACTATTACTAATACCAAATGAATGACAAAAGTTATTACGATCTCACCTTGACAGACAGTAGAATCCAATATGGAAGAGCCAAATGCTGAGATGAAAGCTCCCCTGGACTGCCCTGTCCTTCCCGGCCCAGCATGAAATAAACCAGGGGAAAGGACACGACTGTCAGGGAAACCCTCTGGGGAAGAAAACCCTGGCCGAATCCGGGAATCCGGTGGATCTGGGTGGCTGCGAAGCAGAGATGTCCCCGACCCTTGGCAATGGATGGTAGACGGGAAGGCTTCTCCTGAATGCACAAAGGAATACAGGAGATGAGAGAGGATCTTAAAATAATGGAGGACGTCAGAATAGTGTAAAGAGAGGAGGAAGAGAATTTCTCTCACCAGCAACGACCAGAGTAAGAAATTTGAGGACCGGACTTGTGGCACAGAAGTGAGGCTGATGGAAGACTGGATCTCTACAAAGGACAGAAGGGTAAGTACAGCGAGCAGGAAGGAAGGAATGATTCTTCAATAGGATGGACTTACTCCTAGAAGTTGCCAAGGGTAAGACAAAGCCTGGAACAGCGATCTTGAATTGGGAAAGGAAGGAAGTGCTTGGACGGCGGGTCTAAAGGCTCGAGAAAATTGAGCCGAAGGGAGAGCCTGCTGAGGAGATGGAGTGTCTGTAACAACAGAAGCGACGCAAAGAGCTTTCGGCTTCAGTTCCGGATAAAGGATCACGTGAGCAGTCTTCAGCATCTCTGGAGGACGTGCAGAGACTGGACCGCTGCACACCGCCCAGATTTTATAATGAGCATCCATCTTGGAAGTACTATTCCGAAGCATACCGCACAAGCGGTTACGAGACCAAAGAGAGCAACGGCTGAAATGTGTAACCAACGGCGCACGGCAGGTGTGGCTTATTCGGTTTTGTGAGGTGAAGCCATGCCGGAGGATTGAGGAACTTCACCCGCAACTGCTTTTTCCCCTCCTGAGCTGGTATTTTGGGAGCAGATGGCAGCGAGAGGAAGACGCGTGCGATTGCTATGCCGGTGTAGTATTTTCCCTTGAGCGGCATTCTGGAATGTGCAGCGGCTGAAGTAGGACCCGCGCTGCTGTCAAGGCTACACAAGATTACGTCCGGTAAGGCGGATTAGCTTCCCAGACGAAAAGAGAAGTGCGGGAAGGGTTTTGAAATCATTTGATGTTGCGGATTCATGTTTATACTAGATTCAAGGAAGAACTCTTAATGTGCTGCGCCTATGTGTATAGAACTCCTGGTTTGCCATTATTAGGGTCTGGAAATAGGCTTAACTCTAGTATCAGTGCTGCTAACTCAATCTCTCAGAGTGTGTGTTCACCGTATATGTTTGGGTTTGATCCAGGTCTATGACTCTACATGTTTTATGTTTGTATATGTTGCTACTACTTGCCCAGAGGGCCATGTGTTATGTTCTTCATGTGGGAATGACATCCCAAAAGTCTGTTTCATTTTTGCTTGCCTATACGTGGTCCATGTAAGTGAATGACAACCTGTGCCTGTATTAAGGGGTATTAGGGAGTGCAAGGTTTTCTAGGATGAGCATCAGTAACTCGTATTCAGTGGTATTATTGATGTGCTGTCTTTTATGTTCTGGTCTATGGTACTACATGTGATAGTAGACAGTGTAGGGTTTGTCCCCTGTTACTTCCCCAGACCTATCCACCTTAGGCATTCCCTAACCCTCTATCCGGTTTTCCTACATTCCCCTTCCCGTCCACAACCTCTCCCTAACCCTCTTCCCCCCACTGGCTGCCACGTGGTATCCTGTAATTCAAAGTCCGGTATCTGTGCCAACCACGGGTGGAGGGTCGACTACATTCGGCTTCTGTGGTTCGGGAGAGTGTTGACACACCTTCCCCCATTATTGTGTATTTAAGTGTTAACAGAGAGCAGGCGATGTGTGGACACGGCAGGGTACCCTGGTGTAACCACAATCAACACTGTGCATGACAGAGCGCCATTTAACAATTGCAGAGCAGCAGTATGGAAGGCGCTATGAGTACTTTACCCAGATACTTCCGCTATGGGAGCTATAATGACTCGAAAAATGAAGGAGTCAGTCGATCCGTAAATTTATATCCAGAATTTCCAAGACGCGTGGGTGCTCGAAATGCATGAATCTTGGACGAAATCAATACCTGTGTTTTACCATATATTGTGCCAAGGGTTGCCAGAACCAGTGCAGAAACAACTCAAGAAATTGGTAGGAGTTGAGGCTAAGCCTTGGGCTGAAATACAGTTGACTATTGCACACTACTGTAGACTGTTGCAAGAAAATAATCGAAAAAAGGAGGCATCGCGAAAGGGTGAGGAAGCGAAGCTGGTGCAAAAGAAATGATCAAAGTATGCTGTTGAAGGAGCCATGCTAACTAACGCAGCTGAACAAAGCATGCAGCAGGTGGCTAGTCCACAACAGAATAATCAGGGCAACGTAGGGTTTCTACCCACGGGAAGAGGATTTAGCGGAAGAGGATGGCAGAGCAATCAGGGAGGCTTTCAAAACATGCAAAATGGTAACCTGGATATGTCAAATGGACAAATAATCCGACCACCGCCAGTATGTTGGCTGTGTGGAATGACAGGGCATTTGGGGCGCACGTGCAGAAGTCAAGGCATGATGCAAAACGGCCAAGCAATGGGAGCAGGCATGGCAAATCCACCTGCAGCCTTACAACAGGGCGTTGCACAGAATCACACGGTGTAGCAACAAGCGCCAGGAGCGCAACAAGGGGCGCAACCACAAAACATGGGTAATTTCCCATAAGGACAATCCCAACAGGCACCACCGCAACTACCACAGACCCTGAACGGGGAAGAAACACTGGGAATGGGGAAAATCTGCAAGTGCCCAATGGGCCAAATGTATATATAAACTAGGACAGCTCACTGGGAACCCTGATGTGCTCTATCCTATCAGTGACACCGGACCCCCATAGGGAACCTAGGGTGGATGTCGTTATAGGAGGTAAAGAAAATTCCTTCCTAGTGGACACAGGTGCAAAGCGCTCGTGCATATGTGAAGGCAAATTTTCTTGGTCCGGCGAGGCCATAGATACTCAGTTTTACAGGAGCTCACAGTCGAGTTCCCTTTACAGACGCACTCCGGGTCTCCATAGGACAGTGCGAAATGAATGTACCTTTATTGTATTCGGGTCAGACCCCAGTAAACATTTTGGGTCGAGATTTAATGACAAAGTTGAACATGACAATTTCGTTCACGGAGGAGGGCATACTATGCTCCACTCCAGGAATGCACTATTCAAATGTATGCGAAATGATTAGAGCATACTCAGGACACATAGCCATGAGGGCCATACCATTGGAGCCAGAAATGTTCGCATATGGCATGCGTGTGCTTATAGCAGGATTGCCAGGCCTTGCAGACAGAACCATGACAACCCCTAATGAGTTTTTATTTAGACCACAAATACCTATGCATGAGAAGGAGGGACAAGTATTTCCCTTGATGATACACACAGCAGCAGTACGAATGGAAAGTAGCAATGGTTGATCGGTACGATGAAGGCAGACAATGGTGCGCGATTATCGCCATCGAAGAAGGATATCGAGTGACTGACGTCACTGATGATGATCTGTTTGAAGAACAAGCAGACACGGAAGAGACAATGGTGGAAGTAAGTGCCTGTCTCAGTATGGACTACAGGACCCTATGACGTAGGCCTCTTGCAGGGGGTGGGAGAAGTGAAAATTAAACTAAAACCAGGAGCAATTTTACAGAGTCCCACAATATCCCATGTCCAGAGAGGCAGATGAAGGGATTTTTAAGACAATTTCTGCTATGATGGATCAGGGCATCTTAGTGACGTCAGAGTCACCATGTAATACAGCAGTTTATCCTGTCAAGAAATCAAAGGGGGGGGAGCCATATTGAACACAGCTAAACCACACACGATAAAGCAAATGCAGAGCTTTCTAGTCCTATTCAACTATGTTAGGGCATGGGTTTTCGATTAAAGCTCTTATACTAAGCCTTTACTTCAGGCCCTAAAGAAGGCCCAGGTGACAAAGGAAAAGATTGAATGGTCTGAGACAATGGAGAAAAGGGTTTACTGAACTCAAGCGAGCAATTTGCACAGCTCCAGTTCTCGGAATTCCCAATTATGCATAGGAATTTTACCTGTTTTCGCACACAGATGGTAGCGTTATGATAGCAGTGCTCGCCTAAAGAACCTCGCTGGGGTACAAGCCCTTAGCATATTACAGTGGGAACCTGGACCCAGTAATGAAAGGCCACTTCTCATGCGAACAAAGTTTAGCTGCCACAGCGTTCGCCATAGGGAAAGCAATAACCATTGTAATGGGATGTTCCATGGCGTTATACGTCGAGCACTCATTATTTGCCATTTTAGAGAAACCAAAGGGCACATTGACATCTCAGAGAGCTTCTGCCTATGAAGTGATCATATCAAACCCATTAATTCAAATAATCTGATGTAAGATAGTGAACCCAGCTATGTTTATAGCGGAGCTGGTCACTGAAGGAGTGCCGATGCATGACTGCACGAATTATGAAGAATTCCATGATGAAATCCCCGGGTAAAAGAAAATGCGTTGGCAGGAGGAGAGATCGTCTTTATTGACGGGTCTTCAAGGATCGACCAAAGTGATGGGCAAAGATACACAGGCGCCGCTGGGATGAAACACATAGCAAATTGAGAATTTCGAGTACTTATTAGTGCGCGAATACCATCTCACTACTCAGCACAGGCTGCAGAATTATCGGCGTTGATACTCGCCATTGAGAATCACGCAGACCAGGAAGTAACGGTGTATAGTGACTCCGCCTATGTGACGTCAACGGTGCACGCAGGCTTAGCACGCTGGAAAAGGAGGGGCTACCTCCGAGCGGACGGCACGCCAGTGCAGCACACAGCCTTATTGGACAGGCTAATAAAGGCACTACAGTTCCCAGTGGGCATAGCGGTCAAAAAATGCACCGCCCACACGAAAGGGACAGATTTTGTCTCATGCTGAAATCACGCAGCAGACACGGAAGCCAAGCGTATGGCATCCAAAAATGAGACGGTAATGGAAGTGGAAGTGGCGTGCACCCATGAAAGGATGGTGGTAGCACGAACCACATCGGAAGCCTTTAACGATCTTCGGCAAACGCAACTAATGGAGCTCCAAGGGGAGGCGCCACAGGAAGAGAAAAACTTGTGGAAACGTCAAAGGGTGTTCTTTAAACTCCCCGACAGCTTGTGGCGACAAGACAGCACTGGTAAACCAGTAATGCCTGTAGCCATACTAAAAATAGCACTGGAACAGTTGCATTACCCGACGCACATGACAAAAGAGAATCTAGCAGCAAAGCTCGTGGAAGACTGGTTCACACCGAATTTAGCTGAGCATGTTGCATTCTTTATGGTGAACTGCATAACCTGCCAGCAATTCACTGCTGGACACACATTAAAATTAATGAGAGGAGTCATCCCCAGGCCAAATGGGCCTTTTCAGCACTTGCATGTCGATTTCGTCGACATGATTCAAGTATGCAATGGGTACAGATATTTCATTGTCGTGGTGTGTCCATTCTCTAGATGGATAGAAACAGGTTCATGTACACACCCAAACTCTACCTGTGCGGCCAAATTCTTAGTGAGGGAAGTGTACCCCAGGCAGGGGGGTCAGGGGTGTGAAGTGATGAGATCAGACAACGGGGCTCATTTTGTAAATGCAGTCTTTGAGCAGATTAGCTTGCTGCTTGGTAAAAAGCACACGTTCTCGTCAGCGTATCATCCAGAAGGTAATGGGATCTGTGAGAGGCTCAACGGCTTGTTAAAGGAAAGGATAGCCAAGTTGAAGCTTACTCTAAAGAAGGGATGGTTGCACTGCCTTCCACTGGCACTGTATGCTCTTCGGAACCAACCTGGCTCCGATCATCATCTTACACCACACGAGATAGCCACAGGAAAAAGAATGAGAACTCCTCTCACACCCCGAGATAGAGCTAGATGTGATGTCCAGATGACAGGAGAGGTTCTAGGATCTGAAATGCAAAGTTATCTGAACTGCATGACATCGTGCCTTACTGTAATTTCTGACCAGCTGCAACGACGACGAACAGGGTGCAGTGCAGCGCAGAACACAGATAGAGGCACCAGACTCAGCTCAAGGTCTACATGTTCCACCCGTCTCCCCTGGAGGCACCGTCTTGGTGAGGAATCACGAGGAAAAAGTAGGACGAGCCAAGATTTAATGGACCATTCACCGTTGAAGACGTGACTCCACCCGCAGTCAAGCTGCAAGGAAGAAGAGCTTGGATCTTCCTGGGTGATATCAAGCCATACATCAGAGGAACCCCTGTGCCTGCACCCCACCGCAAAGAGACTATAGACAACGGGAAAGAACCACATCATGTGCAGATAAGATCCATGACGAGGAAGAAGGAAACATGACCAGCAAAGTAAAGACAAAGAACTTTTTGTAAATTGTGGCTTAACGTGGACACTTCCTCTAAGCAAAAAAGGGGATAAGGACATAAAAACGGACACTCTGTGCACCCTAGTTGCAGGGTGAAGAAGAGAATTGCGCGTATAAGCCACAACATGTTGTGTTGACTTCTTTTGAACGAAGACACTCTCAAGCCGTGAGGAGAAAAAGACGATTACAAACTTTGATCAAGGATATTTACATTGGAAACGGATACAGCATCCTGATTCATCCAAAACCGAGACTTTGTTTGGAAGCACTTATGGTGTCCCACAGTAGAGACATCACAAAGAACGTGGTTATATATTCAACCTAGTGTTAAGATCTTACCCGTCACTGGTAGGGAGGCTCACCAGTGTCACAGACCTTCTCCAAGATCCTGAAAATGAAAAAATAATAAGACAACTGCTTACTGTCATTGCCAAACAATTTATTGGGCTCCCCGAGTACAATGAGAAGGAAACCAATGCTTCCATCACAGGCGGAAATAGATGAACTCATCAATACACTTTTCTTTCGCATAATCGAAGACTGTCCATCTATTGTCAGGAGAACAACTGATACATTAACATTCCTTCGAGATCCAGCAAACACTGAACATTTGAGCCATCTTTTAAATAAAGTAATTATTTTGGTCGCACTCCACGTGATCGGACAGTGCAAACATTGTTTACGTCAAGGAAAGAACGTATAATCCTGAATCGCAACAAAGACTGGACAAATGTCCCTATCACCAGAAGACAGCAGATTGGCGCACAATGTCCTTTTTCGCCTAGTTACTGACTTTCTGGAATTAGTGGGGAGACCTATTGAGGTTGACGTCCTCACCTTCATCAGATATCCAGCCAATATCGCACAGATGGGAATGCTCCTGCATGGAATAATACTCCAAGTAGAACTTTCTAACCATCAGAGAGATTATCTGAGGAGATTCTGAAGAGACTTTCACCGAGGGACAGATCGAGGGAGCAGAGTGAAGAACCTTACGTGTTATATTTTTTGTCATTTCTTCCCTATTTCTTCATACTGACCAGTGTCCAACATGTTCTCAGGACTGAAGCAGATTCGAGGAGTGGACTGGGAACTCACATACTTTGAACATGCACAGTAAAGGTGACTCATCGAAGTGTTATTTTAATCTATATTTTTCCATGGTTTAGCAGAGGAACTGTATCCTGTATAAAGAGACGATCATCACTCGCAAGAGGGGGGACAGTTGTAAAGCACCTGACACTTTAGAACACAGAACTGGAATAACGGTAGTGGGTGGGGAAACAATAACATTGACATTTTGGCACATGATCGAGATGGGGGCCCAGAGCAGTAACCTGGTCCTCCCACAAGCAGAGAGGCACCCCCGCTTCTCTGGAAGAAAATGCTGTCGCCTTACATATCGAACTATAATGTATTTATGCATTGTATTCATCATTATTTTACTGTCATTAACGATCAGAACTGCATTTTTTATTGGTGCACGGAGCGTTCCAATTTCAGAGTACCCACCTGATGATGTACGCATGAAACCCACAAAAGCACAGAGATCTTATATAGTCATTCCAGTCCCGAGGAGATCTGAGGGTAGAGTAAATGAACTTGAAATGAACGTGATTAATAGTGATATGCACACACTTATGGTAACAAATGAGCAGGAAAGCCGGAGACAGGGTCGGCATGAAATGAATGAAGGCAAAACACTGACAACTACATGCACACGAACCGGGCCTCGCTTCAATGACCAAAGAACCTCAAACGAAAGCAGCAGAGAAGATGAGAATGCCTACCGCAAAAACTTTCACAGGAGATAGTGAGAAAAAATTAGAAGAATTAAGAGGAAGGCCAACAGAAGCAGTCTTGTCAGAAGCCCTTAAGAAAACAGAAACGGCCGCAGAAAAACTCTCCGTAAGGACACAAATGTTAGTAGACCTTCTATTCCCGCACACAGCCAGAGCGAGAAAACAACAAGAAGAACTAAAGAACAAAACAACGTCAGTGGCTGCATTATTCAGCATATATGTTCCAACACAAGGGACAAGTACCAGGTCCAGAACACAGCCATATACCGGACCAGTGTCAGGCTGGTTACCGTGGGCACTTGCACGCAGCAGAGAAAAGATGCACGAGGACCAGGAACGAGCTGCCAGACTCTGGTCCACTCAAATGGAGCAGATGAGGAAGCCTGTACCATGGACCAGGATACCAGAGAACCCTCCAGCAAGAAAAAGCCATACAGAGGCTTTCAGAGATATAGTTATAACAAACTACAGGAAAACATTAAGAATCGAGAGAAGCTTACATGAAGACAATAATGAACTGAACGATTACCTGGACAGCACAGCACATCTAGGGAACAACATTTGGTACCAGCACATGAAAGAAGTTGGAAGACGAAATTCAGTAGGAGAATGCTTCGTTTGTGCACTTCTACCGTACAGCCTAGGGAAATCCAAGATCTTCGTGGCTGTAGAAATCGATGTCCCGACAGCATACTGTCTCTCACACGTAGCAATGTGCAACATCAGAGGCCAGTTCATGGGAAGAGATGCCTCATTGATTTGGGCAACTGAAACAGATTATCCTGATGAAGACGAGTATGTTCAGGACATTAAGAAGAGAAACAAAGCTCATACTAGGAATCACGTGTCAGGTACGAGAAACCTGAAGTTAAAGGAGCAGGAATAAGATGGGAAATAAACCAGAGACTGAACGTCCAAGGAAAAACTCCAGAAAAAGCTCAAATTTGGAAAAACGGAGGACAAATGCAGAGTTGGGGAACTATGCTTTCACCAAACAGATGCGAAGGAGGAGTAGTGATCTGCCGAGCATGGATGGTCCTTGGAGCCTGCAAGGAAGCGATAGAAAACTCACAGAGACTGTGCAAACCACTATGGCCAAAGCTTACAAGATTACTGACATGGGTCGAGGACAGAGGAGGACCCTTGCAGATAGTGCCACTAGAAAGCCCGAAATTGTGCTTCAGGAACAATGGCACAAGGAAAATGGGAGAGAATCAGAACTGCGGACGAATTTTTGAAGCTCCAGGAATGACTTATGGGACTGCAGTAATCATGGATCATTATAGGGCATGTGGATCCAAAGCATACATCAGACAGCCGAAAAACTGGGGAGGCATATGCACAATAGTGAATGTCCACATTCCAGCACTAGTGATCCTGAAAAATTACCCGAATATTGATAGTTTCCTGAAAGCAGATGCTCACCTGATGAAGAAGAGATCTGTGGAACTGACAACTCGAGTGAAGAGAGAAAATTATTTCTCTGCCAAATCAGAAGCAGCATTTCATGCAATCCCATATGAACACAGGCTGTTCAGCCTCACCTTATCAGTGTTTGTGACAATCCTCACGCCAAGATTCCAAGTCGGAGCAAATACTAAATGGTTGCAGATAGCCAAATGGGAGTTACTGCAAACAACCAACTCGACAATAAAAGGATTCAATGCGATCAAGGAAGAGCTAAGAGCCATCCAACTGATGAATCTCCAGAACAAATATGTACATGACATGCTCACAGCTATGGATGGAGGAGTTTGTGCAAAAATTGGAGAATCATGTTGCACATTTATACCTTCTCACGATGAGCAAAATGGAACTTTAACAGAGGCTATAAGTATGCTGACAAATCTACAGAATCAGATGATCAATGAAACCGACAAAGTTGATGACAGCTGGTTTGGATCAATGTTTTCATGGGTTCCACAATGGATGGCAGATGCATTCAAATTCCTGGGAGCACTGCTAGTAATGATATTACTAGGATTTTGCGTTATCAAGCTAATAATCTCGCAATGCCAGAAAACTGTGAAGAAAGCCATAGGGATGAAGATCATGATTGATGTCAAACCAGGATGGAAGCCCAGAGATCTAACTGACGATGAAATAAGAGACTTGTGAAGGCAAACGAGCATGCACCAGAGGTTACAAAGTTTCTTTATCCCAGGAAATGCAGAAATTATGAAGGAAAATTGATCTATTGTAGCCCAAATGGACAATGTCAGCTAATGACATGGAACAAAGACGAACATGTAAAAACAGCAGGAAGACAGAGGAGTGATAACAATATGGACTCCAAAAAGACACTCCTTCAAACCATCATGTACAAATCCAGAAGATGAAGAAGAAATGGATACAGAAGAACCAAGTAAGATGAATCCAAAAGAGTAAGCGGAAGTGGTCTATAAACCGAAGAGAGTGGGGAGTGTAGAGGAGGTCCCAAATATAGCCTGCACTCCAGTCGCCCATTTTGAAGTACCAAGAACGTTCACACCGAGATATGCGATGTATGATGAGCAAATAAACCAGCAGAGAGCTGCATTAGGGCTCTGCCCAGTGCCTATTAGAGGAGCAATACCTATTGAAGTGCCAATAACCAGACAACCATGGGCAGTAAGGTATCCATTGGGAAAACCCTACCAGCAAATGACACGAAATGAAGATTGCTTAAACACTGTCCCAAAAAAAACTCAACAGGCCTTAATCGAAGACGAATGGTGATGTCACGAGGGCCCGGACAGACTCACAAATGAAAGAAACGATAATCAAAAGATGACACACAGAGACGAAACGTCATGAATAAGGACATCAAGAACATAGGAGAGACGATGTTGAAATATAAAGAAATTTAAGCCGTAAGCAGGATGAAGATATTCAACCAGCTAACGCCTGTACATATACTTGTAACCACAAGAAGCTAAGAAAACAGTGCGGCTTGCTATGCTTCGTAGAAGAATAGAGCGGCAAGCGCCACCTATATATCTACCTCAACAAAGCACACTATATAAGTGCGAGTCCACTTTTATACAAAAAGCAGAATTAGCTCAGGTTACTAGGGGTCAAACAGGACAGGATTCATATTCCAGCTAAAACGAGAAGAGACAGCTGAATCGAAACTCAACAAGAGCAGCCCGTGCCTGGGAAGTCGAGGTCAGACCAAGAAAGGGAGGCAGACAGTACCTCCAGAGAATCGAAATTTAAGAACAGAGCAGCCTGCCCCATGAAGGTCGAGATAAGGAGGCCCAGGCAGGTGGCAAGGCAAATAAGAATTAAATGCACAAATAGAAGGAAAACTAAGCAGATTCACGGTGTGCTAGCACGTGACCAGCCGAGCGAGAAGAGGCACCTACGCCTGGCTGTCTCCCAAACAGAAGATATCATAACTTTTCCTGACAAGAAGCTACAGTTTCGAGGCCGACCACAGCCAACTAATTGACACATAGCCACTAAAGTACTGATTGATGGAAGGGAGGCTGGGTGAATCTTGGGGCATCCTGCACCTGGTTGACCATTCTGCGTGCTGCTAAGTAAAGTGGAGATTTATGCCTGGGGTTGAAGCCAACCCAATCATAGTGGACCAAATAATCTAGGGTCCTAGAGATAGTATAACCAATGGGACGTCGTACTTTTAGTGACATCCACCGTAGTCATTTTTTAGGGAAGGGCTTAGACGCCCACCTAATGATGTTTATCCAATCCTCATACTCCGTTACCATATACAGCTATAGCACCTATATTTAAGTTACCTTTTCCAACCAATAGAATTGCATGATAACTTTTGAGTGTTACTCGTCAATGATGACGAATTTTGGGTATAACTGTTCCTGTTTGCATAAAGTTGTTGGGAGTTGAAGCGAGACGGGCTATCGCATCACTGTTGATTTCAATGTTTCCCCATTTTTTGTACTCGTCATTAAACAGACTCCCCTTTGCCAAACCATTGGGTTGCTTATTGATTGGTGTTGGAGTAAGAACTCCTACACCCCATCCGCCTCAAGGTGCAGCTATCTCGTCTTAAAAAGTACTACGGAGCAAGCTCTGACTCTGGGCCGGTCAGGGGTATCTCGCTGTCGCAGTACACCAGAAGACCATGAAGATGAAACACGTCCTTCAGAAAGACCCAAGACATGGCATCGGCTGTAGGGAGTCCAGGCAAGGATGAGAAATTAGCCAACTTGGTCAAGCAATCCACTGTTACCATGATGGCAGTATGGCCTTTAGATCGAGGAAGGTCCACCAGGAAATCAGTGGCGATATCCTTCCAGGGTGCCGAAGGAAGTAGAGGAAGGTAAAGTTTACCAACAGGAGCTCGGCAAAGAGTTTTATGCTGAGCACAAATGAGAAACGAAGCCACTTACTCCTTAATGTCATGTTTAACAGGCAGCCACCAGAAATACTTATCCACCAGATCCCAGGTAGAAGTCACATCACAGTGACCTGCCACAAGCGAGTAGTGACAGAACACCAACACCTGATGTTAAAAGGAGGTTGTAAGAACAAAATCTATCTACGATCCTTAAATAAAAAGCCATGTTGGTGATGAAGAGTGGAATAGTGATTGCTGGACAGAATAGACTCACTAAGTTTCCTCATGCCTGTTAAGAAGGCATCAATTTGGCATAGAAATGTTTTGTCCTCATGGATCCGACCAGGATATGGTGCACCACCTGATCCAACGACATCACGTCTGGAGAGAGCATCAGCAATGATGTTATCTGAACCAGGAATGTTTAACGATTTGGAAAAAATAATGGGCAAAGAAATATGCCCATCTGGTCTGGCTGCTGTTATTACACTGCATCTGTTGCAGAACTTGTGGTGAAAACGCACCTCAAAATGATGACAGGCTCAAATCAGGTATTGGTGCCAGTAGCTAGCAACTTCATCTCAATCACAGAATATTGTGATTCGGAATACAACAACATTCGAGAATAGTAGGCCAAGGAATGTTCAAGGTGATCCCCACATAGCTGTTTCAGTACGGCTCCTATGGCATACGCTGACGCAATAACCTTGATGATGAAGGGAAGGGACAGATCTGGCTGGCGAAGTATGGGTTCCAAGAGAAGGCATTTTCGAGTTCAGCAAAACCCTGGCAAGCACTCTATTCCCACCCAAATTCTTTGCTCCCTTTGAGTAGATTTGTGAGGGGGAGAACATTTGGAATTGATGTTAGACGTTTGCCAAACCCAGAAACGTCTGAATGTCTTTGAGAGAAGACATGGTTGTCTACTGGAGAACCTCATCAACCTTCCTGCTGTCCATGTATATACCTTTAGGGGCCAGCCGCTAACCCAGTTAGAGAACTGAAAATACTTCGAACAGATGTTTTTTGAACCGCATCAACCTTCCTGCTTTGCATGTATATACCTTTAGGGGACAGCCGCTAACCCAGTTAGAGAACTGAAGATACTTCAAACAGACATTTCTCTGGTTTAGCCAGGAGATGGTGTAGGCACACCTCAGATGTCTGCAGTGTGTTGGTCAGTGGTTTTAGAAAACATCAATATATCAAGATACACAATCAGTGAGTGGCATATGAGGTCAGCGAAGACTTGGTCCAGAAACCGTTGAAAAAAGACATGGGCGTTGGTGAGGCCAAACACCATTAGCCTGTACTGGCAATGACCAAATGGTGTGCGGAAGGCCATTTAATTTATTGGATATTTGTAAGGCACCTATACAACAAATGGGGTTTCAAGGTGCCACGAGACAAAAAAGGGAGGTTAGGGGAACAAGGGAGAAAGATAGCGGCTCTACTAGGCCTTGTGACATTCGGATTGTGCAAGAGCAGTAACAAGAAGTTAGAGCAGGGGGGGGGTTGTCGGTCTGCGCAAAATGTGAAGTGCTAGGATGATAAGGGAAGTGCAGGGTAAAGAGGAGGGATTGCCAGTGAAAGGGGAGCAGTGGGGGAAGAGGGCCGCAGGGGCTATGCGAGTGCTAAGTGGAGGTCAGGAGGGTAAGTGCCAGGGATTGCATGTGGTGAAGGGTCCACATGCTAAGTGCGAGGAGGGGGAAGGAATGTGTGGGGGTGGCCCAGTGCCCTGTAGAACTCCAAGGAAACCAGGCAGCCAGTTACTCTGGCAGATGGGGGTGTTAGCAGGAAAGGGGGAGAGGGAAGGAAGTTTGTCTTGGGGAGCTTCCGGAACTTAAGGAGATCCGGCTCAAGCTTGAGAGGGGCAGGGAGACCATTTCAGAGGGAGGCTCCTGCAGGAGAGAGAGATCTACCCCCCACTCTCTGCTTAGAGAAGCGTCTGATCTGTAGAGAGCTGGAGCTAGAAGACCGAAAAGCTTTAGCAGGGAAGTATTTAGGGAAAGAGAGTTGGATGTAGCGACAAGGTCAGCCAGAGAGGAAAGAGTTCAACCAGGCCCATGATGCCAAGAGTGTCACAGAGCCAATTTGTCAGTGTAGCATGATTGACCATGTCGAAGGCAGAGGAAAGATCCAGGAAGATAAGAACAGATGGAGAGTTGGAATCGAGTCTTCAAGGGTGCTCAGTAGAGCAGTTTCTGTGCCTCTGGCTGCTCTAAAGCCAGACCAGTTTTCAAAAATTGATTAGCAGAATTTGCTAATTAAAATATTTTTGATTAACAAATAAACTTATTTGATTAGCAATTTTGTACTCCTATTTTAAATGTCACCAGAAGTTTGTTTTACCCCAAGACATACAATTAGCAAGAATACAGCATTTCTATGTACCTCTGAAGTAATAAATGAGTGCAATGGGTGTAAAATGTAAAGGTTGACTGCATGGACTACATAAATAGATCCGATTAAAAAAAAAAAACTGAATTTTTTTTTCAGTTCAAGGCTCTGTGCAGCTGGGTCATGTAGCAGTCAGTGGTGCATAGTGCAGTGTCCATCTCAACAAGACATCAATAAAGACGCATTTGTGCGTGTGTCCTTTTTATTTTATTATCAAGTTTCACTAGGGTTTGGCATAAAACAGTCACAAGCAACTGCCAAAGATGAAGACAGCAGCTACAATGAGTTTAATAAGGTTACTCACCGCAGTGACTACCTTACTCCTAGTCCATAGTCCCCTTTCCTCCATACTTATGGGACATTCCTGGGACGGGACCGGAGCACTTTGTAGAAAGCATCACATTTTTTCAAAAAGTTGTCCTTCCTCTCTTTTTACGTGGGGTACCGCACACGGCGTAACCCTGCCCTCCTTAAATCCGCCCAGTGCATCGCCAATCAGTCGTTTTCTATTGCCAGGTCTGAGACCTTTAAGCAATAAAAGAGGAACCTTATTAGAGGGGACGGCGGGCGGGCATTTGGATTAAAGGGTACTATGGACTAGGAGTAAGGTAGTCACTATGGCGAGTAACCTTATTATACTCCTACGCCCCGTCCCCTTTCCTTGATACTTATGGGAGATTCCCAAGCACTCCTCCCAGAAATCACGGGTGGATGGAAACTTGAAACAGGTTTTTTAGCACAGCTTGACCGAACTGAGCATCAGCTCTGGAGTTCAGGTCTAGACAATATTGCCTACAAAAAGCCAATGGGGAGGCCCACGTAGCTGCTTTCACGATAGTCTCCCAGGGGACATACTTTTGGAAGGCAACAGCAGCCACCTTGCCCTGTACAAGATGAGCATGAACTCCTTTTGGCGGTTGAAGGCCCTGAACAGCGCAAGCCTCCGCAATACAGGCAGCAATCCATCTGGAGATGGTCGATTTCGAGACCGGCTTCCCTTGCGGATTACCGAAAGTCACCAAAAGCTGAGAAGAGTTCCTAAACTTAGATGTTCTGTCCAGATAGAACTTAAGAGCTCTTCTAACGTCTAGGCAATGCAAAACCCTCTCAGCCTCGGAGGGTGGGTTTGGGAAAAGACAGGCAAGGAGATTGACTGATTCAGATGAAAATCAGAGATTACTTTTGGAAGGAAGGATTTGTCCTCAGGACAACCTTATCCTTATGATAAAACCAGAAAGGGATGCTCCACCGACAAGGCCTGGAGATCACTTACACACCTTGCCGAAGTCACGGCAACCAAGAAGGACACTTTTCACGAAAGGTACTTAAGGTCTACCGTAGCCAAGGGCTCAAAAGGCTTATGGCACATGGCCCTAAGGACCACATTCAGATAACACATTGGATGTGGTTTGTGAACAGGAGGGTAAAGGTGCATGAGGCCCGCAAAGTGTCTTTTAGGGGCAAACGGAAGCCCGCCCTAGCAACTGACAAGACCCCACCGGTCCTCGGTGATGGTCTGCCACAACTCCCAGTGAGACGCAATGCGCCCTCACACCGGGGTCTCGTGCGAGAGCAGAAAAAACTCATTTAGCTGGTTTTTCAGTGGCTATACCAGCAGAACCTGAGGCGGAGGCCGAGGATCGAGAGAAAAACCGGCCCTGTTGCTGAAGCCGACGGGAGTTTCCTGTTGGAGTATTGGAGTATCGACCCAATGGGTCTTCCGATCCAGAAACCCCCGAAAACCGGAGGAAGGCCGAGGCTGCAAAGACATCCTCTATGCCCTGAAAGGCGGTTTCACCAAGACGGACAGGGACTTGGCGGTCTGAGTGCTGTCCTTAGTCTTGGTCAGTTCAACGTCTGTCTCTTTGCCGTCAAAAGCCAGGTCCAGAACTTCATCCTGCGCCTCTTTTGTGGCATGAAGCCAAGCCTGACGATAGGTGTCCACGCCAAGCATGAGGCCCCGAGCCGAGGTGTCGACATGATGCGCTGCATCCTCAAGCATATCCTGCGCCAGGACCCTGGCATCTGACAAACCCGCTTTAAAATAGTCTAGTTTATCCGTGGGGATGAATTCCTCAATTTCCGACAGAGCTTTCCACATTTTCATATTTGCCTCCGCTAACACAAGCTCTGCGTTCACCGGACGCAACTGCAGGGCTGAATTAGCAAAGATCTTCCTCCCCAAAGAGTCCAGAATCTTGTCCTTTGGCCAGAACCTGGGCTGCCGTTGTAGATGATGCGGAAGCAGGTCTGGATTGTAACGTGGCAGCCGCCACCACCGTGGAGGAAGGGGGCGGACAAGACGCTAAGGCTACCTTTTCAGAAGAATGAAGCCTATAACGAGCGTCAATCTTTTTGTTAACAATTAGTCCAGAGTGTGGTTCATCCCAGACCTTTCAGACCTCGGCCAAAACGTCCTTCTGGAAGAACAAGCAGTACGCTCCAGAGGAGACAAGGTGAACGCCCCAGAAAGCACCCCTTCCTGGGGAGCGGGTGCCTCGGGTACCGGAACATCCAGAAGACACATGTCCAGCACGCAGTCGTGGAAGGCTCTAACAGAACGCGGCTGGTCCTCGCTGTCCTGATACCCATGTGTGTCATCCGACACATCCAGGTCAAGCTGCGTCGCTTCTGGCCCTGCTGAAGATTTGTCCACTGCAGACAAGGGAGGGAGAGCTGGTGGCGGGCCGGCCGGTAGAGGCGGAGCTGGTGGAACCACCAGTGCCGCGACTTGAACCGACGGCGCAGGAGCCACTGGAGGGCATATTTCCCTAAACAAACCTCGGAAATACTCCTTCATGGGGTCGGAGTGCATAAACCTTTGAAATTTTCTGAAAAAAGCATCCTCTGCCGACGGTTTAGGCTTGGCCGGAGGAGGCCTCTCATGAGCGGAGTAACTCCAGGGGTGTAAGGGAGAGGGCTGCCAAGAAGGCACTTCTCCACCCGAATCAACGTAGATCAAGGGCGCAGATGCTGCAGGGAGTGAGACGATGTGCGGTAAAGGCATCCAAGCGTTCCAGTCATATAATGGACGAAAAGGATGCGCACAAGGAAAACTATGTTCACCTGAAAAACTGTTCCCAACACCTAGCGCCGATGGCGTAGTTGTAAGGGAGGTATCCAAAATGGCCGCCATAGTCTTTGCGGGAACAGCCGCTATTTTGTTAGCACCTAAGGAGAACTGCGACACGTGGAAGTGAGGCAGGGGTCTCCACATACGGGTCAGAGGTCTTCATTTTAGCCTTGACACAAGGAACCTCGGCAGAGCCGGTACTATGTGGCCTAGGAACATGCCATCAGCCAAATTAGTCTCCAATGGAGGGACCTCAGCCACGCCGGTAACAGAGGAATTCTAGTCAGAGACCTCACCCTGTGCCCCCTCAACAGAACCAGAGTCACCGGCTGAGCGGGAGCGATGAGGAGACACCTCACCTACAAGACCTTTACAGGCCTCTCAGAACTGTCTGTCACCTTAGCCTCAAACAGAGGAACCTCAGACCGAGTCCGCTAACAGCCCCCTCTTGAGGGGCCTCAAACCTTAGTTCAGTACAGAAAACCTCCACAGAGGCCTCAGGGCGTAACCCCTGTGTTTGTATGGGAAGCTCCAGACAAGGAGACCTCAAAGCAAGCTCCGGTACCCACCGCATCAGTAGAACTGGGCCCACAAACACAGGAGGGGCATCGGATTGTAATCTGGTGTCAATAAGCCCCTTACGGAGGCCCCCAGCGAAAACTCTGGTACATTTTTTAGGCCTAGGAGGCACCTCAGGGCAAACCCCAGTAACATAGCTTTTGAAGCTCCTCCCGGACCGTGAAGACCCCGGGAAGGAGTACCCCAGCCGGGGTGCCCTAAAAACGAAAGAATTTACTGGGCGTCCCTTCTTTTCGTCGATGAAACTTTGAAAATGCAGAGGAGGAGTGCACTGAAACACCACCTCCCACCCCTCCAGATGACGTTGAAGCGCCCGGACCGAAGGGGAATCGCAGTAGAAGCACGAGTCCCAACGGTGGTCTGGACCCAAACACTCTAAACAAAGAGAATGGGGATCCGCCCTAGCGAAGCGTCGATCGCAGGAAGAAAAATTAGGAAAATCTAACTGAAACGGCATAGACGGACTACTACGTGACCGCTAAGCCGGAGCAGGAGAGAAGGACACTGGAAGGAAAAAATCTCCCAAAATATGCAAGTGCGTCCAGTACCAATCGTGCAGGGAAAAGGACTGATGGGCGATGCGCTGGGCGGAGCCAAGGAGGGCAGGGTTACGGCCGCGGGCGGTACCCCATGTAAAAAGAGAGGAAGGACACATTTTTGAAAAATGTTATGCTTTTTACAAAGTGCTCCGGTCCTATCCCACAGGTCATTGAGGCCCTGATGCAGCACCTACCAGTTACTAGGGCCATAAAGATTCATCTGCGAGACAAATGGGCCCAGCAAGTTAACATGTAATCATCCATTTGTGGTCTGGCTTATTGCAAGACAGCAAAAACTGAGATGATTTAAAAGATCAAAATAAATGATCTAAAGAGGGAGCGCCGTCCCAGACACCTAAAAGCCAACAGAAAAATCATCAGGGTGCCCAAGAGGTCGAAATTCTCTTCTCTAAACCTATGGCGCACAGGCACCGCATTTTGTGACTCCACGGCATTGTTTGAAGTACTGAGCAGCAAGTTAGCAGCAAATTGTGCAATGTAATGCCCATCAGCCCACCAACACCGCCGAAGGATAAATAATGCACATTTCTGTTCTTGCCAGCACACTGGTATGGCTGGGTTGGGTCAAATGATTTGCCCAGGATCACAGTTTGGTTAAGCAGTGTTTTGTGTTTCAAGAGCCATAAAATGGTTATTTGCAAAGAAAACAAATCACTCGAAGCACCACCCTGAATATAAGACTACAAGTGACAGCCCCATAACACAACCTGCTTGCAAAAGGCCTTTTAAATATTGTTCCATTCTTGTAAGGCTCTGTCTATGGCACCAACACAAAATATTTTTTTTTGTATAAAAAGATGGGCTATGCTTTTCTTAGCTCTCTGGTGACTCTTCGTTTGGTGTCAAAGTCAGTGTGAAGGTTCACTCTTTCCTGTTATCGTCCTCTACAGACAAATTCCAATGTCTACAAAACAGACAAAGAGCAACTGATTACCCACACCAATGTGCTTAAGTGTCTGGAAATATTTGTCCCATCGACGGTTAGGAGAAATATTACTGCCAGCCACCTGCTTACAACAAGCCCTGAAAACAGGACAGCATCCGGGCCTTTCAACCTTTTCAGTTGATAAGGGCCATGATCCTCAGCGATGTTCACAGCAACTATCCCATGTTGCCAGTTTGCAGCGTTATATAATAACACAGCAATTTATTTATCTGTATATACTTTTGTTCTGGGGCTCAATGCCTTAGTTGCATTTGCGGGAGCCCTTCCGGCCGTCACTTCCCTTGGGGTATACAGAAGTGTTATCACCTTGTTGCTTTTACACACAGGTTCCTCCACAGCAGGCACTTGCTGACATAGGCTTTATATAGGATTCATAGCTTTTCATTGGGTAATAATGTTTCAACTTCCTGTTGCCTGGCCGTTTAGTGATAATCAGCGGCCGTAAACCCCCAGATTATTGCTTTGCCATTTCATTGGGTAAAATTGATGTGACATCTATTGTGATGTCATCATACGCTACTTACTATTTTTGAAACTGGTCCCATAATGTTGGCATGTCACAGTCTATCAGATTATCTAGATAGATAGCAGCGTGCTTTAAAACTGCAGTTATCTGACATACAAAGACGTTCCAAAATAGATCAGGTTTCACTGGAACCCTGGCTTTCAGTTTTGTGATTAAATGCTCGTGGCACCTTAACCACGAGACTGAAGGAATATTTAAAGGCCTTCTGCAGCACCATGCTATTAGTGCGGGCCTGGGTGTTTAGAAAGTGGCAATTATTTCCACCCACTTTCTAAGCACCCAGGCCCCACACTAATAAGAGCATGGTGCTGAAGCGTGCCTTTTGATAATCCTTCAGTCTTGTGATTAAGGTGCCATAAGCCATTAAGGTGCCATAATCACGAGACTGAAAGCCAGGGTTCCAGTGCACCCTGATCCGTAGTGGAACGTCTTTGTAATAATGCCCATCAGGCCACCATAGAGTGACCAAATTTAAAAAGTAAAAAACTGGGACATGGCAACTAACATAAAAGTAGGACTAACTCTTGAAAGTGGCCGTCAAGGCACTACACTTTAGTAGCGTTTGGAGGAGAAGGGGGTTTAAGTGTTGCTGTTCAAAGAAACACATATTATAATACATTTATTACGAACTAGCACTATCTTAATTTGTAAAATAAAGCATTTCTTCTGTGCGAGATTGTGCATTCCTGCCTGCAAACTATAAAGACCTATAACAAAAAATCGAGACCACTGCAGTTTCCAATGGGAACATAATCTTGAGAAAGGGGGACAGAGCACCAAATACCGGGACAGTCCCGGCAAAACCAGGAAGTCTGGTCACTGTAGGCCAACAACATAGCCTGCTTGCAGAGGGCATTTTAAATATTCTTTCAGTCTCGTGATTAAAGCGCTTGTGGCACCTTTAAGCACGAGACTGAAAGAAAATGCAAAGTGCCTTCTGTAGCAGGCTATGTCATTATTGCGGGCCTGGGTGTATGAAAGGGGCAGTAAATAATATTTCTCCCGTCCGTTCGGGCAGGAGAAATATCATTTCCAGCCACTTTCCAAGCACCCAGGACTGCAGTAATAACATAGCCTGCTTGCAGAAGGCATTTCAAATATTCCTTCCTTCTCGCGAATCACGAGAAGGAAAGAATATTTGAAAGGCAATCTGCCAGCATGCTATTTTACTGTGGGGCAGGGTAGAAGCAAGTGGCTGGAATTAATATTTCTCCCACCCGAATGAGCAGGCGAAATAGTTCTTCCTAGCCGTGGCCACTTGCTAACACCCATCCCCGCAGACAAGGGGCTCGCAGAAGGCCTGCACCCTCCTCCCCTTAGCACCCCAGCATGACTCCTTACGTCGGATTGAAGCCGGGTCTGTGAGTGGAGCTGGGGTGCTCCTGCTGCAGTCTTCTCCACGTGACTTCGACACCGCCCATGGGCTGGGCTCATACATTCATACAATGTATTTAGCCCAGCCCGGGAGCTTCTGCCTGCACAATGTCAGTGCACCGAGCGCGGAGTTTAAATAAAAAGGCACAGTAATCTGTGCCTTTAAGCTCTGCGCTCAGTGCCATTAATCATATCGCAGTTTCTGCGACATGATTACAAAATTAAAAGGCAAACCAGTGGCATCGTATCGCAAATTGCGATGCAAGACCGCTTATTTTATACCTTGCAAACTGGTGGTCATGGAGACAACCAACAGATTTAGTGTGTTGGATCAGTTGGGAGATGGCCAGCTTCTCCAGACGTTTGCCTAGGAAGGGGGTAATGGAGATAGGGCTAAAGTTAGCTGGGCAGGAAGGGTCGACAGAGGGCTTTTTTGAATAGAGGATGCACAAGGGAGTGCTTGAGGGTTAGCGGGAAGGAGCCAGTGGCAAAGAGCGTTTACAGAAATCATCCAAGGCAGGCAATTTTGTCATTGATAGTTCTGGAGATGCAGGGGAGCACATGTTTGGAGAAGACTTTCATGGAGAGGGATCTGTCTAAAGACCTCATCTGGTGCTATCTGCGAACAGTAGGAGTGAAGGAGAGAAGGCAGACAAGGAAGGCCTGAGAGTTGGGGAGGGAGCAGAGTGCAGGAGAGTGAGGACAGGATGTCCTGAGTTTTGGATAAGAAGTAGGAGGCCAGTGAAATACAGTGTCAGGGATGACAGGGGAGAAGTGGAGACTGCAATAGGATTGGCAAGTTCCTTTCAGATTTTAAACAGTTTGCCTGTGTTGTTAGTGGCCCCAGTGATGGATTCTTGGATATGGGCCCTCTTCTTCGAGCAGATGGAGTCTGTATTGCCTTAGGAGCGGGCGGCAGGCCAGTCTGTCCGAGGATGTGTCTGAAGCCCATCACTTCCACACAGCAACTCTGTACTTGCGTTTCAGAGAGGTTAGGTAGGAGTCATACCAGGTGTTGCTCTTGGAGGCAGGCTTCATGCGGATCGTCATGGCAGAGGCAAGGATGTCCAAGGGGGTTGGTGATAGAGCGGTGAAGATTAGAAAGGGTAGAGTATGTGGTAGGAGTGGGTGTGGGAATGAAAGTGGCGGCCAAAGCAGCAACTGACACTCACTTCATTGGTTGAATGATAGAGAAGGAGACTGGCAGTGCAGGCAGAGGCTTAGCTGGGGTGAGAGGACAGGACCATTTTCACAAATTCTAACCAGGTGGTACACTCCCCTCAGGCCCAACGTTCAAAACACAGCACCTTGGACAGCCGTCAAGATATAATCCGAAATCAATGGAAAGGGATATTTGTGATGCTCACTGAGGGGACTTAGATCCGGTAATGAGGCCATTTCGAAGATTGGTATCCAAGTATTCATTGAGGGCACACTTCCCCTTTTTGGACAGGACAAACATTCTGCCACTAGGTCTATTGAACAGTCGTTGAGGGGGCAGAGGTTCGACTGGCTCATATGAGAATACATCCAAGTATTTGTGATACTTGCATGGTATTATAGCAGCCTGGACTGTGATTTGATGATCCGCCAGGATTGATTCAACAATTCGGATCCCGAGATCCACTAAAGTTCAACGCTGCCAACAATATTCAGACGCCAGAAATAGTGTCCCAGCTGACCAATTGATGTAGGGGTTATGTACCTTACACCAGGGAATACCAAGAATCAAAGGAAAGTGGGCAGTAGTGATGAGGTCTAAAGACAACTCTTCCTGATGTTTAGCTACAACAATCTGGATTGGGTAGGTGCATTCCACTATGGGACGACCATCAATGCCTTCAACCAGGACTCAAATCTCTTTAATGGTTCTGGGAATGCTTTGCTCTTTAGCCCACGTCATGTCCATAAAGAAACCTGCTGACCTTGAGTTGGCATTTTCCAAACACTTGGAGCGATGAAACAATTTCTGACCACATGAGAATTAGAAGCACAGTACATACAGAAGCCCAGCCTACGCGTAGTTCCCTTTCTTCCAAGGAAGGGGGTCCCCTCATGGCCCCAACTTGCATGGGTTCCAGTGACGATATTGTGGACTGGTCTGAGTTGTTCCTGCTAGGAGATGACGTACGCGGTGTGGAAGGGCTTCAGGTTCTTTCTCTTCTCATTCTGTCACTCCTGAAGATGGTAGTCCAACCGCAGGATTAGAGTAATGAGATCTGCAAACGATGCACATCTAGAGACTCAGGCTAGCTCATCCTTGATCCCCTCAGAGACACCTCATCTCAACAGGGTAAGCTAGGCCTCATGCGGTCTCGGAAGCAGGTTGCTTACATCTGGTGCCATAGGTCAAAACATCAGAGGAACCTTGCCTGCAATACCAAAGTATTTTTTGAGATGTACAGAATAAATCAGGACAGCCAAACATCTGTTGGACGGCACCGATAAAACAATCATAATGGTCTAAGAGAGGACTTTTAGTAGCGATGAGAGGCGTAGCCCAGACAAGAGCACGATCAGTAACGTTAGAGATTACATAACCCACTCTTGCCCCATCAGCAGAAAAGGCCAGAAGTTTGAACATGAATTGTATAGAACAAGGGTCAAGAAAGGACTTGAGTTTGGCAAGCGGACCCCAAAAAAAGGTCCCTTGGTCAGGGACAGCATTTCAGCATGTATAGCATCCCTGGCAGTCACATGCTGCCTCAAAACAAGAGACAAAGTTTTCTGCACTCAATGTATGAACCTTGGTGGTCAAAGACGACTGCAGACATCGATTCCTGCATGTACGACATTATGCTTTCTGGGCGTCTCAATCTGTCAGGTGACAGCCTTACCCGAGTAGAGAAATCTGGCAAGTTTCAGGAGGCCTCTCAGGCTCCACAGTGACTGACTCGTGTGAAGTGATCACCTGAGGGGACTGTGTATTCAGAGAGAAACGGAAATTGGGGGGCTCCAATGGATTGCAGTAGAGGAGGAGGCAGGATCGCATCAGCAGGTGAAGACAAGGCGCCAGGGTGCAAGCAACCACCAAGAGAGGAGGTAGAAGAAAGGATTCCAGGACCGACTGGCAGTGAAGATAGTAGAAGGAATGGAAGAGCATTCGCTCGCATAGAAGTCACGGAGCGTTGAGACGCAAAGTCCATCTCCAGCCAGTCCCTCTTTATTTCCTGGAATGGATTGGACTGGTCCTCAGTTGACGTCCCATTCCGTGCCATCATACCACTTCATTCTACGTATGATGGAAAGCGAAATATTGGGAATGGCCCTTTGCAAGCCCTGGGGGGGTTGCCATCTTGGAGTGGGCCAAACAAGTGGGAACTGGTGCCACAGAGACTATGTACGCCCGCAACAGTTCCTTACTGTGTGTTGGGAGGTCTCCTCCTTTGTGCATTCCCACCCTTTTGTGTCAAACTGTGCATGTGGGTATGAAACGTCAAATAGTGTTGGTGTTTTTGAAAGGGACCTTGCCACTTGCTCATCTGACTTTTCCCAAGGCTTTTACATAATTGCAGGAGTCCTCTATGTCTACTAAAACCCTTTAATTGTTTGAGGCTTTAGGTTGGGAACCAAGGAATTCCAAAGATGTAAGGGTGGCAGGCAATTGGTCAGGAGTGTGTGCAATAACAGCAATTGAAAAATAGTTGGTAACATTCCTCTCTAAAGTACTGTTACCCTTAAGACTATTTGTATTGTCATTGGTAAAAAAATAACTAATTCCCCCAATGCCCCTTACAACTCCTCCCATTTCCATTAGATCTGTTAAATCTTTGAGGGGCAGCTTAGTTGGTGTCCTAGAGCGACGACTCCTTAGATTGTATTATTGTAGACATCTCATACAATTATTCCACATGATTGTACAAATAATATAACGCACACATACCGATCCTTCACTTAGGATCACTTCTGATCATAAATGTTTCCACACCCCTGTACCAAATACAGTAACTGCAGTTTGTGAATGCACTTCACTTCCGCAATCGTGCTCTGCACGAGTGGTTTTAACAGAGTGGAACCACAATCTTAGTCCGACCAGCAACACAGGACTTGCTGCAGTAACTGCACTTGCCCACCGCATTTCACTTACACGTGACACAAGCAGTTTTACATTTTGGAGTGTAAACACAATCACAATCCAACAGCAACAAAGGACTTGTTGCAATAATTGAACTTGTGCACTACACATCCACACGCATGAGTTATGTGTGGTGTATGTAGCTTGGGCAGATATCTTAACTCCTTCCCTTGAGCTAGCAAGCAAGAAACACAAAGGCTGTCTGTTTACTCATTTACCTGCCTCATGGTGGAAGCATTGCAATATTTTAATTGAATAAAACAGACCACGCTAGCTTCAGGCACAGGAACAAGGCTCTCGTGCGAAATTCTGAGGGACCTCAGATGCAGTATCTGAGAAGTTTCAAAGACCACAGAAAGGAAGAGTTTAAGATGGGAAAACGAGGTGAATGTCTTCATGCAGAACATGAATGTCTGGTGTTTGAGAGGAAATGCCTGGATGCTAGCCTTCACAAATCTAACCAGCTACATCTCTGCCCTGGACCACAAGACTATCCAGGAAGGTACACGGGATAGTGGCACTCCTGAAGGAGACCAACACCCACTCTCCTAAACCAGAAGGAGGAAAACAAGTTAGGGCACAACCAGAAGGACCCTCCCACCAGTCCTTATTATTCCAATGCATTACCTGTATGAAGTTTGCAGGTGACATGATAGCTGGCTGCAGAGCTGCTCTGAGCAAAATATCCAAAAGTCCTGAAAAGGTGGTACCTGCCGTCATGAGGACAGTACCTACCAGTATGAAGACCTAATTCTCTATCCAAATGAGAAGTACAAGTTCTATAAAGAGTCCGAGGTGCAGGGCTTTACTGTTGTAACACAGGAGGAAACCCCCAGGCAAGAGGGAAAAAGAGAAGGTAGGAAGAAGAGGATTCAGAGGATGACTCGAGCCAGAGAAGTCAGATAGAGGAAAGGGCCTAAGTAGTGTACACTACACACTTTAGGGATAATGGGTGTTGTAGGCGAACCATGACAGTCACAGCCTCCACTCATGCCCTCCATACAGACCCATCTGCAACTTGGGTATGGTTATTGTGGAGAAGTAGAAGAGAAATATCCAGTATTCTCCAACCAACCTCAAGGCATAAATTGGCTTTCAAAAATTGATTAGCAGAGTTTGCTAATTAAATGTTTTTTGATTAGCAAACAGATCCATTTCATTAGCAATTTTGTACTAATATTGTTAATGTCACAAGACGTTATTTGTACCCAAGACATGAAATGAGCAATACAGCAGTTATGCATACCGCTGAAATAAGACATTGATAGGAGTCAGGCCTTGCCAATTCTTTAAATTTCAGCTAGACCTGCAAGTTGAGTAGCTTAGTTTATAGAAATGGAGGACAACAAATATAAAATGCGATTTCTGTGCATGTTACTACAAATCCACTGTGTGTTTGGCACACTGCTGTCCCCCAGAGGCCAGCCATGCACAGTGAAACTTGTATTTGATATTTACTGCAAACAAAGTAAATGTTAAATAAAAGTTTAAAACTTCTCTTGTAAACGCTACTTGTCCTTCATAAAATCTACACATCCATGCAAGTGGGCAAACAGACTTTGCGAGCCGTATAGGAGTCTGTAAAATGTAAAAACTTAGCAGCATGAATGGACATAAAGGAAGAGATTTGATTAAAGAAAAGGCTCTGAAAAGGTTGGCCAGTTGTCTCCCAAAGGTGGTAATATATAATACAATCATAAGTATAAAGCAAAGCGAGCTCTGGAGGCCAACTACAGTGTTTGGTAATGCAGTAGATCTGTAGATGTACAGACTGGATGGAACTACGGATCACTACTTTGCATAAGCATCTAGTTCACTTTGTGTACTCATTATGTAAGAGTCAAGAAAGAGACTAAACAGAGTGGATTGCGTAGCAGGCAGAGAACTGGGAAAACTCGGTGGAATATTGCAGTTTGCAGTCATCTCACTTTCAGGGTACCTGGTATAAAGCAACAGGGTGATAATATATACTATGGATTTGCTCATGGGTTGAGCACCAGTTTCAAGATGTATGAAACCTGCAGGTTACAGAACAAGGTTTGTCATCAAAAGCATTTGATAATGTGATCATGTACATTTTCAAAAGTGTTCACTCATCAATATGATGCATCTTTTCCAACATATTGAAATATAGTTGACACTATTACATTTAGATAACCAACTTAAACATTACTGTAAATCATGGAGCTGATGCAGTGTTTTACAGTATCAATACTGTAATTATGCATTATGTAACATGCATACACATATTTTATGCCTTGCAACCTAGAGATGCTGGTAGCTCCTTCTTTGTGATAGGGTGAGGGATCTTTTGGATGGCCTCTTCTTTCTCTTCCTGAGACTCGCTTTCATATGGGGACCGAACTAAACAAAGTATTTAATTCCTGCGTGTGCAGACAGCATTTTGTTCGATTGACAGTCAAACCAGCTTGAAGTAAAGTCTGGCCAACTAGGCATAAGGGACGCATGTACTCCTCCGATGAGTGACACATTGTTGTTGTTGTAAGCCCCTCCTACTTCAGATGTTGTCTCAAGATGTCATCCCAGAGTCTCTAAAAGGTGGAAGTAGCTGAGTATAATGAAAGTAGATAACCAAAATCTATAATAATCTTTCAGGTGTAGAAAAGACAGTCTTCTCCTCATCAGGAACTGCCAATATCCCTTTCGAAAATCAAGGGTCGAGAAAATGGAAGGACCTTATTTTCTCCATCAACTCAAACCCTACAAGTAGGGTAAACATCAAACGGAGTGTTTTTACTTTTTCTTAAATCGATGCAGAATCACCAACTTCCATCCAGCATCCCTGCCAGGACAATTGGAGAGAAACACTGACTGGCATATCTGGATACCTTTCCAATCCAGCATTTTATTTAGATCATTGCGTATGATTTGGTGGTTGCCCCAAGTGGGTGTGTAGGGCCTGAGACAGGTGGGGGAATTGATGAAAGAAATCCTGTGCACACTCAGGAAGCTGTGAAAGGATGGCCAGGAAGTCTTGTAATCCCCTTCTCTGAATAGGAGTGAAATCTTAAAGTACTAAAGAGGTAACCGGGTTGTAAGGAGGGTGACTCAAAATCCAGTTTAATTTTTTCTGGGGTCCCTAAAGGGTGGGTGTTTTACTGTTCTGGTTCTACTTCCTTAGCCAGTTAATGTGCTATAGCTGCTCCCTTTGGCCCATCAGGTTGTTGAAAATGTATTTGAGATTGTATAAAACGTCTGTGAAATTATAAAGGGCCATGCCATGGGGCTACGAGTTTGTGGTGATATAGAAGATAATTACCCGATTCCGAAGCGGAGACCCTTCGGGTCTGGTATTTTGGTCGCACAGCTTTTACAAATCTTGGGCTTGCCTAGTATGTTGCTGTACTCCGAGTACTCATCCTATCTCTTGGTATTTGTACAAACTGGGCAGCAGTGATGCCCTGGTTCTCTACCCCTCTGTGAAAAATGTCCAAGACATTCAAGGATACCAATAATATACCAGCTCAAAGAGGGTGAAGCCTATGGAAGCAGGGTTTTCCAGACAGCACATAAAACCCAAGGGAGCAACTCCCAGTTCTTTCCATCTCGGTCCAATAACTTCCTCAATAAGAGATTAAGGGTGTTGAATGGGGGTGGAGGCAGGCTTTACCCTGGGGCTCTTGATTTTGCTCTTAAAGAAAAATCAGCCATCTGTGGTTTACCCGAAGAAGGACTCCGACTACAGTGGGTCATGATTCAAGGGAGTTTATTTACATTTTTTTTTAAATGCCTTCCTGGCCCTACCGCTATGAGGGAAGTTCCCTGCCTAACAAACTAAAACTAATGGTGCTCATCAAGTCCCAAAAGAAAGTAGTCTTCAGTCCAAATCCTAAAATGAAAATGGTCTTCAGTCCGAATCCCAACAACTAACTGGCTTTACAACTTAAGGAAACAAAGAAGGAGGCCGTAGCAATGGTCTCTGTTGTTGGCTTCTGCCTGGCCAAACACTTAGATGACTTGTTTTCAGTCTCAAAATATAATGATGCAGATCAGTCTTTTTATCAAGTATTCAAATACCTCCAGGATCATTAGTAACACAATTTATGACCAACGTTCGCATAACTTGGACTCCTTGGCAGGCACACTGACTCTCAGCCAACTTAAAACACCTGTACCGTCTGTCTGCTTGGGAATTCTAGGCTCCCGTACCCAAGTTGGCTTTTCAAACCTTGCTGCAGAGTGCTTATACGCCTCTCAATCTGCTTTGCAGAGGACGTCTGCACGTCTAACTTCATCTGTCCCTCATACCTTTGTCGGTTTTCCCAATCTTGGCATAAACACAAGTATCTCTTTCACTCTGGGCATGTGCCCCTTCAGCTGTCAAGCTCTCGTACCTTTGTCAGTTTTCCCAGCCGTGGTGCTCTCTGTTCGTGATACTCCGGTCTCCGTAACTTCATCGGGTTGACCAATCTTGAAAACCAAAGCTCATAGTCCTCACTGGCGTTTTTACTACCAGATTGGTCCCTTCCTGTTGGTGTTCATATCGGTGGCGATTGCCTTTACGTTCTGCTGCTCTCCGTGTCAGTTTACGGGCACCAGGCCCACCACCGCTCTCCCATTGTCGTGCCACCATCTAAGACTGTTGTGCTTCCATCTCTTTCTGCTGACCGGAGCCTCTCACCTGGTCAGGAAGACCACCTTCCAGCCTCCACCTAGTGGTCCTCTCGTCCTGCACGCCACTGCTGGTTCCATGGCTTGGTGTGGCTCCGCCCATCCAGCGGCTCACCTATGTGCAAGGATTTCACTGCTCCCTCCATACGAGTCTCTCCTCAGTTCACAGTCCGCTCAGCTCTTATGTACATCATCAGAAACAACATAAGCATGTCCTCCTTTGATCATGGCCTTCAGACAAGGTTCAGCATTACCTGAAGCAAAAGGAGTCAAAGAAAGCTCCTTGTTTGTTATAGCCATAACGCGAGGTAAAAAGTCTTTCCAACACCCATATATGCAGAAATTGTGTTTTGGACTGGGTGTTCCTGATCAGAATGTGAGTCCTTGTCCCCAAGAGGGGAATCACTCCCAGGGAGGTCCCACCTGTCCAGACCCCTAGGGAGGGTCTTGCTTAGCGGGCTCACCTCCCTAACCTCAAAAAGGGGTGGCGAATAGACAAATTGTCCAGATTCGTCACACATCCCTCTCTGGAAGCCACTTTGTGGTACAGATGAGACTTATAATTAGGTAACCCCTAAAGAAAGGAGCCAATTCCTCTAGAGGGGAAAAACTATGGCTGGATTAAAAAATAAACATTGGGGGCATTGGGGTTGGAGAGGAAATGGCCATTGGTCATCCGGCAGAGCATGCAGACTTGCTCTCTGAGCTCCTCGCAGGAACTGGTTTGGCTACTGCTCCCAGAGTTGTCCATGTCACAATACCAGGATGGCCTTCTATACATCTATCCACCAGGCCATAGCATAGGAAATCAGTCCTAATAGTTAGTGTTAAGTTGTTCTCCCTTAATGTTCCAAGATGCTTAAATACTTTTGAAGGTTCCATTTGGTTTTCCATTTTCTAGGCCATGGAATGTGATTTTATTCCAAAGGATTGTTGGGCGTGATCATGATTTCGTTTTTTTCTGGGTTGATTTTAAGGCTGTTGGTGCTCATCCATTTGTTTGTGTGAGGCAGTTGGTGAGGGTTTGATCTTGTTGTCCAGTAGTGTTGATTTTATAGATTATCTGTGTTTCTTCTGTATAATTGTAGCAAGCGAGTCCATGTCTTTTGGTGAGGTTTACGAGGGGTGTCATGTAGCTGTTGAAGAGTAGCAGCAAGAGGTAATGCGTGGTGCCGACTTGAAGGGGTTTAGCCACGCTGTTTCCATTAATGCGTTCACACATAAAGGCTGTGCCGTTAATCCCCATTTCTTGGACTCTTCATGAGTTTCATGGTGGACTGTGTCGAAGGCAGCTGAAAGATCTAGTAGTATTAGCGCTGAGGTGATATCGGAGTCAGCGTACGTTTTATAAAATCCCAGATGGATAGTAGTGCCGTTTCCAATCCTCTCATGGGTCTGAAACCAACTTGTGCCTGGTCAAGTAACTGGCTGCTTCCTACATTTTCCAGGTTTTTTTTTCATATACATAGGTTTCTAGAAGTTTCACCGGTTATGGGATGTTCATGATTGATCGGTAGATGGTTAGGTCTGCGGTGTTCCTCCGAGGGATTTTTTGAGGAGTGGTTTAATGAATGCTACTTTGAAGCTTTGCGGTACAACTCCTGTTGCCAGAAATGGTTCATGAGGTTCACAAAGTATTCTGCACTAGTCGCTTTGCTGAGGATGATCATTCTAAGCATGTGAATCCATGAAAGATCCAATGCTGGAGAATTGTTGTTTACTTGGGCATACCGTTGATGACTTGCTGGATATTTAGAGTTTTGTTTTCTAAATTGTTTGCAAGGTCGTCACACAGTTTCTGAGAAGGAGTGGGTGTGTTGTTGCAGGCTGTCAGGTTCTAAGCTGGTTGATGCTGAAACCTCTTTTTGGGTATGGCTTGCTTTTGCCATGCGTTCATTGTAGTATCATTTTCTGCTTTGAGGGTTTCCATTTTATATAGTCGTATCGTTTCTGGTATTAAAGCTTTTTTCTGTTGGTCGTAGTTTTTCCTCCATGCTTATTCCAGCTTCCTGTTAGTTTTCTTCAGGGCTCAGAGTTGGGGTGGGAACCATCTCGCCATAATTTCTGTTTGTGAAGGGGTGAAAGGTTTTTCCAGTGCGATAGCATCTAGTGTTTCTATGTTCCATTTCTGGAGTGTCTTCGCTCTCGTTTTTAAGTGAAGTGCCTCTAGGACGGCGCTCAGTGGTTTTGTGTATTCTAGTCTGGTGTGGAGGGCCATTGGTGTTCAGGGATTTCCTGTTTCTTTTCTGAGTTGTAGGGATTTTTACAATGTCGGATTGTATTTGTGTTGGTGCGTGGATTACAAAGGATATTACAAGGTGGTCACTCCCAATGTGCACTGGGGAGTAGTTGTGACCAGGCTTCCTTTGCAGAAAATTACATCTAGTGTGTGCCCTGCTAAGTGGGTCGCTCCGTTCACCATTTGCTGCCGTTGGGTCGTTGCAAGTTGAGATGCTAGTGATTTAGCAGAGATGATATTTTCTTCTTTAGACCATATATTGAAGTCTTCCAATATGATTAGCTGGTCATATTTTATGGTGATGTTGGTTATGGCATCTACAAACACGCCTGCAGAAGACGGATTGTATGTGGGTGGTCTGTAGAGGAGTAGAAATGAAAGTTTGGTGTTGCATGGCTAGGTAGATGAATGATTCACAGTTTGGGATATTTAGTGCTGGTGTGATCATTAAGTGGTCTTTACCTTTACGTGCAATGGTGAGCCCGCCTTCTCCATTTACTTGTTTCAGTTTCAAGTTGTTGGGTAGGGATTTGTGTGCAACTACCATGAACTCCTCAGTCAGTTAGCCAGGTTTCTGTCAGGAATAGGATGTCCGTTCCACCAATCGCAGAGGTGGTCATATCTCTGTGCTGTGTTTTGCCTTCAATCTGGCATTGACTAGGTTGCAGAAAATCTTGGTTAACTGAGGTCAGTTTGTCCATAGACATGCCTCCTTTAGGGGGGTGGGAACATTCTGGGCATGTCCTGGAATAGATTCTTCCTACAACTGCTACTGCATTGGTATTCATCGCAAAGGTCATTACCACCTATAAAATAAATCAGATTCCAGCTCTGGCACCAGTGTTTGGAAACCTATCCTTCCTGCTCTCTCAAGGTATGTGGTTGATCGGGGGCAGGGAGGGGAATATCTCTTGACAGGCATATTGTATTTATTAGAAGGGGGGTTCCCCAGAATTCACCACCTGTAAAATTGCATTGAAAGTTAATGAAAGGTATACACCCAAATAAGACATTTACTGAACACATTTGGGCTCAATATGCAAGGCCTGAAAACTCTGAATCTCCATGCAATACACCGTCATACTTGGCGCAAGGGGAAGTACAATTGGGCAAGGAAGTCTGAGAGGCTACTTTATCAAACATCTGGGACAAGGCAGCAAAAATTGGCAGAGTGCATCCACCAAAGGGAAAAAAACCTACAAACAACTTTTGAGGTAAGCAATTATCCCAAGTACACTAAGCAGGGTCTATCCTGCTGCATCTCCGGTGGCCTGGAGGAATCGTGGACCCACAGGCACAATGATGGTTATTTGGTGGCAGTTTGAGTTTGTCAAATCTCTTGGTCATTTTGCAAAGGGATCCCCTGGTGGTATTGATGGTGAGCAGCAGAATAGGTAATATATGTATGCATTGAGCAGGCTAAATCACATTCCTCTGGCAGCAAAAACAGCAGTCACCCATTGAAAGAAGCAGCCTCAAACGTTCCCATTGTGAAAGCATGGAGATGACAGGAGTACCAATGTTCTATGGACAAATCGACCTCATCCCCATGGAACACCTTCCATAAATGCATAACAGTTGATTCACATGTATTGACTTTATTCAAGCAAACGGTACGTATGGTATTTAAAAAGCATGACGCTAGGTGGGAATCATATGGGGGCTTTCCTCAGAAAGCACAATTACTGTGTAACCTTTAATTATTCGGATGATTACTGTGGGAAATGCTAAACGATGTCTAGTGGTCTTTATGTCGCTCTTGCAGTGCATTTTCACACTTCCCCTTTCATTGAGCAGTCCCCTAGCATGAGGGATGGGGGGTGTTTAACCCATCCCATTCTTTTTCACAATGTTGAACATTCCTCCTTCCTTACATCCATGACTGCCAGGAAATAAGCAGTCACTGAAGAAAAAGTTACAGGACATCGGAGTAATAGACACCGTAGGAGTATGCGCTTCGCAGATCAGCCTCCCACGCAACCTCAATGGAAGCATTTAATGAAGCTACCGACACAGGTTTCCCTTTTGCCAGAAAGTGAAGCACATACTCCAAGTACAATAATACCAATTTGTCTCCGCTTTTAAAAATAAATAAAAGACATTCAAGCTTAATTACATCAAGGACTTTAAAAATAACATTACAAAATGGCTTTCAACATATTTTGCAAACAAAAAATAAAATGGCTAGTCTAGTGCACTAGATGTTATATAAAAACAATTCATTGAAATGTATCCGCTATTTAGCAAACATTTTGTAAAACTTCTGCCTGTCGAGTAGAGGTAAACGATCTGCATGGTGGGGATTCAAGCACATACAACCGAAGACTGCACAACTGCACTAAATGTTCCTCATGGGCGTCTTAAAATCCCAGTGCGATGGGATAACATTTGCATTAAGGAGACCAACCATTAGTCAAATTAATACTGGCCCCTGAAAAATTACCATTGGTTGAAGATATTGTTACAGATTTATTTCAACAACACACTAGCATATCAGGAAACCATTTGTGCATGGGTGTCAGGTTGCATAATGCCAAATGTTATTTCTTCTTTTAGGTCATCATGAGAATGAATTGCCCAATATGCCTGTTCAGTAGAAATGTATTTCCCTAGTGACCACTCGTGCAATGCATTACCACATCACATTAAAAGTACTTGTAGTAACTACTTTTTAAAAAAAAAACACTCATGGTTCATAACATTTGATCAGATCACACAAATAAGTGGCATTAAGTCTTCAGCACACATTTACCAGTGTCAGGAAGGGTTCCTTCATCTCCCATTGTCACTTGCTATCACTTTGAATTATGCTACAAAGATCTAGCACTGGCCTTATAATAAATCCATAAATCCTTCTTGAAACCTAGTTTCTCAAGCAGGGGGGGGGGGGCGGAATTGTCCCCAGATTCTTACGCTTTGGACTTTTCCCCAAAGGACAGGGACCAATCCAGAGTACTTTCCACCAATTTGTAAAATTATTGAATTTCACAATTGTCGAAAAACTGCTCTTCACAGCATACAAATAAATTGCTCTGTCCCAAACGTGCACCTTACTTTAATAATTTGTAACAGCCAAAAGACCAGGAAGCATACGGGCGCAGGGAGAAAGGAGTTCTTCTCACTATTTGATCGTATACAAATAACAATTCGGGGGCCAATCATAGGACCAAGAACACAACAAGCAGCCTTCCAAATCTCACAACTTACTAAACAGGAATGTTTTCAGTTTCTTTTTGAAAATATCTAACGATTCACATCTTCTCAAATCAGGCGGAACAGCATTGCAGCTTTTTTTGGAGCAGCCACAAAAAACACACTTTTGCTCACTAAGGAGAACTTGGATCAGGGCACCTCAAGCAGGTTGGAGTTACTCGGTTTAAGATTCTTAACTCCTTTTTTCTTTGTTATCCTTCCGCCAAATAGCATGGATAAGATCCTTCCAGACATGAATATGTTATTGTGAGAAGAACTATTCCTTTAAGAAATTCTACAATTTATTGGAAGCTGGAAACCCCAAATGTAACACCTCAACTCTGTTACTGCGGTTTAGAGCTTTTCAGCATGATGTACATGAATACTTTTGGTGGCAGCACACTTTCACTAGCTTTCAACATGTTTTTGTGTTTTAACCTTTTATTTTTCCAGAGTTTGCTTTTAGTCGTCAGGAAGAAGGTTTTTGTCAAAGGATTTATTTTCTTGCCAAAAATATTTGTCCTATCTCGGAATCCTTCAGTTGACTGATCTATTATTCAAAAGATGTGGCCCATCTGTACACGTAAACTAGGGAGTAAGACATGCAGCATGCATGTGTTGGCTGGCATTCAAAAAGTTCCACGATCATTTTAATATCATGAATATGGCCATAAGAGGTCAGAGGGCAATAAAGGTTACTGAGGCTTTAGGGGGCAGAACCCACTCTAAAAAAGGCAGACATGTCCAAGCAGCAAAATATTTATGTCATCATCTGGGATGCTCCATAAATTGTGACACGCTCCCCCTAGTCCTGAAACAGAAATCTTTTCTTAAATGTTGAACCGTTTATATCCAATAGTTCCAGGACAGAATCCATTTGAGGGCACATTATCTGCATTGAGTGGCCAAAGAAAGTCCACGTTTCAACATCCACTATGTTGGGAAGCTCGTCCAAAGCCGATGCTTTGTCTAAAAATGCACAACAAGTGGAGCTGGAAGAGAGAAGGCTGGCACCAACTGGTAGGGCTATCACCAAAACATACAATTATTTTATGCCAATACACCGAAAAGCATATTCTACACGTTATAATGCCTTCCCCTGCATCATGCTGTGGACTATCGAAAAAGATTAGGGATTCCGAAATATGCTCTCCCTCCTCAAATGTCCTGGAAACAGATGCAGAGGAGCTGGCTGGTAATAAAGCACCCTTTGCAAATATGCAATACATACCAATGTGCACAGATAGCACCAAACCATCTTATATAGGCAAAGCGTGGTTCAAAAGAAGCAGAATTATTACGGGGTGGGCACCAACACAAAAACCTACAGTATAGTACAATGCAGTCTGGGAAAACAAGCAGAAACTGCAGTCAGCAGAAATATCATAGAATTACAAATGGGAGCTTCATAAAGTACTTCTTTCGCCAACTGCGGCCTGGAGTACGCTAGATCTTTTGACAACTACAGAAAACAATACACATCAACGCTATGTCACCAGAGTACCAGAAAAGCTGTATGTAGGGCAAAGTACTCTGGTTAAGTTAGTTCAAGAAAAAACCCTTACAACCTTTCCTCAGATTCCTTTTGTAGCAGTGTACACTATAGATAGTGGCATCAGAAATCTCTGCATGGACAATTGTGTTATCAGATTAATTGCAGTATCTGTCACCATACTTTACCACCTAGGAAAGATCTTCAGTTGGAGAGGCACACCCGGTGGCTGTTGGCAGAAGGGGGTGGGACATTGTTTTGGATCACCATCATCAACTATGACAGCTTGGCACCCAAAAGAGGCCTTCAAATCTCCTAGATGTCATAGCTAAATTAAAGGGAGCTGAGAAACCATTAGCAAAAACGTGAAAAATGTTGCGATGGTAGAAACGTACTGTATCTAGAAGGTGGCAGAAAATATATCTTGAGATTCAATTAAGCTGTATTGCAACAACTCCTATTTACAGGACTGATAAACCTGTTGCTAATTCCTCAGAAATATCACATAGGTTTACATGTGTCAATATGTCAGGTGTAAACAAATCTACACTTTCTGTAATATTATATATAGTCTGAACTGAAGATTCGATGAAGACAATGGGACAGCCAAGTCCGCATATGCAGTCTAGGCACTGCTTAACCTAATTAACAATACATGCATGGTCGTTTAGTATAATGCACAGACATTTGAGGATCGCACACAGGAAAAGGGAACACTACTTACCTCTGAAAATGTTTATCCAGCATGCATACTGCCACAACGTCAGAACACTCACCCAGTATTCCCTTGCTGAGCTAGTCGAGTGCAAATATAAAAAGTAACTACAAGATGGGGCAGTTAACTAAAAGGTGCAGTGCTTTTCTTCAACTCTCCGCACTGCAAAATCTAAAAGTCAAACGCTACTGTTGTTCAGAGGTTAGCAAGTGTCCGTTTTTCTGGTGGTACGATCTGCGGTCGTTTTCAAACTCTCAAATTACGCAACGCAGTGGAAAAGGATGCCTTCATAGCAAATCTAAGGGCATAGACTACTACCAGTACGTCAGCACTTCTGCAGCAGGGACACCCTGGATACAAGACCTTTTGAAAAGATTGGAGCAGGTCCTGCACTCACCACAGAACACATGCCACATTGCACACAAAACTGCAGGTCTCCAGAAATACTCCCATCCCGACCCTCACTCCGAACCTCCTCGACTATGCTCAAAATATGTGGCATGCCAACGTTGCAGAGCCCCACATTAAAGCATACTGGAAAAGCTAAGTGAAACAGTGCATTGCAAGATAATTTTTCCTTCTGAAGAGGGAGTGGCGGGGCACCATTGGCTAGCATGAGGGTGATTCAGAGCAGTAACATTGTAACCAATGCAATACAATTGTAAAGTCTGACCCAATCCATCTAGAACATGAAAAGAAACCGGGGAGAGGGTTATTACCCATGTTGCAGACCCACAAGGCAAACAGTTTCTATAAGGAAGGTTCTTGTAGGCCTCTATGGAAAGACGTAGTAACATGAACTTTACAAGTCTTGCTTCACAGCCGGACTGAAATTATGTGTTTGCCAGAAAATAAATCTTAGCTGCAAAGGACTCGATGGGCACTGCTTGCAAGTCTTCGGTTGAAGAGACGTATTGAACTGTACATTTAAAGCCGTTTCCCATGGGCACATCAAAAGCACAGTCGATCCCCAACCGTTAGCAGTACACTAGTATTTCAGCTGTCTTAATGGCACATTCACAGCATGTCATTTTAATTCACTCTTACAAAAGCACTAGCGTTTTAGCAGTGTTTTCCATGTTAAGCAGTTGACGCAGCTGCTATTCTATTTGGAAAATAAGGAACAGATAGAACACTGGCATACAACAGGGCCAAGCGCACATCGGCACTCTGCCCTTTGACTTTTGGAGGACACGCACATAATTTGAGAGCGATCATTTGGGAGGGTCCACATGCCAAACTAAGCAACATTTTGCTTCCCAGGCAAAGTGCTGCACAGTAGTTGTAGATAGCTCACAGCACATCAATCAAGATTTGAAGCTTGTTACGCCATTTCACCGCTGAGGACTATCAAAGGACTTGTATATTGATCAGAAAACGGACTTGGGTAAAACAAAGCAAGGAAACTGTTTTACACAACTGAGCAAGAGGCATGTTCAGCGGTAGCTAAGGTTACAATTCTATTCATGTCCATATGTATATGTTGCAAGGGCTCAACACGTGAAGCGAACACTGCTAATAAACAAGTAGGACAGGGCTAGCTAAAGTCAACACTAACTTTCACACACCAGTAAATAAAACATTTTAATTGTAAGAGTTAAAAGGGAGTGGGAGCAAGAGGTTAGTTCTCCAGGTCAAAAAAGAAATGCCGTGTTTCACTGAATCTGCCGAGTCTTGTACTCCACATTGAATATCCAGTACAGTTTCTTTTGGTGGGCTGCAGATCAAATGATGAGACCAGCCCTTTGAATCAGTTTTGTTGTTCAAAAGGGAACTTGAGGCAAGTTTGGGGAGTGATGTCGGTTGAGAGAATAACTAGGACAGTCAGCACATAGCTGCAGCCTGGTTCATTCATGTCACACTCTCAAGATCTCCAGACAGTTATTGTAGCAGATCGCAATCCAATCAGGCTGGGTAGAGGCCCACTGCACATTGTTAATTTCTCCTTCTGCTGTGTAGGCTAGTATCGGGTCTTCAATAGCACGTGGCATCTGCTGAATATCCCATATGAGGGCCTGATGATCATCCGCTACAAAAGATAAGACAAATTAGTACATCTCTATTAATCCATTCAGGAGGATATATGTCAATAACTTGTAAGCATTAGTATTCCAACATACATCGTTTTTAAATCCACACAACTATCATACTCAATCCTTCATTTATATGTATGGGCAACACATGTGCATAGCACTGGTAGATTCTTCATACAAGCTCATGCCCGCATAACAACCACCATCCACTCACACTATACACGTGTCGCTTTTCTTCTCCTGCAAGTGAAAGTAGGTTATTGCCATGACCGTGTTGAGGGGTACCTATTGGGATTTAATGATCAAAAGAACTGATGATGCTCTAGTTTTCACAGTAACAGAGAATATCCATAAACGTAAACGTCACTCACTGAAGCAATGGTCCCTTTTCATCCATAGTTTTGTAAACTCGCTCATAGCCGTTTTGCACAGCAAAAACTCAAATGATATTTGTTCCTCCCACTATCATACATGGGTGCATTTCAATGTAAAAATGCATATTTTAATTTGGACAATTACTGTGGGAAAAGAAGTATGGATGTATTAAGAGTTATAATATTTTACTTCCTTTCAAAAGCACTCCTCTTGGAAATGGGTATTGCCATTTTAATAACCCCAAAAATACATGCTCCCAACTTAAAACAAATAAGGGGTAAAAACTCCCACTTCAAAAACCACCATGGCAAGCGAAAAGTCTACAAGTCTTCAGTTCGAAATAGATAACATTAGATAACATTTGGACACTGGTAGCAAAACACTCTTAACTTCCGAGGAAGGATCAGGAAAAACTGCCTGGTTCCTTGGTTTACATTAAATCACAACACAACCCTTAGGCAGGAATTTTGAGTTAGGCACAAAGGACACGCGAGCCAAAGCATTCCACATATGTGGAAGACCCACAGCTGGTGAGCAACCCTTCAAGGTCTCTCACAGAGGGACATAGAAAAGTAATACCAACGTGAATACCCCATCTAACTAGTCAAGAAATTAACAAAACAAATGTTGTTGGGAGTCTTTCTGAATACCACTGGGGCACAGTTCAGTAACGATGTGCAGGATGTACCCCCTCAAGTCAGGCCAAACTCTCACGGGTGAAAGTGATCGAGCAGCATATGGCTTCCTGTGGGGAGAGAAAGAGGGAGCGATATCTTTACTCCTCCCACCCCCCACACACACCCTTAACCCTCCAAACACAAGGAATTGGCCCAATACTTATTTATATTTTCAGGATATTCTCAACCATGTTTAAATCAAGAGTAATTTCAAGGTAACACAAAACAGTAATTATGTCTCATTTGAAAACTAAGAACTTTTCCAGCTCGTTACAAATTTATGTTTTACAATACACAAGGATACTATTTAGATAGAATTGTGAAAATTAGCCATGTGTCACATTTACATAGAATTGTGAAGTTTAGCCATGCGTCACATTTAGATTAGCCACCTAGAAGAACTTTGAAAGTACCCATGTGTTAACCACCCTTCCTGCTCTCCTCCTACACACCTCACTTGTACTATATATGCTATAGGCTAGCCAAACTACACAATCACACACCCAACATAACCAACACTTGAATACAACAACCACCCAAGGCACTAGACTTAGCCTCTATGAACAAAACAAGCACATAACCTTAAATACCAGCCAATTTAACACAACACACACACAACCACCAACCCAGGCATTGGACCTCACCCTTACAGATACAAGAAGCCAGTGAACAATCAACCCACATGCAACCCAACACACACAAAGTTTCTCCTGGTTCTGGACCTATCCTATCCCTCTACCCTCATTAAACAACCCTGTCCTCTTTCTTGCAGTGTCACACGTGCGGCAGTGGTGCGCAGTATAAATCAACCTAACTATAGACATTTTAAGTGGGGGAAGGAAAATAATAGCTTAACACAATGCTTTAAAAAAGAAGAAGAAAAAAAAAATCCAGACCTATGCCCTGAACAAGAATTCTCAACAACGTTCTGGTAGGTAATCAAAATTACTTACAAGGGGACCAGTAGGAGGATTACAAATGCCCTCGGACAGGATTCATGCACGACAAAGTGTATGTCAGTTATGCTGAATAACAAACTAAGTTTGTACTTCTTGCAAAGACGAGATGAGATGGCTGCCACCTATCTAGATTCCAAAAGGCAGATTCCATCATCAAAGAAGAGGCACGGGATGGCCACAGGATTGTTTTGTTTTACAAACTATGAATGCAACAAGCCCCAGGTGCCCCAAAAGGACAGCCAGTGACTCCAGGTAAGCAACCCGGGGGGCAGGAGGTTGAGAAGAGGTCTGGAAGGGTGGAGGTGTATAACTACAGTGAAGGTCAAGGATACAGATGGGTGCAGACAAAGGAGGGGCCCTTCACCCAGGCTTCACCCAGGCTTCACCCAGGCTGTGCAGACCTTCCAGACTTCCAAGTCTAATGCCTAATTAACTGATGTATTGATGTCCAGACCAATGTTTAATTGTCGATGAATTGAACGTATTGACTAAATTACAAAACAATACCCGTTATATTAATTTGATCAATGAATGTATTAATTAAATCCAATGAGTTGTTTCATAATTCGTCTGAACTCGAAGCTTAGCCTGAGTTCAAGCGAACATCAAATTAATTTGTTCTGTTTCTTCTGTCCGTTTCTCTGTTAAAGACAAATGCACTATATATTGCAGCACTTAATTTGGTTAAGTATGCATACAAAATGTGAGTTGATCTATATTTACGGCATGGACTGAGTTTCAAGTATTATTGTATATCAATGTGGTAATTATTTTGAACAAAAAAAAAATCATTGACATATAAACGCTAATGATCATTCTGAGAGTGATCAGGGACCATAATACTGAAAGACTGATACAGACAGGAAATTCTTTCAATTTAAATGTCTTTAATAATAGTGGGAACTAGCAATTTTGTGGTCTCTTTGAAATTCTAGACTGGAGCAAACCTGCAGGTCCTTTAAGGAGGGCACCAAAGAAGATGGATGGCAAAGCAGTTGTGCCCACTGGCTCAAGGGAGGGATACTCCGGGAAAGCTTCTCATGGTTGAAAGCCCCCCTCCACCTGCGTTCTAGTGACTTTGAAGTTCCTCTTGATTTTAGGATGAGGTCGAATGGCTAGAAAAACCCATTCTGAAATACACAAAGCTGGGCTTGGGGATATTCCAACCTTAGGAGACATGCACCAATTAAACTGTGTGGTTATCAAGTCGTGGATAACCAGCTAATGAGACACCCGTTACATCTTTTTTTTTTAAATTTATTGTGCTTTAGCCAAAATATAGGACATTTTACACTTTTCTTTAGATACAAAACATTTAACGACAAAAAATTAAAAAGAGCAATACATATTTCATCTGCATACTCTTCAACATATACCAAAAAAAAAAAGAAAAATAAAACTAAAATAATAGTAAAATTACAATTATCTAGGTTCCCTTTCTTGATAATGGTCTAACTTCAAATCTCTCAGTAGTCTTACCATTTCAGCTGTTTAAGTTTCAACCCCAGAGGAGGCTCTAAGCCAAAATTCCTCTGACTAGCTAGCTAATATCATGTACAAATCTTCTCAGTCTCAGAATTCTCATCTCCCTTGTGCCTGTGCACTTAATTACCAGATGTTTTAGTGTTTGACCTTCATTAGTGTCATGATGCCTACCTCCAAGGTGCCAGACATGACCCAGCTACCCCAGAGGCAGACATCATGTCTTCAAGGGAAGTCACAACAGCCTCAAGTAGGGGCTCTTTGGACTCAGTCCTGGCGCCTTCGGCGCCAGGCTCATAAAAGCGGACTTTGTGTTGAAGGTGCTTAGTGTTAACTTACCTGATGCAGACCATGCTGCAACATCCAGGCCTTCTGAGGCCTGAATGGGGCTACTTTATCTTTGGAACTACTTAACCACACGGGTGTGGTCAGGGGAGGAATACATACCTGAGAGGAAGGATACATACCTGGAACTACTTTGAAGGCTATTTAAGCCACGCCCAAGCAGCAACTTACGCTTTGCGTTGTTCTGCATCTAGCAGCTGGACGCTCACCGTGTTTGCTCCTGCATTCTGTCTTCTGCCACTCCTGCCAGCATCCTGGAACACCTGCAAAGAGAGAAGAAGAGAAAAGGGTAAAGAAGAGTCCTTACCTGCTAAATCCGCATTCCGGCGACATCTCGACGACAGTCCTGAAAAGGAAGACATCCATTTAAAAGCACATCGCATCGATCGCTGCAGCGCCGCATCTCACTCACCTGTACAAGGTACCACCACGTTCTACGGCGACATCTGGACTCGCAGCCACATCACCGCGCCTAGGGAGAAAAAGACAAGAATAAAGGTGAGAGGGGAAGAAAACAAGGAAACCTTAATTTCCATTACAAAGCTTACCTGTTGGGTTATTCCAACTTCATTTCGGGTCGGAGCCGCATCCTGGCATTTCCGGACCCCGGCCCGTATGGGGAAAAAAGACATCAGCGTTAGTGGGCGCATGAAAAAACATTGCCCAAACGCCCATTAAAGACTTACCTGATTTCTTCTGGATTGAGCTTCGTTTTGGGTTGGTGCCGCATCCAGGCATTTCCAGACCCCGGCCCCTATGGGGAAAAAAAAGACATCAGCGTTAGTGAGCGCATCGATACAAGGACACAGAATTCTCATCAAGCTCACCAGAGTCTCATTCTTCGGTTCCACAGCTCTTCTCGGAATAGTTTCCGCACCTGAAAAAGAGACAACAAACAATTATTATTGCGGAATCATACTCATTAACAGAATCCTTACGGTACTATACCGGGAAAACAAAACTTGAACCCTCTACAATCAAAATCCCAGTGAAGTAACTGGATACAACGCGCCCCTGCACGAGAAGCAGGATGGAGAGCTCAACCTTCCAAACCCTAAGGTGAGACTTCACGTGGGGGTCGTAGGAGGGTTTCGTAGAGGGGTGAGAAGGGAGCGGGAGGCTTATACTTTCTCCCGCAGATTGTTAATACTCCCTTTTCACATACAGAAAGATATTCCTGCGAGCCAGACAAGCCAGATTCGAAGGTCCGGCCCAGTCCATCTTCCGGGTCCTGCGCTTCACCATAGAAGAAGCAACAACACTCCAAACCAGACCTGCGCCTCCGTGGGAGTCAGGTGAGCATAACAATTAGCATCACATTTCGTACAACAGTTCCCAGATTGACCTAAATCTCTGGCTGATTGAATTTCCAGAGTAGGTAGTAAATTAAGTCTGAACCTCAAAAAGATGTCCCTGAAGCATGGATCCGGATATTTTTCCAAGTATGGGGGAAGACTTGTCCTTTTTCTACCCATGCTGGAAAAGGATTGTGATAATTTTGTCATCCTCATCTTCTCTCCCGTGGTCACCCAATCCCACCTTTTCAGGCTATCTTTCACTTTCATTGGGTTTTGAATCAAAATATCTGATGTACAGTCAAAGTTGTCTAGCAGATCTCGACATTTAAACCTTAATTTTTCAAGAAATGTGTTTGTATTGTCCTGGAGCAGAGTGGACAGGTCTTCGAATAACAAACCCTTTATAGGAACCAAGAGGGACCTATATAGAGAAATCCATTTCCACTCCAGCCATGATCTTAAAGAGGAGAGCCCCAATTCAAACCTCACACATACAATTGGAACACAATTCGGAAGGTATAATGTTTTCCAAAGTTTTGATTCAATCAAGGCATAATTCACATCCAGTGCAAGTAAATTTGTATCCATACTATACAAAATGATCAGGTACACCTTTCCTAAATAGCATTTTATCAGCGGAAGTATAGAGAATTTACAAAATTTCATTTGTATCCTTTTCATCTGAGCCCCCAACTTAATAGTTTTTAAATTAATAATTTCCAATAGATGGGTCTTAGTCGGGTATGATTTAATTATGGCTCCCAAATAAGTTAACTCAGAGACAATCTCAATTTTTCTATGGTCCAGTTCCCAGGAATATTTCTTGATTGTTTTCTTCGGATGTTTAAAGATAAGAATCCTAGATTTCTCCAGATTAATCTTAAGATCGTTCTTTTGGGCATATAAGTCAAGAGCATGGAGCAATCTCTGTAGGCCGACCTGTGAGTGGTCCAGTACCACCAGGTCATCGGCATAAGCCAACCAGTTAATTTTTGTTGAGCCGATCCGTGGTGGTATTAGCCCACTATCTTTCAAGTCCGATCCCAGATCAGCCATAAAGAGAATAAATAAGAGAGGCGCTATCAGGCAACCCTGGCGCACCGCTCTCTCTACCCGTATTGGGTCTGTTAATTGTCCACTTTTAGAGATTCTTACTCTCATTCTGGTATTTTGATGGAGTTCAACTAGAATAGAGAGCAAGTGTGATGGAACTCCCCAAGCATGCAGTTTCTTCCACATAAGTGAACGATTAACCGTATCAAAAGCTTGAGTAAGATCAATCCAAGCTCCAAAAACGGGTTTGCCATGTTTATTTCCCACATCTCTATTCAAACAACTGAGAATCAGACCATTCAGGGAGGTGGATAGTCCCTTTCTGAAACCGGTTTGCTGTTTCGGAATTATGCTATTTAATTTGGCCCACTCTTCTAACTCCCTCAAAATTAAGCCGACAAAGATTTTGCCATCAGCATCTAATAACAAGATTGGCCTATAATTCACCGCTAGGAGTCTGTCACCCTTTTCGAAGATCGGAATTGTGATTGCATTTTTCCATGACTCTTGGAGCTGTTTTGTTCTAATAATTTGATCAAAAAATGATTTAAGCAGATGGGCCCACAATGATGTATTCATTTTCAATGTCCAGTTACTAAGCCCATTTGGCCCCGCTGCTCTCGATGTGGACGAGCTCCTTATTAAAAGCTCTATATCCGCTTTCGTGTACGAGAGTGACCAGCAAGCAGTTTCCCAATATCTATGTCAGAACCTGAAGACCCATATACCACCGAAAAATGGTCCACCCATGACCGTTCTTGTATTACAGAATCTTGGTTTCCCCCCTGCTGATCTTGCTTTGCCCCTAAAATAGCCCAGAAATGTCTCAAGTTTCTCTGACTCATTGACCTTAACATAGCTTCACCATCTTGCTGAGAAATAATTGACTTCAAAGATCTTTTCCAATTTCTATAATCATTATTGATGGAGATTAATGCTATCTCAAATGATTTCCTATCGAGATTTGCTCTTCTTAACTCAGCTTTTTTCGATCTTATGACTCTCTTCTGTTGCATTATCTGGCAGTTAAAGGCATGCTTATGAAACAATTTACATTTTTGGTTATTCTGTTTCTGAGGATCCAAATCCATTAAAAACAAATGAAAATTAACTGGACTACATGTGTCATACATTTGCGGCTCAGAAACATTATCCACCATATTTTGCTATTTGTTAGTCAAACTTTTTCCTTTTTCTAATACAGTTACCAGCCAAATTCACAGTCAATTTATCCGTATATACAGAGACAGTTGTGGACAAGCTGACATCTATTATTAATTTAAGCATAGCATGGTCATCAACATTTCCTTCTTCTACCCGTAAAAGTAGCACAGTTTTCATAGATATTTCCAGAAGCAAAAAAGTAGTCAATTGTGGAGAAAGCGTTCCCCTATGCCAGGTTGGATTACTAGGGATATCTCCCCTAATGTTTCCATTAAGCATACAAAAATCCCAGCCCTTCATGAAATGTACCCACATTATTCCATTATGCGTTTGAGTTTTCCCTGTGGCTTGATCTTTTGTTGTTAAACATTGAGAATTCAGGTCTCCAGCTATTAATATTTCATCCATAGGAAAGAGAAAAAATATCAACCAAAACATCTGCGAGTTGCGATAAGAAATCCAAGAGGCCAACTTGACTAGGGTTCCAATATAAATTTACCAAAATCCAGCTCTGACCCATATTTGAGGGTTTCAATTCCAGTCTCACTATCAAAATGCCCCGTTTCTCATTTGATACTAATCTGGTTTCATAGTAGGCATATTTACAGCTTGTCATCAGACCCCCAGAAGGTCTCCCTCCTTCTGACTTTGCTGCTAGTTGATGGAACGTGAATTCATCTATTTCAATTTCACAGGTCAGCCAGGTTTCCTGAAAAAGGATCAAATCAAAGGATCCAAAGATGTAAGATTTCCTCGGTTCTAAGACAAATGAGTTATAACCTCTAGAATTCCAGGATAATACCTTCAAATAATGTTTTGCTAGAGGCTCTTCTGTTGAACACCCATTCTAAGGAGAACTTGTGTAATTATCTCAGGGACCATTTCCCATGCTGCCGTTGGTGCTATACCCGTGCTGTTACTGCTGTTTTGGATTTGAATGCACAGGTGGTTTCCTTTCCATTGGGCAGAGGCGGTTGGCAACATCGGGCATACCTTAGAGACTTTGAAACCCCTTACCTCCCCAGGCTTCCTCCTCCCCCAGAATGGATTCCATACCCAAATTTGATTTTAATAGTAGTTCAACAATGTTTGCATCAGGAGAGAAGGGGAATTTTACTGCATCAATATCTTCTGAGGAAAAGTATTTCAGACCTGGAATATATTTCATTTCTAATAGAATCCTGGAGCGATTAAACAGATCCCTCACTTGGGGGTTTGGAGTCAATCTTGGTATATATACTCTAAGATCTTTATGCTGATTTATGTGATTTGAGACTATCACCAGGAACTGATTTGGACTCCCTCTGAGGCTGATTTAGCATGTTTTTTTTTTAAGTCGGAGCCCTGATCAACACAGAAAGGGCTTTTGATGACATCTTTGCAGCCTCCAAGCACCGGATTTGCCAAGGATAGAGTGTGAACCTACATTTGTCCCTATTTTATGCCTCTCGCCACTTGCTACCGGAGTTAGGTTCACTTCCTCAGGACCCATCTCTTGTGATTTCATTATAAGAAAAATTGGGGCTATCTTTATTGCAGGATCCATCTTCGTTTTTTTCTTCGCAAGAAGAAAAATTGGGGCAATATGCTTTGGGGCTTCCACTATGTCCGTTTGAATGCCCACTGTCATTTTCTTTCGATCCGCCTCCGGGATTTCTTTTATTTGGTTCTTTTCCTTTTCTTCAGTATTTTTTTTTTTTAATTCTTTCCTTTTTCCCCTTTCTGGCAGATTCATTTTTTCTGCTATTTCCACCTCTCCAGCCTTTGCCTTAAGGAGATTCATAAAGCGATTAGTAACAGTTGACAGAGGTTTCCTTTTTTTTTACACTTCCCATTCACCTCCTGTGATAATTTTGAAACGTCTTCCATTGCCATTTTTTTCCTTTTTATTTTTCGCTTTGCTTGACAATTTCTTCTTTTTTCCTCTACTCCCTGCTCCTCCAAATTTATAATAACCTTTCCAGGGGACTCCAGAACATGCACGCACTTTAGATGTTACATTTAAGTCCACCAACTGTGCTATTCGGAGAAATTCCTCCATCACTGATTCGGACAATGGTGAATCATCTGGCAAAGGCTCAGAGATTATAAGTGTTTGCTCACAGTTGCCACTCACGTCATTCGACTTTAAAGGTAACTTCGAGTTCCTCACCAGATCACCTAGATCTATTTTCATCAGATCATATTGGACCGAGAGTTGGTCCAGATTTGTCGTTTGCACTGTTGACATTTCCCGTAGTTCTTTTTGGATAGCTCCCATACCTTCATTGACGGCTGTTTTCAAAGTCGTTACCATTATATCATTCAATTCCAAATCCTTTGATATTTCCAACAGCATCCCTGAGTGTTGCTGTACCTCCAATTTAATTGATTCAAAAACTTTCACAAAAGAGCTTAACACAAAATTCAAAGCAGTGATTGTTGGAGGAATTAAGGGGGGGGGGGGATTTAATTCAATTTGGCCTTGTTGCTGAATATATTTGTAGGCGGGTCCATCAACCTACTAGGATCATGAGAAGTGACCTCCTTTCCCCAATTCTCTTGTTGTTCTTCCGATATTTTATTTAATTCGTAGGATATATTTGTTGGTATTGGCATTTCTAATTCCAATAACTTCATCACCAGGGCCCATCTGAAATGTAAGTGCTGGTACATTTACCTCCTTCAATGATGGACCCACTACGGGGCAAATAGTTGTTCATTGTGGGCCTTGAGAAAAATTAGACCGTATCGCATTTTTCATTGTGGTCGCCCTCAAAGTATAGCCTAGGTTAGAGGGCAGTGAATCACGAATAAGATGATTAACCAGTGTCGAAATTGCCACTTCCTGGCCTTGCAGTGATCGAGGGTCCACAGATGAATTTAAAAAGCCAGAGGTTGATGGAATTCGATTATCCAAAGAGAACTAGGCGGTGGACGAAATATGCCCCCACCTGTCTTATAGCGCTTCAGAAAGGAACTACTTTGCGTATTTTGCACGCTCTCACCCTGGTCCTTACCACCACCTTCTATAATGATCTTTTCCAAGTGGAGATCATCTGGGTTGGCAGAGCTCCGCAAATTATACATTGCAGCTATCTCACAGATATCAATTAGGTTGGCACCTACACACCACCCTTGGGTCAAAGGCTCAAAGGCCCACAGTCCCCAAGAGAGAGTAAAATTGAGTTTACACTCAAGATCACTGTTTTACAGATTTCAGCAATTAACAAAAAACGCAGTTTTAAACAAGGGAACTGACTGACCTAAAGTTCACAGTCAATCCCATGTGTCACGTGTGTTTGTAATTCCACAAAGTCTCCCGTCCTAATGAATAGCGCCGTGTCGATCAGGGCTCAAGGGTATTCCACCCACAGTCGCCCTAGCACACAAAGCACATTACTTATTCAGTTGTTTTAAAACCGTCAGGGACGTCAGATGAACTGACAGTGATCCTCAATCCTCAATCGCTCCTCTGTGCTGTTAAAGAAGCGTACAACCTGCAAGCGAACCCAGCAATCAGCAAACAATCACGGCACTGGATTGGACGAGACACGGTTGCCTGCGCCTGTATCACCTTACCACATACCGTTTGCGTTCACAGATGCCCAGCCATTGCCGCCCGCTTTACTTGTGCTGCACCAGCAGCTTGCTCCCACAGGGTTTTGCAGTCCTCTAGTCTCCGGGACTCCGGGTTCCGCCTCCTCCGGGGTTCGTCGCAGGAGTCACGGGCTAACGGGCTTACTCGGCTACCGACTCGACCACAAGTCTCTGTGTCAGCGCCAACCAAGTTCTAAAGAAGAAAAATAAGGGAAAAAAAAAAAAAAAAAAACAAACAGATCGCCAAGGCACTCGTACTGCTACTGCTGCACTGGACTGCACTGACCGCCCTGACTCAAGCCGCACCCCCGGAAGGAAGGAAACAAAGCCGGAAATCACGGCAGTGTCAATATGGGGTCGCTTCATCACACATGTCTGTATGTGGACTAAGGTGTCTGAGATCCCTCAAAGTTCAAACCACTCCCAGGAACACTGCCGCCTCTCATGGGATTTGGACAGAACCTGCAAAGAGGTAGGACCAAAATCAGGCTGTTGGGGGACTGTTTTGACCCCTGCATCTAAAATCCCAACCTTGAGTTGCAACTTACGAACGTCGGACTCAGCCACTAATCCCCTTGCATGGTGTATACAACCTTGCCCTTCCATTGACATTGCCGAAGAGTTTTGCGTTTAAAATTTAGGCATGCCCAGCAACGATCTTTGGCATGGTCCCAGGGAAGGCAACTGTTACAAAGCACGTGTGTCCTTCCAGGCCAACTTGGAATTCCACCCATAGACTGAATTTAGAGGGTTAATTTTCAATCTATGCCTCAGGATGTTGACGCAGCCTTTGTGTAGTGTGTGCACGGATGAAAGAGCAATGACATCTAGGCCTTTAGGTCCTCAAGAGGGAAAAGTATTGTGGGCCCCAAGAGTGAAAACTTTCACCCCCCCCCCCAACCCCCCTCCCAACTACTGTACGTCTTGTAGTCCACAGTTTCTGTGTCAATGCTTTGGCTCTGTAAATAAAGCAGACACGCATCTAATGGCGTTGAAAGGTTTCTCTAATGCGAAATTGCAGCCAACCAACAAGGCACAATAGATAGTATGACAAGAACAACCCTGTCGACATCCTATTTTCTGAATTCGAAAAACCTATGCAATACTCCAAGCCAACCACTAGATGGCAGTCTATGCAAAGCATGTGAATGTAAACATACTCAGCTCCAGAAATAGGTCTACAGTGTCTTGTGTACCGCAGTTGTTCATGCATGCTACCATTGATAGTTTGGCTACCTTGTTGAATTGCATTGAATTGATACCACTTGGACTACTAAGTTGGCTTTTCAGACACCCTCAACACAGCACTTAAAAAAAAACATAGCAGGGCATTGCCTTTCCGCCTCAGGTCGGCATTAAGGTTTTCACAAAATGTCTTGCTCCTGTAGCATCCCATTTTAGAAGTACATGTTTATCCTTAATCTATGACTGGTTGAATCCTTTGGGCATCAAGAAGTTGTAATAAAAAACATGCACAGGAGACTGTGCGGCTATTGCATCAGGTAGGATACTTGATCAATCTGGAGAAATGTACCTTGGAATCTGCTTCTGGGAGCCTTGTTCATTATGAAGATAAATCAAGTCAAACAAACAGATTCCAAAGTATGTCAGTGGATAGCATGTTCTTCCAACATGTTACAGATGGCCTAAAGAACACACCAACCCACAAAGATGGTTTAAGGGTTTCTTTTCAAATCTGTGCAGGGCACTAATGGACCTCCCTGGCTCCAATCTAAAGTAAGCAGTCTCATCCTGGACCAGGCATCCCTACTTCCCAAGTTAGTATACACCGCTTATTGACCCTACAGACAAGACACTACCTTGCTGGGAGTGCCTAAAGGCAATAGCCTTGTAGGTCTAATCTCCCACATAGACTTCCTAGGCTAGACATACTCTACTGTCTAGCTATTTAAAATAATTGCAGGGATGTGCCTTAAAGACACTCAAGCCAGAGTTGGATATGTTCCCTTCATGCCCCGACACTCCATATGTTTCCACTCCTCCCTTCTTATGGCTACTTGCCTCCCAGCAACTCCTTCCCCTTTCTCTCAAATCATCGTACGTTTTTCGCCTGTCATTCCAATGTCCCTCTCCTTCACCCCCTACAACCACGCCCACACCACCACCCATCACCCCCACAACAATCCAACACCACCCCCAAAACCAACCACCACCAATCTGTTAAGATTCATTTCTAAAATCACCCTGCAAGGGGGATATTTTAGGCAGCCATCCTAGTTATGGTGAACAGAGTCTCTAAGAGTTCAGCCAATACACAATCAAGGTATCGCGGGAGAGCAGTCCAAGCATAATCTTAGAGTGAGAGAGTGGTCTAAGGCCACAATGAGTTCACACAGAAAAAAAAAAAATACACATTAGCACCCTGGCAGGGGCGGGCAATCAGGTGGCTAGGAACGCAGGCTTGAACCGCCGGTGCAAGCACACGTTCCATGCCACCTATTGGATAGCTCGCCTGCCGCCATCTTCCTCCCACTCTCCGTCCCAGTTGATTTTTTTTAACCCCCCTGCTCCCCGAAGTTACATTTCTTCTGCTGTAGCAGCACTCGCAGCCGCATCTTCCGCTCTGCTCCCAAAGTCCGCATTGGAAAGGAAAGAGGGGCTGCACACTGAGCCCCGCCTTTCCTTTCGATAGTGGCCATCTTTGTAGAGGATTTTTCATCCTTCAAAGGGACACACGCAGCGTCCTGTTGAAGGAAGGGAAATCCTTATTTTTTTAGCACTCCGTGTTACCGCTTTGGTAACCCAGAGTGCTAAAGGCCTTAACCTCTCCGGCATGCCGGATCAGGTGTTAACACCACAATAATTTAGCTTAGCATGTATGTATAAAAACATTTAAAGACACACTAAGAAACGAAACTAACAGGTAGTATTATCACACAAAACCATATAACATAATTCACTTTCAGTGCATCAGTCAATTTAAACCAGTAAGTATTCAGGTGCAATTAAAAGGACTAGAACCAACACAATCGCAATTCCCTTTCACTTATGAAGTCCAACTTTAATATGTATGGGTCTAGTGCCCAAATGTCACAGGATCCAAGACAGGTTTCCCCAGGGAAGGCATCCTTTAAATGGACGCAACAGGCTTGCAGAGGTTATTTCAAACAGTTCATAACTATTTAAAAGTGGAATAAGTATTTGTCCAAAAACAGGCAAGTTCTCCTCTCTTCCAGTCCCAAAGCTATCCTAGGGGTAGGATACTGGACCCGTGTTTGACAACCAAAAGTTACTGTCACTGGGAACAAGTTATTCTGTCTTTTGTTCGGGTGAGGGGTGCCCAGGGGTTGCAGGTTCAAGTGCTTCTTCCTGTTGGGCCCAACTTCAAGATGCAACACCATAAGATGAAGAATGCAGACTTTCATGGTGCAGACCCCTTTTGGACACTTCACAGGAAGGAGGAAGGTGAGTTCCAGAGATGGTCACGCTTTGCAGGCAACAGTCGATCTTCCTGGCACAGAAGCAACTCCAGGACAGGTTCCCTTGATGCTAGGAAGCCGACATTTTGGGAGAAGGCGACTTATGGCACACACTGGCGACCACCAAAGTACCCGGTTTGAACACAGAACAGCGACCTCTCGGGCAAAGTAGTCCACCAGGGAGCTAGTCAGTCCACAAGGCAGTCAGGGAGACACTTCTGAAGGCTCTTGAGGGATTCAACTCCAGAGTAGGCGTCAAGACTAGTTTGACCCACTAGTCCAAGGACTGAAGCAGCAGCAAGGGTCTTTGAGATCTTGCAAAGGAGCAGGGCTTTACCAGGCCAGTGACTAGATAGTGTCCACTACAGAAGTCATCCTCTGGTTGTCTGCGGGTGGCTCGTCGTCATAGTATTCTTGGCTCCAACGCAGATCTGAATAATGTCTACAGGAGTCCTCCACTTATGCAGATTCGGAGCTGAAAGCAAGTCCAAGCCCATCAGTGGAAAGGATCTGCCACATTAAAACAGCCAGAAGCTGTCTGATTAGGGACGACTACTGGTTTCACTTCCACCCAGCAGCAAGACTCTGGCATCAAGGGATGTGAATTTGGACCAGACAGAAAATAAAATACAAATGGTAAAAATGTTACTGCTGTCACTAGCTTGCCTAGGCACATATAAAAAGTGACCAAAAAGCCCAAAAGATTTAACTTTGTGGGGATACTAAGTAACCCCATTAAACTGCACAGTGCTTGTTGGTGCCTCGACCCTTTGGGCTGGTGGGACCAACCAGCCTTGATGCCTTCTCACAATACTGGAGCCTTCGAAGTGTCCCTAGAGGACCTGGTGGACTGACCAGCTCAGTTTGGGAAACCGTGCCAGAAGCGCAGCTGTTCCGTGTTTTGGTCCAGAATGTCTCCAGCTAGTCCTACAAGTCACCTTCCAGCCAAGTTTCAGTATCTCAGCCTAGACCGGTCCTATTCTGGAAGGCTTCGTATGTTCGCGACTGGCAAGATTCCTGATGTCGCCTGCATGCGAGAACCATCGCTGGAACCGCTTCCTTCCGTCTGGTAGTGTCCTCTGAAGAGCTCTGCATCGGTGCCTGCTGCATTTCTTGTTCTGAAAAGCCTGCACTCAGCTCCTGGAACTGACCAGTATCTTCCTTGCACTGACAGCTCCTGTGCCTCCTCTACTAGATCCAACAGTGGGAAAACCTACCTCCAGATACCACTATTCACCATGCCAAGTCCTTTGGGAAACAGAGTACAGGAAGTGAGTAGTCGCAATACTTACCGGTGCCCCCATATCTTCCACTATAACGTTTGTGAAGAACTTTGATTTATATTACATTCCATTGTTTTTTAACAGTTTACTTAAAAAGCTGTTTATAAGATAGTAGAACAAGTTACTTACCAACTGTAACGTTCTTTCGACTGGATGTTCCTCCCACGTGTTCCTCATCTTGTGATAATTCGTTATCTCCAGCTTCGCTGCTTTGGAAAAAAAGATTCTCGGCAGAGGGCGCTGTGCTCGAGGTCGTGGCGTCGTTTGTCCCTCGTCGTACTCCGTCGGCGTCACCAATGGTATAAATAGCTCGAGCCGCGCCCGTTGCTTCAGTTCTGTTTTTTCTATATATATATATATATATATATATATATATATATATATATATGAGGAACACCCAGGCGTGCCCTATGACCGATACATTCATCGTGAGAGGAAAGTGTAAGAAACGTAAACTGTACTGTGGGGTAGGATGGGAGGGTCGATGAGGAATACGTGGGAGGAACATCCAGTCGAAAGAACGTTACAGTTGGTAAGTAACTTGTTCTTCGAATGGATTGTGTCCTCCCACGTATTCCTCATCTTGCGATAGGCTCCCATAGCAGTATCAATTTTTGGAGGCGGGAGTACTAATTTCAGTTTTCGTGGACAGAATGCAGAACTGCCTTGGCAAATAAACCCTTGTTAGTGGAGGCAGTATCCAAACAATAATGTTTAACAAAAGTATGCATTGTTTTTCAGGTTGCAGCTGCACAAATATCTGTTGCTGGGACTCCCCTCTTTAGAGCCGCAGAAGTAGCCATTCCCCTTGTAGAATGGGCACGAAGCCCATCTGGTGGTTCTTTTCCCGCTAATCTGTAGCATTCAACTATGGCTAATATGATCCAGCGGGAAATGGTCTGTTTTGTTACAGATAAGCCTAATTTATGACCAGTATAACCCACAAATAGTTGGTCATCTTGTCTCAATTTAGCCATCCTTGAGATGTAAAAACTAAGAGCCCTCTTGGGATCTAATCTGTGTAATCTCTCCTCTTTGCCCAGATGATGAGGATGATAAAAGGTTGGTAGTACTATTTTTTGTGACAAATGGAAGTCCGAGACTACTTTTGGCAAGAACGAAGGTTTAACTTTAAGGACTACCTTATCCTTATAAAAAATAGTATATGGTGGTTTGATTGTTCCTATCTGGAGCCCCAGATTAGCTAGATGTAGTAGAAAAGAAAGCACCATTGGGGTGCCACACTGAAAAGGGTCCACATCCTTGTCTTTGCACCAGTTACTAAACCTTTTCCAGCGACATCGATACCAAGATTTTGTTGCTGGTCTTCTGGCCGAAAGCAAGATTTCCATTACATCATCCGGAAGATCCCAATCCTTGTATCTCAACCTCTCAGAAACCATGCGTGAAGGTTGAGTGTCTTGACCTCTGGATGGAGAACCCGACCTTGCTCTTGCGAGAGAAGATCCTTTCTTTGCGGAAGACGTATTGGAGGACAGATGGACATGTCTAGAAGGTCCGGGTACCACGTCCTCCTGGCCCAATCCGGGGCAATTAGGATCATGGTTTTCCTGAACTTTCTCAACCTCCTGATTACTTGAGGAATCACGGGACTGGGGGAAACTCGTACAGCAGTGGAAACTTCCACTCCACTACGAATGCCTCTCCCAGAGCTCCTCTGAGGAAATTCCCTTGAGCAGTACTGATCGCACTTCTGGTTGATCGCGGTGGCAAACAGATCCACTTGAGGGGTTCCCCAAAGGGCGAAGATCTCCAGAAGGACTTCCTGAGCCAGCTCCCACTCGTGAGAGACCGTGCTCTGCCTGCTCAGAGCGTCTGCCGCCGTGTTCTTCTCTCCGGCTAGGTGAATTGCCGATAGAGAGATTCCTTCTCGTATTGCCCAGAACCAGAGCTGCATTGCTTCTCTGCACAGTGGCAGTGACCCTACTCCTCCTCTTTTGTTGAGGTAATACATGACCACCGTGTTGTCCGTCATTATCAGGACATTCTTTCCCTGTACAGAGGGCAGAAAGGCCTTCAGAGCTAGTCTGATTGCCCTCAGCTCCAACAGGTTGATGTGTAGTTTGGACTCCGATGGAGACCAACGACCGCTGATTGTCAGATCGTTGGTGTGTGCTCCCCACCCCGTGAGTGAGGCGTCCGTCACTACCGTCATCTCCGGCTATGGTTGCCAAAAAGACACTCCCTTGAGAATGTTGTCGTTGCAAGCCCACCATAGAAAATCCTGAGCAACTGCGCTCGGGACTTGCAGAAGATCAGACATATTCCCTGAGAACTGGGACCACTGAGTTCTGAGTGCCCATTGAAGGGATCTCATTCTCAACCTGGCCTCTGGTACTAGGAAAATGCAGGATGCCATGAGCCCAGAAACCTGAGAAAATCGAAGGCCGGTAGACGTTGGACATTCTGAAACTTCGTTACCATCTGCTGGATGTGGAGAGCTCTCACTTCGGGAGGTGAGGCTTTTCCCGATGAAGTGTCCAAGACTGCTCCGATAAACTGGAGTTTCTGGGATGGTATCATGTGGGACTTCTTGAAATTGAGGGAGAAGCCCAATTTGTGGAGGAAGTGGCAGGTGATCGAAAGATGTTCCTGAGCTTGTTCTGGAGAACTTGCCCTGATCAACCAGTCATCCAGGTAGGGATCTATGTGAATACCTCCTCTCCTGAGACTTGCTGCCACAACCGCCAACAGTTTGGTGAAAACCCTCGGGGCGGAGGTCATCCCGAATGGCAGAACTCGAAACTGATAATGAGAATTGCCAATTGCGAACCTCAGGTACTTTCTGTGCTTTGGATGGATTGGCACATGAAAGTAAGTTGTAGAGCCTGAAGGATCTGAGAAAGTCACCATCTTGAACTTGTCCTTCCTGAGGAACTTGTTCAAGTTTCTCAAGTCCAAGATGGGTCTCAGTCGTCCGTCCTTTTTTGGGATGAGAAAATATGGGGAGTACCAACCCCTGTTCCTCTCCGCTACAGGTACCTGTTCTATGGCACCTTTCTCTAGCAGGGTTAACATTTCCTGCAACAGGAGCGGATCTGGAAATTTGGCGGCGTTGGCTCCCGGTTGATGATTCTGAGGCCTTTTTTAGAAAGGGGAGACAGTAACCTTGGGCTACTGTTTCCAGTGCCCAAGCATCTGAGGTAATGCCCTGCCATTCCTTCAGATGTTGAGATCCTGCCTCCCACTGGTATTGTGTAACAAGGTCTCAGAGGGATTTGGAGGCGGCTGCAGGAGTGGCTGAGGGTACAGATGCCGCTCCTGAGGCTGATTTTGCACCTCTTCCTCGTGCTCCACGAGGGAAGTTTCTTTTGCCCCTTTGAGGAGCCTGTCCTCTTCCTCTACCAAAAGAGGAGTAGTATCGAAAAGAACGACCCCTCCAGGAAGATGAGCCGGAATAGGGTTTTAGAGGCTGGCGCAAAGAGGCGCTAAGTGATTTAGCTGCCGCTTTCGAGGTCTGAAGTTTTTCTAGGCTTTCATCAGCCTTTCTGCCAAAGAGCCTCGAGCCATCAAAGGGCATGTTGAGAAGTCTGGCTTGCACGTCCGGTGCAAACCCCTGACTTCCTCAACCACGCAAATCTGCGTAGCACAACACTTGCAGCCATGGATCTACTGATACTATCAGCAGTATCCAGTCCAGACTGGAGACATTCCCCCATTGCCTCCTTCCCGTCTTGGACTATATTCAGGAAGCGTTCCCTTTCCTCGCCTTCCGGAATATGATCAGCCGCCGCCGAAATACAGTCCCACAGGGTATGAGTAAACCTGGCTAGGGTACAGGTGACATTTGGCGACTTAAGTGCCATACTGCCCGACGTGAAAACTTTATGTGCCCAGGCATCAATTTTTTTATCCTCTCTATCTGGAGGGATAGTTGGATAAGCAGTTTGTTTTGAAGTAGATGCTGCCTGAATGACTAAACTCTCTGGAGTCGGTTGTTTATTCAAATATTCAGGATCCCTTCCAGCCAGTCTATATTTTCTTGGAAAAGTGCTATCTGCAGCAGCAATAGTTTCTGGCTTCTCCCAGTTTTTCTCCACAGTCCTTTGGAGGGCTCTGTGGAAAGGGAGAACAGGATCTTTGAGGTCCCTTGACGATTATATCCGTCACGTTATCTTGTTAAAAAATGGGTGAAGTATTAACCCAACCCATATATTCAACTACCCTGGTCATAAGACGCCTGTACCCAGCATCTGCATGCTCTGCAGGATCAGGTTTGGCGAACTCTAATTCTGGGGATGTATCAACTCCACTGGCAGAATGTAGAGTATCACTCAGGCCTCTCATTCTAGATTCCTGGTCAATAAGTTCCTCAGGAACTTGTCTTATACCATAAGTAACTCCCAAAGGAGTAACCTCGTCTTCTTCTGAAGCAGACTCTTCATAGATTGCTGACATATATTTGAAAGTCTGACCTGGGCAAAGGAGTGAATCTCCTTTCTTCCTCTTCCATCTGCTTCGAAGGAATTGGCAAATCCCTTGAAGTTGTCGAAGGGGTCTTCAAAGTCTTCGAAGATGACTTCGATAATGTTGTCGAGGACGTTTTGGGCTTTGGAGTCGAAATTATCGACGTCGAGGGCGTCGAAGTTGTCGAAGTCTTCGACGACTTGTGTTTCTTTTATGGCACTGGAGAAGTGCTCGACTCTCGGAGAGTCTTCGACGGTTTTACGTCGACTCGAGGTTTTTTGGATTCCTCGACGCTACCAGTCTTTGCCATGGTAGCCTTGGACTTCCCTTTGTCGTCCAATGGAGCGACTTTAGGGGTATGGCTTTTTCGAGGGTCTTTCGAGGGGGTCGGGTTGCATTCTCGAAAACCTCCATCTTTTTGCGGAATTCTTTCCACTTACTGGGAGAATCCGATTTAGTCGGACAACGAATTTCTTCGGTCGACTCTGAAGAAGATGATGATGGAGATCTATGTCTCCTCTTCATTTTTTTCGATGATGATGAAGAGTGTCTCGATCTACTCCTAGATCGAGATCTCTTTGAGTGCCTATGGCGATCCGATTCCTTAGAATCAGTCGCTTTCTTGTGTCTTTTTGACGAAACCTTTTTTCAGGCCTCCCTCCCCACCGACAGTTTACCTCTACTCACACAAAGCTTTTTCGGTCATAGATTGGCAGGACCCGCAGTCGTCGGTTCGGTGACTGGAACCGAGACACCAGAGACAAATCCGGTGGGGATCGGTGATCGACATCTTAGATCCACAATCTGCACACTTCTTGAACCCAGTCCTGGGTGTCGAAGGTGGTCAAAGATGACATTTTCTTCACAGAAAATAGAAGCGCGCCATTCTCGATAGCTAAGCGATCGGAAAAACGGAACTGAAGCAACGGGCGCGGCTCGAGCTATTTATACCCTTGGTGACATCGACAGTACGGAGTACGTCGAGGGGCAATCGACAGTACGGAGTACGTCGAGGGGCAATCGACGCCACGACCTCGAGCACAGCGCCCTCTGCCGAGAAAACATTTTTCCGAAGCAGCGAAGCTGGAGATAACAAATGATCACAAGATGAGGAATACGTGGGAGGACACAATCCATTCGAAAAAAGTACTTTATTGACCTGTAAAAGTCACAAGAAGTCTTCTGGAACCGTATTCAGCCCCAAAGGAACATTTCCTAACTTTGTCCCCATCTCCTAAAGGAACGTGAGAGTTTCTATTCCTGTGGACAGTTTATCTAAACTGGTTAACTACTTGCCTTCCTTTTAGAGGTGTGGGTGAATTGTTTGCATTTTCATACCCAAAAGTGACTGTATATAGGTTTTATATTTTGTGTGAGGTTACCGGTTTGATTCATTTACTTAGTGTGTTGTTGGGACTACAATAAATAAGGTATTTTTTGTACTTCACTGTCTAAGTGCAATCATTGCGAGTTTCACTCTGGACATATTGTGGAACCCTGACCCCACTTGCCTCTCCTAAGACTTAACCTTGACCACTCTTCCACACTTACCTTGACTGGTATGGCTAAACTCCCAGAGTTCCCTGTTCACTATAACTGGCGTGGCCTTCTGAAATCTGTCCACCAGGCGAGATATGAGGAATCTATTTTAACAACTTAACATTAGTAGTGTTTGCTACAATTTGCTTGATTTAAACACACTGGAGGGAAGCCATTACTGTCCATTTGGGATGTAACTCCGGTGCCAAATGTTAAGAAAGTTCTCTTTTCCTCCATGTTCTATGGGCCCCCTAACATTTTGCTTTCGTTTTTTACACCTTGTCCTGACTTTTTACAGAGGTGACACCTTTAGCTTCTCTCCACTGGCCCTTTGCTGTTATGGGGAAACTGACCAGTCCTTCAGGTCAGGAATTTCCTTTTATGGTCATGCATTTGCCCGGGAAAGCAGTACTTTTCGCAGGTAAGTGTGCAAGCCATGTGTGTTGGAAGCCAGTAGGTGGGTTGGGACTGACTAGTCCCAAACCACATACTGGCTTCAGTATGACTAGAGCTGTGGTATTCAAACTTTATTATTCTGAGCCCCCCTTAAGTAAACAAAATAGTTGCCAAAGCCCCCCCACATGCCATAACTGCTTATAATAATTCCTATTAAAAAGTAGTCACTGTACTCACTTTTTGAAGGGACTCTTATCCCCTTAACCCCCCCATCCCCTTGGACAAGCTTCAGACACCCCCCCCCCCCAGGGGGCCAGCCCCACAGTTTTAAGACCACTGGTCTAAAGTGTATGGATGAACTGTGGGGGGGGGGGGCAGGGGTTGGATCTTCTATTGGTTGGGCTGAGTTTAGGATTAGAAGAGAAGTCCTGCAGCCATTCCAGAAGTATCAGAAGAGGAGCAAAGTATCCTGTGTAGCTGTGCAGATGAAGGAAGACTCGCCTTGAAGAGGCCCGTCTACCAACTGTTGCTGCTGTCCCGGTGGAGCACTATCTGGCTCCTGATCCCACAAGACTCTTGTTGGTGCTTCGACCATTTGTACTGGTGGGATCAAGCAGTCTAAACATCTTATGTCCCTGCAGTTTGGAGTCTTCTGCTAGTCCCATAAGTCACAGTTCCAGACCCCTTGATGCTGGGACGTTGAAACTTGGCAGGAAGGTAAGGGTTTCTTTGACTACGACTAGACGCCTTCTGGAACTGGCCACCTCCGTCTGGTTGAGTGTCCAGAAGAGGCCAACATTGGTGCCTGCTGCATTCATCCACTGAAAGGGTTGGACATAGTTCCTGGACCAGACCACAACTTCACTTGCTCCTGGGCAACTGCTATTGGAAACAGGAAAACCTACCTCCAGCAAGTCTCCTTTGAAAAGCCCAGTCTGATAAATCTTTTTTTAAAAAAATCAGATTAGGGGTAGTGAGTAGGAACGATACTTAGCAGTGTCCCCATCTCCTATTTTGTTCGACTGGAATTACGAAACTGGGGGATAAAGTTTAAGAGGCCAACCTAGCTATAGTGAACAGGGAAAACTCTGGGAACTGTAGCCATACTAACCAAGGTATGGGAACTGTAGCCATACTAACCAAGGTAGCATGGAGAGTGGCAAAGGCAAGGCATCCACAATGAGTCCATCACACTGAGCAATCAGGGATTACACTTATATGTACAAACATACTCATTTATGGCCAAAGAACACACTATGTAAAATGATAAATAACAGGTAGTAATATCCCAATACTAAATAGTACAATACATATATACAATCACAGTGAGTTAGTGTAAAACATTTAGTTCACACCCCCCCAAACGCTGAAAGGGAAGTTAAGTAAATAATTATTACACCAACAGTCCACAGGAATATCAGCCCTAACTTATAAAACACATCCTTAAGTTGTATGGAGCCTTGTGCCCAAATCTTCTAAGTTTCCAGTAGTTTAGAGAGTGGAAAAAGTTAGGAGGAGGGTCCTGAGGATGTGAGGAAGGCTACAAAGCAAGAAGAGAGACGTATTCTGGCGAATAAGCCTGTTATCTTTTTTTGGTGGCTTTCAGCAACAAGTTTTGCCAAAGCCAAACAGTTGCAAAGGTTTCAAAAGTTATTCAAACTTTTGGAGGGTGGCATCAGGGGGGCAGTGAAGTATCACTGCAACTTATCACCCCGTACTCCGGTTGTTCGCCAGACTTGATAGCTTGTTGGAGTGTCGCTGGAGTTCAGTTTCTTCACTGTTGGTTCCGGTCAAAGAAGTCCAAGAGCTCCCAGTGCAAGAAGGGTTCCAGTGGGGTACAGGAGCTTGGTGCAACCTCTTCGACAAACAAAGCAGCAGGCACCAGTACAGGACTCTTCAGGATGATCGACCAGATGCGAGAACGCCAGTTTCAGGGACAGTCACCGTTGCATGGCAACAGCAGGGGTCACAGATGTCACGGTCAAAGTCGGTCCTCTGTCTCGGGCCTTGTTAATGCTAGGCCGCCAACATTTTGCAGGAAGGACTCTTGCAGGACAAGCCGATGACACCTCAAGTTCACACGGAACAATGACTCTTCTACCACGGTAGCCCAAACTGGAGCTGGTCAGTCCAATGGATGGCCCAGGGACACTTCCGAAGGCTACAACCTTTACCACCAAAGTCGTTGAGAATGGTTTTTCCCCATCACTGCTACGGCTCGAAGGTCTTTAAGATCAATAGCCAGATAGGGCGCCACCAGGACTGCAGCAAAAGTTGGTCGCCAGGCCTTCTCAGGATCAGTCCACAGGTCTTCGCAAGTCTTCACTGCAATTCAGGATACTTGGTTCCTCACAGGATCTCTGGGCAAAGGCTGCAGAACTCTTATGGAAAAAAAACTCAGGTGAACACAGAACTCTGTGTTGGGTAAGATTTTCATCTTTATGATAAATCTTCCTGACCTGTGCCAACCACAGAACTTTTTGCTTTGACTTGGTAATTATTTTCCCTTGTCCCTAGGTGAGTGGGAACGTTTTTCCCTTCTCACTTAGTCTTTTACTCTGGGTGAGCTTTTTATTTCTCTCCATAGTGTGCGATCGGAGTTGGAGTTTCCTATAAAACTTTGGACTGACTGTAATATGCTATGGCAGCACACATTTTAAATGCAGTGGCTTCCTTTAATAGTCTTATTTCTTGGGTGAACGACTGTTCCCAGGAAGTAAAGTGGGATTGACATCCCCTTTACATGATTTAAATGGGACAACGCACCTTATGTGTAGTACCGGGGGAATTAAATGTATCCCCTTTCTTACTTACCCGGTACCAGTTTTGTTACAATTGCAAGTTTACTTAAATGGCTGTTGGCAGTGATTTTACCTTAGTGACTTTTTAGTCTTATTACTCGCAGGCTCTCGATTCAGCCTCAGTAATACACAGCAAGACCACCATTCTGCTAGAATGGTGGGCTCATTTTTTCACCATTTCTCATTTGCTTGTTGTTTGGGGGTCTTACCCTGCCATTCTAGGCGGGAGCGACCTCAGTGGAAGTTTTGTTTTTGACAGGGAATCCTTTGTATTCCACGCCTAGGCTCTAGAGTGTCTGAGAAGGCAGGAAGCGAGGTAGGAATCCAAAACTCTGCAGCCCTTTGTCTTTCACCTTTCCTGAAAGGAACCAACTCCCAAATGGGGGGGCTGGCTTTCCTGATTGGACAGGCAGAGCACCCCTTTCTGCAAACTGCAGGGAGAGTTTGCAGAAGTTGTACTGTAGTACCTGATAAATACTCCGAACCTGAAAGCTGCAAACAAGTCGACTAGAGCAGACTCCGAAGAGGAAGATCAAGAAAAGACATCTGTAGCGATTTCCAGTGACGAGAGAGCCTGCTGTAAACTGGATTCTGATGTAACCCTTTCTTCTAATCGACTTTGGGGTCTTGAATGCCACGACTCCTACCCAGGGGCTGGGGCTTTCCACTAGTCTCAAGTGGACCTGTATTTTGTGCCATCCCACTGTTGTGCACTTGCTGGGCTGCAAACCGCCAATACCCTGGGACCTCGAGCCAGTATGGGGTGCATGGTCTTCCAAAGTTCGGATCCATTTGAAACTGGTGGACTACTGCTGGATCTCCAGAGACAACTCAAATCCCTGTCCCCTCACCAGAGTGCAGGGCCAAGAGTGAAGAGAATCTGACCAGCAATATTCCTTCATCTGGCTGCTGTAAAAAGGTGCCAAATCCACAGAGCCGCCAGATTCCATGAAGAAATCTTTGCTGGAAGCCTCCACCGACAACTGCTGCAAGTTCCCATCCAGTGTCCAGTTATTTCGTCTCCAGACCAAGAATCCAGGGACCAGGTCCTGTGCTGCTGCATCCTGAGGCATCCACGCCGAAGCTCTTCTTTTCTCCTAAGGTACGGTGTGGGCTTGGGTAATACTTTAAGTCTGGTGTGCATCCTGTGCGGATGAGTGGGTGATGTGTGGTTGGGAGTTTGCCCATACCACCTGCCCAGGCCTAAAGCTGGAATGCATATATTCTTTTTGCGGGACCAAGACACACTCGTGCTTCAGCGAGCACACGCCAGCACATGCGAATGCTATATTTGGATACCACAGCGGGTCACTCCCCAACAGATCCCCTCAGGGAAATCTTTATTGACTGCCAGCAGTATCAACGCAACACTTCCATCAAGCACAGCCTTTTAGAGCCAGGCAGTCGTACTACAGCAACATAAGACACCCTGCCTGCTGAATGTTGACCCCCCCCCCCACACCCCTGGAGGGACACAACTATCCCTGTATACCGTCACTAGATTAGTAGTGAAGGGTTCAGTGCACTCCAAAGGGTCCAACAGTTAGTTAAGGTCCAGAAAAAGGCACATTACATGACCATTTACCGAAATGTCTAAGCAAAGGACAGGATCACAGTCATTGAATCCTGCCTAATCTATTTACTAATAGTTAGTGAAGTCAACCAATAATCGGTCAGATGACCTGCGCATCAGTTACAAACCATAAATTGGACACTGACGCCAAAAGAAATTCCAAAAGTAATATATGCCAGGAGTACAGACCCATATGAATTACTAGATTTGATCTGTTTAGGTAACAGTATGGACGCAAGGACCAAACACATGCTAATATTTACAACAATGTATATGCAATATACTAATGTTCTGTTTATGCTCTTTGTACGTATTTTGAGATGCAACCTCTTGTTAAATCTCTTAATTCCACTATGTGTTCTATATGCACCATATAGTTCTCCATTTTCCTTTTGTATCTCTAAAGACAGTGCCTGCAATTCGCTCACTCTTCTTGCAGATGTTAGAGCAACTAGGAAAGCAGTTTTCCATGTCAGCGATCTTAATGGTGAAGTGTGCAAATGCTCAAAAGGAGCACACATTAAGAATTTTAGGACCAGATCGAGCTCCCAATTTGGCACTTGAAATGGGTAAGGAGGAAACACATTAGGGAGTCCTTTTAAGAATTGCACTACCAAAGGAATTTTGAAATAGGAGCATTCTTCCGACGAGCGCTTGAAGATGGAAAGCGCCACAAGATAACCTTTAATGGTTCCAACATTTAGACCTCTATGTGCTAGAGACAAGAGGAAGGACAATACTTCTGGAATAGAAAATAGAAAAGGATCGACATTCTTTTCTCTGCACCAGTTGCAAAACTTTTTACAACGGCAACGGTATAGAGACTATGTTGCTGGTCTTCTTGCCGAAAGCAACACCTCCACGACGTCATCTGGAAGATTCCAATCCTTGTATCTCAGCCTTTCAGATACCAAGCGTGAAGGTTGAGCGTTTTGACCTCTGGATGGAGAACCTGACCCTCCATTTGTGAGAGAAGGTTCTCTCTCTGAGGAAGACGTACTGGGGGACAGATGGACATGTCTAGAAGGTCCGGGTACAACGTTCTCTTGGCCCAATCCGGGGCAATTAGGATCATTCGGTGCCCAAACCGTCTGTCTCCTGATGACTTGAGGAATGACGGGAATCGGAGGGAACATGTATAATAGTGGGAAATTCCACTCCACCACAAATGCGTCCTCCAGGGCTCCTCTCGGGGGAAATTCCCTTGAGCAATACCTTTCGCACTTCCGGTTGATTCCGGTCGCAAATAGGTCCACTTGAGGGGTTCCCCAAAGGGCAGAGATCTCTTGAATGACTTCCTGAGCCAGTTCCCATTTGTGGGACACCGTGCTCTGCCTGCTCAGAGCATCTGCCGTCATATCCTCTTTCCCGGCTAGATGAACTGCTGTTAAAGAGATTACTTCCTGAATTGCCCAATACCAGAGCTGCATTGCCTGTCTGCACAGAGGTAGTGACCATACACCATCTCTTTTGTTTAGATAATGCATGGCCACTGTGTTGTCCGTCATTATCAGGATATTTCTTCCCCTGACAGATGGCAGGAAAGCTTTCAGCGCTAGTCTGATTGTTCTCAGCTCTAAAAGGTTGATGTGTAGTTTGGACTCCGATGGAGACCAACGACCGCTGACTGTCAGATCATTGACATGAACTCTCCACCCCAATAGTGAGGCGTCCGTCACTACTGTGATCTGCGGCCATGGTTGCCAAAAAAGTTCTCCTTTCAGGATGTCCACCATAGAAGATCTCGTCGAACCTTGTTCGGAATCTGGAGAAAATCTGTCATTTGTCCTGGGACCATGGAGCCTTTAGAGCACATTGAAGGGATCTCATCCTCAGACGTACCTCCGGCACCAGGAGGATGCAGGATGCCATTAGGCCAAGCAACCTTAAGAAGTCGTAGGCCTGAAGATTTTGGGCATTTTGAAATTTGGAAACCATCTGAAGAATGTCTTGAGCCCTCGACCTGGGAGACGAGCTCTTTCCCAGGGATGTGTCTAATACAGCTCCTATGCATTGGAGCTATTGAGAAGGGGTCATTTGTGACTTCTTGAAATTGAGGGAGAAGCCCAGTCGGTGGAGGAAGTGGCAGGTGACTTTCAGGTGATCCAGTGCCTGTTCGGCGGAACGTGCTCTGTGCAACCAATCGTCTAGGTAGGGGTAGACGTGAATCCCCCCCTCCTGAGATGCGCTGCCACTACTACCATCAGTTTGGTGAAAACCCTCGGGGCGGAGGTCAATCCGAATGGCAGGACAAGAAACTGATAGTGTGAGTCGCCACCTATGAACCTCAGGTATTGTCTGTGCTTGAGATGAATCGGCACATGAAAATAAGCATCCTCGAGGTCCAATGACACCAAACAATCCTGAAGTTGAAGGGCCTGAAGGATCTGAGAAAGGGTAACCATCTTGAACATGTCCTTCCTGAGGAACTTGTTCAAGTCCAAGTTCTTAAGTTTTTTGGGGATCAAAAAATACGGGGAGTACCATCCCTTGTTTCTCTCCGCTGCAGGTACCGGCTCTATAGCACCTTTCTCCAGCAGGGTTAGAACTTCCTGCTCTAGGAGTGGGTCTGAAAACTTCAAAGAGTGTCTCCCTGGTGGATTGTTTTGAGGTTGCGTTAGAAAAGGAAGGCAGTAACCTTGGGCTATTATTTCTAGAGCCCAAACATCTGAGGTAATGGCTTGCCATTCTTGCAGATGCTGTGACAGCCTACCTCCTACAGGTGTTTTGTGATGCAAGTCCTCAAAGTGGTTTTGTGGTGGTTGCTGCAGCCGCTGATGGCAAAGAGGCTGTAGCTGGCTTTGTACGTTTTGCTCATCCACCGCGAGCAGCCTTTCTCTGGCACCTTTGACTGGCCATTCCTCTCGCCTTTCCCCTCCAAGATTGACCTGGCGCATGAAAAGGCTGATGTTGCCCAATAGCAGCTCCCAAAGACTTGGCATCAGCTTTTGAGGTCTGCAACCTCTCAAGACTCTCGTCAGCCTTGCTGCCAAAAAGGTGAGACTCGTCAAAGGACATGTTCAGAAGGCGGTCCTGTACGTCTGGTGCAAAACCAAACCTACGTAACCACGCAAATCTGCGCATTACCGTGCTAGTGCCCGTGGACCAGCTCACACAATCTACAGTGGCCAATCCAGATTCAAGGGATTCCTGCATGGCCTCCTTCCAATCTCTAATGATGGCTAGGAATCCTTCCCTTTTATCCCCTTCTGGTATGTGCTCCGCCGGCATTGCTATGCATTCCCACAGAGTGTACGAAAACTTTGCCAAGGCACATGTGAAGTTGTATGATTTTAACGCCATACTCCCAGCTGAAAATACCTTCCGTGCCCAGCCATCCAAACGCTTATCGTCCCTGTCTGGAGGGATAAAAGGGTACGCCAGTTTGTTAGAAGCTGTAGCTGCCTGTATGACCAAACTCTCAGGAGTGGGATCTTTAGACAGATAGCCGGGGTTGCTACTGGCAGGGCGGTATTTTGAACTGAGGGATTTATTCACTGGCGGAATAGAATCCCGAGTCTCCCAATTTTTGGCCACCCTATCTTGCAAGGCTACGTGAAAGGGTAGTATTGGGTCTTCAGTAGGACCATGATACAATAGGTCTGTCATCTTGGATGAATTGGGCTGGTGGTCTGGCCCGTCCTAAATAATCTACCACCTTTGTCATTAGCTGACGGTATGATGGACTGGCATGTTCTGGTCTACCAAAGTCATTTTCAGGAGATGTATCAATGCCACTTGCATTGTGTAGTGATTCAACCAAATCCCTCATCCTGCTTTCTTCTGAAATCCGACATTCTGGGACATTATGGGCTGGAATACAGCACCCCAAAGGTACATTCTCCTCATCAGATTTCTCCTGTTCCTCAAAAGTTAAGGTCAGGGACGTGAAAAATTCCTTCCTAGGAAGAGGTTTGAAAATCTTTTCTGGGAGAGGTGGAGGAGGAGGAGTATTAATAATGGGTCCTGAAGGCATTACAGGTCTTGTAGCCTTCTCTTTCCCTTTTTCTGGGTGACTTGGCAGAACTGGAGCCTTTGGCGCCGAGGCCTTCAGGGTCGACTTCGACAAAGGCGTCGACGTAATAACTGCCGTCGATGGCGCTGGCTTGGAGACTTGCCCTATGAGGTGTGTTCGGTCTCGGACGACGTCAGTGACCTAGAGTGGTCGACTCGACTGGCTTTTCTCACTCAGCGTCCTAGAAGGTTCTCTTATCCTTCCTCTTTCGATCACCTGGCTCGAGGGAACGTGAGTGTGGGAGCTATGACGCTCCCGGATGGCTTCCGAAGAAGGCGCGGACCGAGGCTTCGCTTTCTCGAGCACCTCATCATTTTAACCCTGAATGCATCCCATTCTTCGGACGACGAATGTTTAGTGTGACATTTCATCCTTTTTGGGGATTCGTCCGAGGGACCTATGGCGGCGTTTTGATTTTTTTGTCAAAGATGACGAGTGATGGGAATCGCTTCGGGACCTGGATCGATGCCTTTCGCGTCGAGGATACTTCTCCTCACGGGACCTCTCCTCACGGAACCTCGACTCGACGCTAGAGGCTTTACGACCTACCTGTAGTTTTCCCCTCCTCTCTCGCAAGGCCTTGCACATCGCCTGGCACTTCGTACAGGCCTTCATGTCGTGGCCTTCTCCGAGGCACCACAAACACTCTCGGTGCAGGTCTCTGATAGACATTTTTGAACCACACGATTTGCACTTCTTGAAACCCAATCTTGGGGTCGGCGTGGATGACTCGGACATATTTCGTTATTCTCACAGAACTCGAGCCGAATCTCCGAAGCAATGTACACTGCGAAAAAACAGAACTGAGGCCAACGGGTGCCACGCATGCTACTTATACACCCGATGACGTCACCCTCGACGGAGGCCTTCGAGGGACCATCGACTTGACGACTTCAACGCACAGCGCCCTCTGCCGAAAATATTTTCCAAAGCAGCTAAAGCTGGATGGAATACATCTAAGATGAGGAATGAGTCGGAGGACACAATCCACTCGAAAGGAATTTTCTTGGAAGAGACAAGGCCTAACTTGGTTAGTCCTTTGACTCTCTGTACATCCTTGGGCAATAGGATTAAATTGGTGGTTGCCGATTATAACACCATGAGTCTTGATGCCAACCAACATCAGATAATGACTGCCAAGTCAGTGATTGAAGCTTTACTGATAATTTTTACCAGAGGTAGCTTCGGACAAAATGGCGGATGGCGATGCAATATAGTGTGCCAGTGGGGTGGAATGAACGTCGGCTACGGTACAGCCTGCGCACAGACCCAGGCGATGTACAGTGCAGATGGCAGTCTAACAGGTGACACACCGCTGATAGAGGAGAGCGGCAGCTGATCTGGTCGTTGAGGGGACGTTGCCTGGACCCACTAATGGCCGGAGTAGTGAGACGAGGTGCCCACGTGCGGGCACAAACTACCCTGCAGCCACGACCCGACACGGTGAGCTGGGTGTGCATTGACTGGTTGGAGGGCCGCACCGAAGTCGGGTTTTAGGGCGGAAGATCCGAGGGGGATGTGTGGCACGGTGAAGGAGCTGCTGAGAGCCCTGCTGTGCGACGGATGAGCGGGGCCAAGAGGCGCAGTGCATGAAGCTGCGTGACTGGAGCCCGGCACAACACAGCTCAGGGGCTGCCCAGCTGGTACACTGCGGCTGCCTTACGACTATACCCGTGGGAACAACGGCCTAGAGAAGGACAGCAGAGAGTTTGCAAAGCAGTGCGCAATGAAAGAGGTGAAGCCCTGAAGACCAGCTCGAGGGGTTTGGCGGTAAGTGCTGAGTAGGGAAGTGGGTCCACCCGGTGGGAGCGGAAAAGTCAAGGAACCCTAAACCATTGCCCTGTTGGTCTGCCGCTGCCTTCAGGTGTGGCAGAATACTCATTCGGAGTGATGGGAGGAATGATGGACTGGCAGTGTAGCTGGATAGGGGAACGTGCAAGCGGACCCAGGAGCGAGAAAGTGGGGCTTCGGCTCGGTCTATGGTCTGTCTGCTGGGAGCACGAGTAGGAACGGCATATGCGGTAAGGCTGTGGCGCTGCCCACTCAGTGGGACAATGAACTATTAAATACGGAAAGGGCGTGGTCCACAGCGCAGCAAAGAAGCTGCCCCATCACCCAACGGGAGTAGTTGGGCGACCGGTGCTGGTCGAGGGTATGTGACTGAGTGGGGTGCAGCACAATTTAGTTAGCAACTCAGAGGTACTGGAGCTACCCAAAGGTGTAGCTATACAGGCACTCTGGGAACTGGACATCGGGAGCATGCAGTGACGGGGCACTAGCGTGGAATTCGCAATACAACTGGCACGACACTGGTAGGCACTGACCAGAAGCAATAAAGGCTGCATATAGGAAAGCGGCCAAATGAGATTGATGTGACTGCTGGGGAGGGGGTGTAGGGGGTGAGCACCAGTAGCCCAGGAGTCGGGTAGTGGTGTCTGAGCCAAGTGAACTACTGGCCCATGGTGGGCACGGGCTTGAATAAATCAGTGGCGCTGGCCCCTATGCAGACGATATGACACAGAACCTGAACATCACAGAGTCGAAGACAAAGTGGTGGAAGACCAAGGACCAGCCTGGGTGGAGACTACCTTGTAGAGTAATGTGAAGTGCATGAGCTGGGGGATACCCTGATCCAACAATTGAGGGCCACTACCTGACCAAGGTGCTGCGGTTCCAGGGGGCCCTAAGACCACGGCATGAACTGTTCCACAAAGCTAATGTAAACAACACAGTGCAGCAACTACCAAGTGGCAACTCGAGTACTAATGGGTGGTTTCAGCGCCCACAGGTGCTGCAGATTTAGGGGACAACAAATCGTGCAGCAGCACTGGAGCCAGTCGCTAGCCACTGCGTCAGATTTGCCCATACACCAGCAAGCAAAGACATGTCTCCGAGTAAAGGGAAGAATAGGTCTACAATCATGGACTCCTTCAGCAATGCGGCCAAGACTCGGGAATCGAAGCAGATTGCCGCTGCAGCACAGAGAAAAGTGGAGACACCAGACCATGGCAGCAAGGATGATAAGGTGCTAATGGTGATTGCGGCATTAAGGACGTCTCTTGAGACGTAAATCGATGAGGTTAAAGTGGACATGCAGCTGATGAGACAGGATGTACGCAATCTGGCGGAGAGGGTAACGACCGCCGAGACCAACCTGAAAGAAACCAGTGAGACTACTAAAGACCTGGAGATTAAGCTAAAAGAGCTGGAAAGGAGAAATGCTGTGCTGGATTTACGGTCTGAAGACGTAGAGCAGCAGGCTCAATGGAACAAGATTAGGTTGCAAGGAATTCCTGAGGCGCTCGAGGGCCCGAACCCCACAGGGTATGTGGAAAATTTGTTGCTACAAGAAATTGGTCCAGGCAACTTCTCGCAGGGATTTGTGGTGGAAAGGGCCCATCGGTCCATACAGAAGAGGCCCCCGCCGGGGTCGCACTCTCACCCAATGATCGCAAAAGCTCTAAACTTCCACAACAGGGAAGTCATACTGAAATTCTCATGGGAACGGGGCGTGATACAACAGGATAACCCTAAAATAGCCATATACCCGGATTACATGCCGGCAGTCCAGAGGGCGAGAAACTCCTTTGTGCCGGTTAAATCCAGGCTTCGACAATGAGCATCAAATACATGCTTACGTACCCGTCCACACTCAAGGTGCTCCATAAATGTAGGGCGGTCTTCCTTGAAACCCCGGCTGTGGTCACTATGTAGTTGGAACATAACTTGGATGGAGGAGAGGATCGGTCACATGAACTGCAGGACTACAACAAGGGGTTGGAGGGCCCGGGGAAGTTTGATCATTTTTGAGAATGGTTGCTGAATTTGAACAGTTAACAATTGAAATCACTTCAGCTGACTATATCTCGGACGGGGGCCGTGGTTGGCCACCTGCCTTGGGCTCGAAGATCTATCCCAAGTATAAGTTGGTGTTGCCCTGTTGCCAACACCTGTTTTCCCCACGCACAGTGGCCTGTAAGGGGGCACCCCGAGTGCTCTGTGAAGGGAGCAGCTTGCTGGGCGCAAAAGTTTTGTTTTGTTTGTTTGCAAGGTTTTAGGTTCTTCACGCAAAAGGGTAACTAATAGGAAAGGCCTACTTGAGAGGGCAGATGTGAATGGGGCGGGCAAGGAAACTAAGGTGGCAGATGGGGGGGAGAGACGGGATGGCAATATCTGGTTGGGTTGCAGACCTGGGAGAATAGAAGGGTGTGGCTATGTAAGACTATGGCGGCTAACATTAAGGTACTGACGTGGAATGTAAGGGGGATGGGCACATACTTGTGCAGAAACCATGTAAAATCTTTGCTCAAAAGGAAAAAGGTGGCCATCGCACTGGTACAAGAAACCCATCTTACGTAGGGCGAAATGGCAAAGGTGAAAGAACGCTGGTGGGCAGGGAGGGAGGGGGAGACAGGGATATGGGGTGGCATACTCAGTACGCTCGTGGAGTGGAGGCTGGTAATGATGGGAGGTACTTAATTTTACGATGTCACATAGAACAAGCGGATGTTTGTATAGTCGACTCCTATTTCCCCAGCCATGGAATCCCATCACATCTCAATATGATATGCGCAAAGATGGCACTGTATCGGGAATGCTTTCTCATTTGGGGTGGGGTTTAGTGGGGTGAGACTTTAATTGTGTCAGAGACCCTGGATTAGACAGATCAATCCCACCCTTGGACAACATAGGTCCAGCACCCTCAGCACTCAATACTGTGCCGCACAATCTGGATCTTGTGGATGTATGGAGGGAACTTCACCCTGGGGATAGGTGCTATTCCTATTACTCTTCGCCCCATGGTTTGAACACCAGAATAAATGACCTCTTTGTGGGTACAACTCAGATGGCGGATATAGTTTCGGCACAGTACCTGGGCAGAACGATATCAGACCACTCACTGCTTTTGCTGGAGTGGAAGATTATTGGGCCAAGGCCTCCCATACCGTTGTGGTGCATGCCCACTGATGCGCTGACTGATCAGTCATTAGGGACGGGCTCAAAACAAAGCTGGAGAAATACTGGAGCGTAATGTGGGTAGTGTGGAGGACTGGTACACAGTGTAGGAGGCGATGAAAGTTGTAGTGAGAGGGGAGGTCATTGCTAGTGCAGGTGGTATCCGTGAAACACTTGGAGCGGAACTAGAGAAGTTAGAAGATGGCATTTGACAAATGGAGAACCGAAGACAGGGACATGGGGCTAAGGAGCTGGAACTGGCTGAAGCCAGGAGGAGCTGCCAAGAAGCCTGGAGGAGACTAGCTAAATTGGATTACATGGTTAAGAATACTAAGGTGCATGCAGAAGGGGATAAACCAAGCAGATTGTTATTGTGACTTTGCAAGAGGGAACACCCGAGACACTTAACTACAGAACTTAAAGACGAGGACATTATACACAGGACTCAGCAAGAAATTAACGATACGTTTGCCAAGTTTTACTCCCAATTATATAAGCACAACACTTTAGTTCCCAAGGAGGATATATTGGGTACTGTGGAGGAAATAGGGCTGTCTACCCTGGGTACATCACAACGTGAGGTACTAGAACAAGACATAACGCCTGAGGAAATAGGTGAGGCAATTAAATCATTGGCCAGTTGTAAGACCCGGGGAGTGATGGACTCCCCCCGGAGTTCTATAAAACATACGTGTCGGTTGTGACACCAGTGTTGCACGAGGTATACACGGAAGCTTACACAAAGGGGGTGCTCCCGGCGTGTGAGGGGAAACTAGTGATCCCGATACCCAAACCAGGGACACCCACAGACAAATGAGATTCCTACAGGCCTTTGGCCATGTTGAGCATGTTGAATTACGACATGAAGTTCTTAACTACAATTTTAGCAGGGCAGCTACGCAGGGTGATTGGGGGCCTGATACTGGAGGATCAAAACGGTTTCCTCCCGGGTCGTAGTACAGCCACAAGCTTACGCCGGCTACAACACGTCATTGCACAAACCACTGCTTCCTAGGAGCAATATGCAATACTCTCACTAGATGCGATAAAAGCTTTGGATTTGATATATTGGGAATGGCTACTTGCAGTATTAAAGGAGTTTGGGTTTGGTGGGCAGTTTGTTAAATGGGCACAGATACTATATACCGCGCCAGTTGCGAGGGTCAAGTCTGGGAGGCTAGTGTCATCCGCTTGGGACATACAAAGGGGCACAAGACAGGGATGCCCGCTGTCGCCCATGTTATATGTGCTGGGGTTAGAGCCAATAGCGATTTACCTATGTAAGCAGTTCCCGGGGGTGGGTATATGGGCTGGAGAGGTGTTACATTTGATTTCACTGTATGCGGACAATGTATTACTTGAAGAATCCATGCCAAAACGCGCCATTGATAATGGAGGTCCTGGGCAACTATGCCAAGGTGTCAGGAATCTGTTTCAGCAAAAAGAAGTCCTGTATATTCCCGCTGGCTTTCCTGAGTGGGGTGGGAGTAGGAGAACTACTAGAGGTGGGGCTCCCATGGCAACTGGAATCATTCTGGTACTTGGGGGTGCGCATAAGGCATACACCAGAGGGAATGCATGAGAGTAACACAGCAAATGTGGTAAAGGGCTTGAGGAGAGTCTATGACATTTTGGTCCAAACTACCATTGATGGGTAGGATTGCTATAACTAAAGTTATAATTTTACAGAGATTTTTGTACTTCTAACGTCCATTACTATATCAAGGCCTCCTTTCGCTTGTTAGAAGTGCTGCTACGGGAATTCCTGTGGGGGCACGGACCGCCATAAATTTGCGCTTGCAACACTTTGCCTCCCTCACAGAGAGGGAGAGATGCAACTACCAGACTTGGAGAGGTATTAGTTGGCAGCGCAACTCAGCTATGTAGCTAGGTGGCTCTCAGATGAGGCTACCTCTGAATCAGTGCTGTTGCAGCGTCTGGTAGCCCCAGCAGGCCTGAAAGAAATGTGGTTGCCTATGAGTTGCCTGGGTAGCACGCCTATGCGACACTGGGACGGTGGGTGTGGCATAGGATCCTGACACTGCTGAAGTTGGAGCGCCCCTATTCACCCGAGACCCCAATAGCTGCGGATGCCTGCAAGGACAGGGATCATCTGGTGGTGACGAAACACTGGGAAGGCTGGGGTATCTACACATGGGGTGACATGGAAGGTGTGTTCAGGGAGTTTGGGACTTTATTGGAACAGGAGGCGCTACCCAAGAGGACATTTTTGTGGTATCAGAGGGTGAGGAGGATGGCAAAAGGGAAGAGGGTGGAATGGCCGGAGGAACCACTAACAAGCTCCCTGTTAACCCTGATGTAAAGCCTCAGTGATAGCTAGAAACCTGTATCCAGAATATACGCACTCCTGGTGGACAGGCCCAATCCCAAGAGTACAGTGCTGAAGGTATGCTGGGAGGCAGATCTGGGGAACGATATAGGCGAGATGGAACGGGAACGCATATTAGTACACCCCTGGAAAGTGTCCAGGAACTCCCGCTTTAGATTAATTCAGCTGAACGTATTGTACCGCACCTACATGAGACCACATATGGTGGCAACATTTAACAGTGCCACACAACCAACGTGCCTCTGGTGTGGCACGGAGGGTGCGGATTTAATGCACATGGTTTGGGATGCATGCACATACAGGGATTCTGGGAGCGGATAGAATATGCTTGTAGAAGAGCGGGGATTGCGCGGTATGCCTGAACCCAAATGTTTGCTAGGTGCGTACCCTAGGGATTGCAAGTACAAACATGTCATAAAATGTATGGACTTGGCATGCTTACTGGCCAAGAGATGTACTGCAATGGCGTGGAAATCAACTAAGGGCCCACAATATGTACGCTGGGATAAGGAATTTGAACGTTGGGCAGAGGTGGAAACGAGAGTGTGGGGCAATATGGTGGACAAGTCGGAGGCAGATGCTAGTGCTCCCTATGATTCCTGGAAAAACGCTGGTCTGGGACATGTTCCACCCCTCAGACGACAAACACCTGTGAACGTTTGTAAATCATCTATAGAATAGTATGGTCCTGATGTGGAGTCAGAAAACTGCATACTATTTTTTTTTTGGGGATGCCAGGTCGAATAAAATTATGGGTATTCAGATGTGCCCTGGAATATTTTCACCTTAAGGAAAGAGCTCAAGTAGAATGTTGAACCCTTAAAGTGAAGACAATTTGTGTTAGTTGTTTTGTTTCTAGGTTAGAAGACATGTAAACCGTATACGAATGAGTAATTGCACTGATGACAATGAAACACATGATTTATGTACCACTGCATTTATATAAATGCCAATAAAAACATTTTAAAATAAAATAAAAGCAAAATGCTAGTTTACTTGTGTATGCTACAACAATCCCTAGGCGGAAGGACAATCAATCCCTATAGAGTGCTACTATCCCTAGGTCGGAGGTGGTGCACCGCCTATCTAACAGGAAAGAAGAAAGTGCCGTTCCTGCATCTACAATGTATACCGTTCCAGTATTTGTAAACCAGTAAAATGGTTGGACCAAGTCTGCTTTCCCTAAATGGACAATCCCTTGAGGAATATTTTTCTTTTAGGCATAATGGCCTTATTCTAAGTTTATTCACCAACAACAGGATTGTGTGCATGTGGTGCGGATCAGATGGTAAAGTATGGTTCAACACAAAAAATAGAAAATCAATGGCGATAATTAAAAAAACTTTTTTGTGACTCAAGTCATGGGACCTAAACATTTCTAGGTACTCCGTTTTCAATATTTTCAATATTGTTATTTTACACCAAGAGATTATGGCGAAAGACGCCAATCCACGAGGAGAGAGTCTCCACTAAAAGATATTCCTTGAATTCCTGTGTCCTGTATTTCCTTTAGGGATATCGTGCATTATGGTGGTCGACTGGTTTCGAGGACATGCTGGTTCTCGTCCTCTTCTTCAGGACCTTTGGTGCCTCCACCGCCTGACCTTGAGCCCAAAGGCGATCAATCTAGGCTGATTTTACTCTTGTTCCGATTAGCTTTTCACTTGCATAATTCAGTGAAAGTCTCAGGCCCGCTGGTTCATGACCGGATCCCCAGTGCGGGGAGCTCCTCTAAACGCAGAGTGCTGCAGCGGTCTGGCTGTCTCCGCCGGCACAACAGAAAGGTTGCTAGGTTGCATGATCAAGGTTATGAACCAGCACTCCTGAGACTCACTGAATTATGCAAGTCAAAAGCTAATCAGAACAAGAGTGAAAGCAGCCCAGATTAAAGTTGGAGTGCTCAGGTGGCCTACTTTGGAAAAGAAATGCTTTTCCATATTGTGGAGCCTTAGGAAGTTGAGCTCCTACTTCCATGGAACTCGATTCACTCGGCAGACTGACCCCAGGCCTTTAAAGTGGTTAATGTACATTAAAGGAGAGAATCACAAGTTGCTCACATGGTCCATGATTCTTCAAGACAGACCTCACCATTGAGCATAGGCCAGATGGGCTTGTCCAACAGGGATAACCGACTGGAACAGGAGACCCCATCCTGGGGTGGATTAGTCCCCCTGCCGCCCTCTTGAGTCCGGGGGGTGTGGAGGAGCAGGACATTCTATGGACCCGCAAACCTTTTTGTTTTTTACATCTTTTTACAACTTTGTTGCCCTGGAAAGATAAAATTATCATAACTGCAGCATTTTCTTCACGTGTGAAATACGTGTAACACTGCCATTTGTACATTGGGTCCTTTCCAAGATGGCTGCACCAGAACGGTGCAGTAAAACCATCCTCCTCACTGAGCCTGCTCCCCTCCAATAGGCTGCCTCCAGCCTATTTAATCCGATCCACAGTGCCGGGAGCCGGCCACAACATCAAAGGCTTTGATCTAAGGCCCTGTCTGTTCATGTCCGTGCCTGGCCGGGCTTCCGGGCCCTACTGTCTTACAACTACAGCCAAAGATGCTCCATCATGTTGGATACTCAAACACCTCTGGAATGTGACATTCCCCCCCCCCCCCCCACCTTGCCATCATGTGAGTACTGTTGCTTGGTGGCTGCTTCTTCTCTACTTGACTCACTCCCTCTGCCACTCCAGTCATTCCCATTGCAGATGTCCCGTGTACTACGGTGAACCGTCACTCTGCTTTCACTCCCTGAGCTACATTTCCACCGACCCCATCTCTGTACTGCTGTGCTGCAATTCCCGTGTCATCCTCCATAGTTTATAGACCGTGCTGGCGGTGGGGTTGCCTTAATCTCCCCAGAGAGGATTCCTTTTTTCATCCTACCCACTCAGTCCTATTTGTCCTTTGAGAGCCTAGTATGCAAATTGGTCACCTTTCCTTCCTCCACCTTGATCATTGCTACCGTCTAGTAGCCCTCAGGCAATTCTTCTCTGTTTCTCTCTGAGTGGGCAGACTTCTGTTCCTCCCTACTCTACCACCTCCAACCTGTTTCTACTTGGCGAGTTCAACATCAACCTAGACTGCCCTTGCACAGCAACCACCCTCTTCACGGACCTCTGCTCCTCCCTATCCCTCTCCATTCTTCCCTCTGGCCTTACCCATCCTGCTGAAGACATGCTAGATGCCATCATCCACTCACTTCACTCCCTCTACTCCCCTGGTTACCCCTCTCACCTGGTCTGACCACTGTCTCCTCACCTGGGTCCCTGTGACAACTCCTCGAAAGCTCTGCCAACCTCGTTCGCGAACATCTGTCAGATGGAACTAGTGTCAGCTGCTGCTTTCTCTTCCACCTTCATTCCCTCTTGCCCACCCAACACAGACTACCACTAATTCTGCCCTCAGCAACCTCCATCTGTCCATTACCAACACCCTTGACATCCTTGCCCCAGTCATAAGGATCTGCCTGAAACATGCCTCGAAGCGCAACACCTGGCACAACTCCAAACTTGAAAACCAAAAACTTAGTGCAGGGCTGCTGAATGCAAGTGGCACACTTCAGGCTCACCCTATGACAAACTGGCCTGCCGCCTGATCCAGACACTACAGACCTCAATCCGTGCCAACAAAAAGCACACACATTCAGGCACGAGTATCCAATGCGTCCAACAACATGGCTGAACTCTTCCAAATCTGCAGGGAACTTTCCAACCCGTACGCAGTATCTTCTGCCCCTACTCCTTCCCAGGCCCTTTGCAATGCACTCGCCTCTCACTTAATTTCCAAAACCCAGGATATACTGGACAGCCTTGTCTCATACTCTTCCAACCCAACCCTTCCACCTCTACCCCCCCCACCACTCACCCTCCTTTGCTCCCGTCTCCCCTGAAGAAGTCACCAGAGTTGTCAACTCCATGAAGGTCTCTTCCAAACAGGTTGCCCATGCACTTCCAGAACCCTCAAGGACAACATCTCTCGCTGATCTCTGCAACCACTCCTTTGCTACTGGTTCTTTTCGATCCTCCCTCAAGCACTCCCTTGGGCGTCCCCTCCTTAAAACAAAAAAAAACACCTCTACACACCCTTCCTGCCCAGCCAACTACCGCCCCGTTTCCATCATCCCCTTCGTGGGGAAGCTGCTTGAAAAGTTGGCACTCTCCCATCTCATCTCGAACTTGTTGGCGGTCTACACGACCACCAGTCTGGATTCGGAGCATCCAGAGGCATGGAAACTGCTCTTCTGAAAACTCATGAAGATCTGCTTGCTTCACTTGATTCCAACTCCCCTGCAGTCCTCATTCTCGTTGATCTCTCTTCGGTATTTGACACAGTGAACCATTCCATCCTCATAAAAAGGATCAATACCCTTGGCATCTCAGAGCGGGCACTGGACTGGCTCATCTCCTTCCTAATTGACCGTTCCTCCAAAATCATTCTAGGCCTTTTCGCCTCCCCTACATCCTCCTCCACCTGTGGCGTCGCCCAGGGCTCCATTCTTTCACTCTGGCTCTAACATATACCTCTCTCTGCTGGCACGCCTCATTTCCTCCTTCTCCCCCAACTTTCAGTGCTTCGCTGATGATACACAACTCTTCTTCAAACTTCCCACTGACACCCTTGCAACTTCCATCATCCCTGACTGCCTCTCTGCCATCCAGGCTTGGTGCACTGCTAATGACCTCTGTCTCAATGCCAGCAAAACAGATTCTACCCCATTGGTCCCCCCCTGCCTCCTACTTCTTCCCTTCACTCTGGCCTTACGCCATGGGCTCTCCCACTGCCCCCTCCTCTGAAGCCAGTAATTTCGGAGTCATCTTCAACTCCTCCCTTTCCTTCATCCCTCATTCAGGACATTGTCAATAAGTCCCACTTTCAGCTCTTCCTTCTCAAAGGAAGTCTACCCTTCTTCACTTTTCCCCAGAGACTTAATGTTACCCGTGCTCTGGCTCTCTCCAGGCTAGACTATTTCAACAGCCTCCCCAATCTTCCTTTGTCCACCATGCGACCCCTCCAGCTACCCCAGAATAGGGCAGCAGGACTTATCCTTGGCTCAAGCCCAGGGGCCGCCTCTCTTCTGCCCTACAAAGCCTTCACTGGCTCCCGGTCTCAGCACAGATTAAATTCAAATCCCTATCATCCACATCTGGCGCCGGAACAACTATTTGACGCCTCCTGACAAAATACTCCATCTAGACTCCTTCATTCCTCTGGCAGCAACTCCCTGTGTGTGAAACGGTTTGCTAAACAGAGAGCTGGTGGTCGATCACTTTCCTCAGCTGGCTCCCTTCTGTGGAATAGCCTCCCTCTCCCTCTGCGTCTTGAGTAGGACCTCTTCAAGTTCCGAAAAAGCCTCAAGACCTTTCCTCTTTACCTCTTCCTTCTCCTCCTCTCTTCCCTGCTAATCATACAGTATCGTGACGGATGTGCAGGGCCCTTATGTATCCTCAGGGACCTAACCCCCACCCCCCCACCCATTCACTCATGCCAGCAACTGTATTTACTGCACTTGCTTAGGCTCACCCTCCCCACGGGAGGTTGCACTTCTCTTCTTAGCACTTCACCCCGAGCACTTCTCCATGAGCACCACAGCACCCATCCCTCATACCCCTCTCCTCTGCACTTGCACGTTATGAACACTCACAAGGCCTAGAAGGTTTGTCTCCCCTCCCAGTTATTCTCAGGATTTGTTTGTACTATTAATTCAATTATTTAGCTTTGTTGTAATTCATTGTCTACCTTCCCATGTCCCAACCCTGTTGCCCTGTTGCTTTGAAACAGTTTTGCTAATTGTATAAGCGCCTAACAAGTGACCAATACATTAAATCTTGTCCTGACTTTACTACACTGGCCTTTTGCTCACTTGTTTATGGGTCTTTTTTTCCATTTTGCACAATGCATTTGCAAATGCAGTGCAATGGGGATACTTTTTTTTTTTTTTATCACCCTAGACTTTCAAATGATTTTTGGTTACTTTGAAATGCGCCTAAAGACAAGCTCGTGGCAGCAGTTACATTTTTACAATGTTTACTGTATTTTTAGGTGGCATTTACAGCTTTCGGCTAGTGTCCCAACAGGGCGGTGCCATGAAGGTTTTTCGCTTTGTCTTTGGCCATTTTGTTCTTTGGCCTTCTTCCTGCCTTGCCAGGTCAGGAATTTCATTTTATGGTCATGCATTTGCCTGGGAAAGCAGTGCCTTTCACTGGTTATTGCAGGCCATGTTTGTTCGGATTGTCTGGTCCAAATCCACATACTGGGTTCAGTAGGTCTAAAGTGTATGCATGGACTTGCCCACAGTGGTCCCCGGTTGGACTTCTGCTGGGGGTGAGCGTGCATAGGGTAGATCTTCTATTGGTTGGGCCGAGTTTCTGTGCTGAACTGAGTTTAGGATAAGAAGAGGAGCCCTGCAGCCATTCAATACTGATCAGAAGAGGAGCCAAGTATACTGTGTAGCTGTGCAGATGAAGGAAGGCCCATCCTGAAGAGGCCTGGTGTCCAACTCTTGCTGCTGTCTCAGTGGAGCCCTGTCTGGCAACTGATCCTAGAAGGTCCTCGCTGGTGCTTCAACCCTTTGGACTGGTGGGACCAACCAGTCTCGACGACTTCTCGTGGCTCTGCAGGTGGGATTCTTTGGAGGAATCTCTGGACCACCCGGTGGACCAACCAACCCTATTTTGGGCTACTGCGCCAGAAGTGTTGCTATTCCACATTTTGGCCTGGAACTTCAGTGGTCTCCATCTAGTCCCATAAGTCGGCTTCCTGTGAAGTTTCAACGTCCCAGCATCAAGGGGTCCAAAACTGGAAGGCTGTCTTTGACAGACAGGGATGCCTGTCGTCACCGTGCAGTGACAATTGCTGGAACAGGCCATCCCTTCGTCTGGTAGAGTCCAGAAGAGTCCTGCATCGGTGCCTGCTGCATTCGTCCACTGGAAAGGGTTGTGCACTGTTCCTGAACCCAACCAGAACTTCGCTTCCACCTGCACATCCTGGCCATCTGCTACTGGAACCAACAGCAGGAAAACCTACCTCCAACAATCCTCCTTCGACTTGCCAAGTCTGAGGAAAAATCTGAGTATGGGTGGCAAGTAGTAACAATACTTACTGGAGCCCCGACCCCACACCCCCCTAAGCTTCTAAAAGTTTCTGAAGAACTTGATTTGTTTGCTAACTCTTGGCTTTGGTAAACACTTGCTCTGAAAGCCTTCCAAAAGATTAAAAAAAATCCTTTTACTCACCAGTAAACTCATTGGACATTATTCTGGACCAATCTTCACATCCACAGGACCCTGTCCCTAACTTTTTGCTAACTACTTGAGAACTTTTGGGCACAAGGCCCCAATCAATTTAGGGTTGGAGTGTTCAAGCGAGGGTTCCTATCCCTGTTGAATTTTGGTGCAATTGCCTAATACTTACTCTTCAGGTATTGGGGGGGTGAGGGGGGCTCAGAGGGACGGTTTATTTAGCATTAACAGTGACTGTATATTTTTTTTATATCAGTATTGTGCGATGGTATTACCTGTTCTCTTCTTGTATTGTTATACTAATTGTAATCCTTGATTGCTCGATTGTGTGGACTCCTTGTGGATCCCTGACTCCTCTCCTGAGATTTAGTCTCAGCACTTTCCATGCTACCTTGATTGATTCGGCTAAACTCCCAGAAGTTTCCCTGTTCACTGTAACTAGGGGGTTCCATGTAAATGTCACCACAAAAATCTCGCCATGCAAAAATATCGCCGAAAAATGGCTGTTTTTTGTGGTGACATTATTGCATGGAACATGCGGGGGGACACCCCCGCAACCCCCAAACTTTTTTTTTTGCCCCTGTCCCCATATATATGGTCGCCCAAATAATATCGGCACGACATTTTCCCAGCGATATTATTTACGGCAACCATATATATGGCAATATTATTACCTGATACCAACTAGGGTGGAGCTAGCCATGGAACAAGAACCCGGTCTCCCAGGCCAGAGTTTATTAATCCATCTCATCAAGTACCCAGCTGTGGATTTTTAAGGGAGGTAGTGGGGAGGGGAGTACAAGGTGGATCCTCGTTTTGGGACTGCAGTTAAGCTTAAACTGGGCAATTTATCGGGGAGGTTGAGCGCAGAGTTTAAGAGAGGGCAAAAATTATCCATGACATGGGTCTCGTTCTATATCTGTGGTAGTAAGACAAATATTACCTACCAGTAATTAGTCTTTCTGTAGCTTGCATCTGCTTAGAACAGTGGTCTTCAAAACTTTTTTGGCCTGGGACCCCCCCGTGAGCAAAATTTAAGCAGGCTAACCCCCACCCCCAGAAATGCCAAATGGTTAGTATGTACAAATGGCTATGAACTATTGCGCGTCGGCACTGCACCCTACTCCCAGTATCTGCTCCCATCACAGTCACTGGTCTCCCTCATCCAACTCCTACCCAGTACCTGGGCTCTCCCCACCCTGCTCCCACCACAGTCCCTGGGCTCTCCCCATGACGTTCCCAACACAGTTTGAGGGGCAGTAGGAGCTGGTCAATTTTTTAAGTGAAGCGTCATAAATTGTTCCCACAAAAATGCCATAGCGACCGAGCGCAGTGAGGGAGCCCGAACCAATCAAAGGATGCTTGGGGGCGTCCCCCCCGTGAATTCTTTTTAAATAATGGGTTAAAATGTTGCATTTTAGAGCATACTTTAAAAGAATATGGTTAAAAAGCCAAACCATCTGCAATTGAAACTGGGGGGCGGGGGAGGGTGGGAAGGGGGCGCAAAGGGGGAAGCATGATATTTTTGACTGGACATTATGATAGCCAGTAAAACAAATACCATCCCTGTCCCCTGGACTCCACAGCACCTCAGAAGGAGAGCTGATTTTGAAGGTGGGTAGGGGGTTTATATAATATCGCGCCTTGAAACACTTGTGCATAGGCGCGTTATAAATATAATATCATAACAAAGGCATTTTTAAAATGCCTTTGTTGTACAACACTCCTTCCCCTCTGCGCCTCCCCTTGCCAAAATCAGCTAAACGGACCAAAACAAACACCACATTCACACAGTAATCACTATCATTCATACAAGCAACCATCACCATACACTCACTCATAACACAAGCATGCACGCAGCCATACACCTTTAAATAAAAAATAAATGAACATAAGGAACAATTTACCTACCTGTAACTATTGTCCTCCAGCATGGGTCTGGCATGGATTCACATGCTCATCAATATTCCCCGTCAGGCTGGGAATCCTCGGTACAGAAAAAAAAAATCAGTATCAGTTTCGTTTCTGATCTGTCTTTCCTAGTAGTAACTCATCACTGATCTCTGGGTCATACTGCCCACAGCCAATGACTGCCCTCTCCCTAAGCCCCGCCTCCGGCAGCCATCCTCAGATTTGGTAGCACGTAAAGTGGCAGTATGACCAAGTGAAGAGCCGCAGAGGGGTAGGCGGGAGGGTTCGCATTTGAATCCATGCCAGACCCATGCTGGAGAACAACAGTTACAGGTAAGTAACTTGTTCCTTCTTCAGCATGGGGTCTGGCATGGATTCACATGCTCATGAATATAAGATTATATAGTAGTACACACATGCACAACCACGGGAGGTGGCAAAAGGCTCAACATTAAGCAATACATAAACTCAACATTAAGCAACTCTTACCTCCTCACCAGGCTCACCTTAGGCGAACAGGTTGCGCAGCACTGCTTGGTCGACCCTGGACTCTTACATGGAATCCCCATCGACGCAGTAGAATTTCATGAAGGTGTGCGTCGACCTCCACGTAGCAGCCCTGCAGATGTCCAGCAGGGGCACACCAGACAGGAAAGCCGTGGTAGCAGCAATCGCTCTGGTCGAATGGGCTCTCGGATGGCTGGGCAACAGTCGGTTTGCCAACCGGTGACAGTGCATGATACAGCCGGAGAGCCATCTGGAAATGGAAGCCTTCGAGAGAGCCTTCCCTTGATTCACAGGTCCAAAGTTCACAAAAAGCTGTGACGTTTTCCGGAAACTCTTCGTGCGGTCCACGTAGAACTTCAGCGCTCTAGCTACATCCAGCGAGTGCAAAGTCCTCTCGGCCGGCGACAAAGGCGACGGGAAGAAAACTGGTAACACCAAGGGCTCGTTGAGGTGAAAGTCCGACGGCACCTTGGGCATGAAGGAGAGATGCGTCCCGAGCACCACCCTTGTGTCGTGAAAAGTCAAGTATGGAGGCTTGCAAGATAGGGCCTGAATCTCTCCCACGCGCCGTGCAGATGTGATGGCCACAACAAAAGCTGTTTTCCACGATAGGAACTTCAACGGTGCCGTATGCATAGGCTCGAAAGGGGTCCCCATGAGCCTAGTCAGCACCATGTTGAGCTCCCACGCCGGGGCTGGGGCCTTCACCGGTGGGAACGAGCGGAATGGGCCCTTCATAAATTCCTTCACCAGGCGATGAGCCCACAAGGACACCCGCCCTGTTGTCCTGGTGTATGTGGAGATGGCAGCCAGATGCACCTTGATGGAGGCGTGAGCTAGTCCAGCTATGGCCAATGACAGTAGGTACGGCAGTACTTGAGGGACTGTAATCCGTAGAGAGTTAATCTTCTTTGCCCGGCACCAGACAGAGAACCTCTTCCATTTGTGTCCGTAATACTTGAGAGTTGAGGACGCCCTGGCCTTTGCAAGAACCTCTCTGCAGTCGGTCGGTAAATCGTATCCCCCAAACTCTAGTGCTGCAGGAGCCAGGCCTGCAAGTTCAGCGACATCGGGTCGTGATGAAGAATGGCGCCTCCTCCTCTGGAGAGAAGATCCGCGTCCACGGGCAGTTTGACTGGTGGGGACGCCGGTAAGTCCAGAAGGTCCGGGAACCAGATCTGTCTCGGCCACGCCGGTGCGACGAGGATCATCCTGCACGGGACCTCTTGAGCTGGTTGACGAGCCCGAGTAGCAGTGGCAATGGCGGGAAAGCATAGAGGAACAGGTTGTCCCAGGTGAACGAGAAAGCATCGCCCATGCTCCTCGGTTGGGGGAACCTGCTGGCAAACCTCTGGCACTTGGAGTTCATCGCCGTCGCAAAGAGATCGACCTAGGGTCTGCCCTGGCGTAGCTCCCACTCGTGGCACGAGCGCAGCTCCCTGCTGAGTGAGTCGGTGATGGTGTTCTTTATCCCTGCCAGATGAAAAAGGTACCAGAAACATCCCCTGGTCGACGGCCCAGTGCCACAGATCCTGGGATTCCTTGGACTGGGGATCTGGTGCCACCCTGCTTCCTGATGTAGAACATTGTGGTGGTGTTGTCGGTGAACATCCTACCACCTTGCCCTTGAGGGACGGAAGAAAGAACCTGAGGGCCCAAAACACTGCACTGAGCTCCAGAATGTTGATATGAAGCTGTTTTTCCTCCGGGAGCCAAAGGCCTCTCGCGTGGAGATTTCCAGTATGCGCTCCCCACCCTTCCAGGGAGGCAACCGTCGTCACCGTTACCTGTTGAGCTGGGGTCTGAAAGTCTGGGCCCGCCGTCAGATGAGTGCAGGTGCCCCACCACCGGATCGCTCGTCGGAAGGTCTTGTTGAGCGGTATCCTGTCCTCGAATCTGCCCGTCGCCTGGATCCAGCGTGCGTCGAGGAACTCTTGCAGTGGACGCATTCGAAGTCTGCACAGGCGCACCAGATAGATGCAGGAGGACATCATCCCGAGAAGGGATTTGATGGATCTTACCCTGGCTACGTCCGTGGCTAGCAGGTGTTGCACCTTGCCCAGGATGGCTTTCGTCCTTTCGTCAGACGGCGAGGCCAGCCGTGCCACTGTGTCGAGCTTGGCTCCCAGAAACAGGGCAACCTGCGAAGGGACCAGGTGGGATTTGGGGAAGTTGATGGAGATCCCCAGGTCCGCGAGTAGCTGGACGGTCTTCGCTGTGTGTTCTACGGCGAGCTCCCTTGTCCTTGCTCGGATGAGCCAGTTGTCCAGGTAGGGATAGACGTGGATCCCTTGCAGGTGTAGCCACGCCGCCACCGGTGCTAGGCACTTGGTGAATACCCTGGGTGCCGACTTTAATCCGAACGGGAGGGCCTTGAACTGGTAGTGCCGACCTTGGACCACGAACCTGAGGAACCTCCGGTGTCCTTTTAGAATGGGGACGTGCAAGTAGGTAGGTAGAGGAGCCGCTGCCGGAACCTTTGGAGGCCCCTTGCTTGCCTCCGCTGTTCCGAAAGGACGGCCGTCGTTGCTGGAGAACTCCCAGGGCCCGGGCTGTCTGTTTTGATGGCTTGCAGGGACTCATCGACTGTCTTCCCAAAAAGGTTGTTCCCGTCAAAGGGCATGACCAACACTTTGGCTTGTACGTACTGGCGGAAATCGGTCGCCTTAAGCCATCCACGCCGTCTGAGGCAAACACTGTTGCCCAACTGGCGGAAACCGGTGTCAGCGATGTCCGTCGCCACCGTTATGGCGTGGTCCGGCGCCACCTCGCCTTCTTGCAGGATTTCCAGGGCTTCTGCCCTCTTGTTGTCCAGAAGGAAGTCCACCAAGGGAGCGATTTTATAACAAAGTTCCCTGTCGTAACGGGCAACGATAGCCAGGGCGTTGGCCTCCTTAATCGTCGTCGCCGACGTGATGACTCATCGCGTCGAGCTTCTTTCCCTCGCCGTCCGGCGGTGAAGTCGATGCCGATGCCGCCACCCCGCCTTCTTCCTGGCCGCCGCCGAGACGACTGAATCCGGGGTTGGCTGTGCTCTAAGGCATAGAGGGGCCGCGTCGGGGACCAGGTACTTTTCGTATCGGTCCCTTTTTGCCGGCGTCGTGGACTGCTTCTTGAGGAGGGAGAGCCCCTCGCCCCAGATGTCATCCAGTAGAGGTACCACGGGGACCGTCTTCCTTTTGGTCTCTCGACGTTGATCGAGGAACCCCTCCTTTTCTTCGGGGCAGAGCTGGAAAAGCTTGGATGCCCTGGAGATCATCGCATGGAAGGATCCAATCTCATCGGGCGGGGAAGCCTGGGGAGGGCGGGACGACGGGAGGTCCAACCCGCCGTCGCCGCCCTCGTTGTCCGTGTCATCCCCGCGGACGGGGAGGAGGGTTGAGCAGGCCTCGAGGGCTGGAAGGGTGCAGGAGGATGTGTTCTTCTCCTCTTGGGTGGTGGACTTCCTACGGAGGAGCCAGGGGCAGGGCCGTCGGGGCCTGGCTCCGGCTCCTCCATCGGGGGTAAAGGCAATCTAGTCCTTATTTCAGAGCATAAGGATTGAATTGCCATCAAAATGGCCGCCGAGCTGTCCTGCGGCACTGGCTGCGACTGGCGCGATGGTTGGTCTGGGGTCCCGTCGGCGCCGCCGTTGCTTTCATCGTGCCCCTCGTCGGGATGCCTCTCGATGGGCTGGCCCTCCTTCATGCCCGCGTCGTGGCTCTCAGGGACTTCGACACGTTCCTCCTCTGAGGTTGTGTCCGAATCCACGACGGCCACTGCCCCCCCCCCCCTTTTCTCCGCCGGGGGCTTCGTGGGGGTTCTTTCGATGGGCTTGAAAGATGCCTCCCTCCGAGGTGGCATGGACACTCTGGGCCCCCGAGGCTGCTACCACAGGTGTAACCTCAGCATGCTGCGCCAGGGTTGCCGCGACCACCTCGATAGAGGCCTTGGCTGGGTGAATCAAGGCCTTAGTCACCGACTGCGTGCTTGTGGCCTTCACCTTGGGGGAGGGCTCCCCGCCTCGCTCCCCCTCAGCCGAAATCTTCGACCGGGGCCTCTCCAGAAGCTTGGCCGGGTTTTCGGATTTCCTCTTAACCGAGCCAGAGCGTTGGGGTGGATGCGCCCTGCCTGGCAGCGGAGGAGCCCGACCGTTCGGCGCTCCCGGTGCCCGCGGAGCTTAGCCTTCTGTTGGGCCACCGTCGCCGGGGTGTCCTCACAGGACTTAGAAGACCACTTGGAATTCTTCTTTTTCTTCTCACCTGACGGGCTCTTTCTCTCCAGCCAGTTGGCGAGATGAAGATGGCGGTCCCTCATGGTCCGCTCTGACATGTTCCCGCAAAACACACAGTTCTGCTCCACGTGAATTTTGTCCTCGTAGAGACAGTAGAGGCATAAGGAATGCTAGTCTTCGCAGCTGGCATCCAGGGCAGGCCCTGAACAGCTTCCCGGGCGTCAAGCTCCCTTTCTCCTGGGCCATGTCCGGGGTAGGCCTCAGAAACTTCTGGAATCCTCCAAAAGAATTGTTCAACAAAATCTTCACCCTTGAGGGGCGTAGAAACTTCCGAAATGGGTCCCTGTTGATCGGATGTAAAGATGGTGGAGCATGAGGCTCAATTTAACCGAAAAATGAGAAATTCTCCTTGAAAAAGCACGAAAACGCAGCAAAAGCTCAAGAGCTATAGCACGAGGACTCCTAAAACTTGAACGTGCGGTAAAAATCTGAGGATGGCTGCCGGAGGCGGGGCTTAGGGAGAGGGCAGTCATTGGCTGTGGGCAGTATGACCCAGAGATCAGTGATTGGTTACTACTGGGAAAGACAGATTAGAAACGAAACTGATACTGATTTTTTTTTTCTGCACCGAGGATTCCCAGCCTGACGACGGGGAATATTCATGAGCATGTGAATCCATGCCAGACCCCATGCTGAAGAAACATACCTTCTGCAGGGGCCTGCGCGTGGGTGCTGAAATGCTCTAGGTTGCTCTGTCCGTATATGCGAAGAGGCACAGGAGCTCACCCTTACACATACAGACATGCAGTGCCCCAGCCAGCATTTCCAATGAGCTATGCAAGGCTGGAGAAGCAAAACGTCCACAGCCTTGCATGGCTCAGTGAGCATGTGCGGCGGTGGAACTGAATTGTCAAGGGAAACAGTGTTCCCCTTTGACAGTTCAGCCAGCCCAGGAGCACTCCCTTAGCTGGAAAAAGCAGCTTAGGGAGTGCTCAGTGGTTCAATGGGCTGGCTCCTCCATAATGGGCGAGGGGGGCACTGGGTTCGAACTGGCCTATAGGGCAATACCCGTACCAAAAAATGCCAAATGCACGTGTAGGCCAGTCAAAAATGGGCCACTTTTCTGGACAATGAGGGCCAGTTTGATGAGTTACTTTACTATGCAGCTAGTAGCTTGGACCATTGTTGCTGAATACATATTCTTTCAATATCACAATCTGCTTACATTGTAAGCAACAAAAAAAACACCCTCTTGGGTAGTATTGAAAACATTTTTTAGATGCATTTATTTACACATTTCATGCTGGGCTCTCTCGCCCTCTCAACCGCCCCCCCCTGGCGATGGGGTGGGATGTGGGGCGGAGTCTAAATCTGAGGACGTGAACGCATGAAGGGTCATGTGTTCCCCGTACACGTAAAGTAGGAATGTTACAGGTACACCCCATTTTAGATTAAAAAAAAAATATATATATATATAAAAATAATATTCTGCACCAACCACTAGATGGCGGCCTAGGCAAAGAATGTGAATCTAAGCAGATTCAAAATCTGTCTTTACATCAGACATTCACAGTTCAAGCACGTTTAATGTATATTACTTCAAATTACTCTACAAGATCCAGGAGAAACCAGTCCGCCACACTCACCTCCCAATCAAGCTCACCAGGACTTCCAAGTGGTATTTGTGACCGAGAAGTCAATTCTAACTCCAAGAAGGTGGGAGTGGCTCATGTGTGCAGTCCACACTTTATTACCAATTAAGAGAATGTTCATACTATATTTTAATAAAAATCAAAACTTTACATTGCAAACAGGCAAAGAAATTGTGAAACAAGGTAATAAAACACTCATAGGTTATTCACTTTATAAAACGGAATATGCCACAGTGTATCAGGTAAGTAACAGTTTTAGCATGAGGTCTTCGGAGTAAATCCAGGCAGGTAAGTAACCAGTATGTAAAGGTTTTATATTTAGCAAGCAAAGACCAAGACAGACCAGTAGTGCAGGTGAATGGTGCGGGGGTGGGGGAGGTAGGGGAGGGGGTAGTCTTTGCAGAAAAAAAAAAATACCTTTGTGCGAAAGTGCCCTAAAGATCAGTTCCTGGAGTTACAGTGGAGGGAAGCCTTCAAAAGTCCATTGAAGATGAAGATTAGGCCCAGGGAAAAATAAATGTTTGAAGAAAATATTCCATCAGTACCAGAGAATCAGGGAAGCAGTACTCTGGGACTGAAAAAGTTGCTATGCAGGAAGTGGTTGACAATTTCCAGTGGCTGTTGATGTGCACATGTAATGTATGATGATTCCAGAGACAACACCAGTGAAGGAGGTACCCCAAAACCTTTGGGAAGAGCGATTATTTGGATTCTCAGTCTAGTGGTTCCCAGGTCAGGAGTCGGGTCAAAGGAGCAGAAAAGGGTCTGCTGCAGCTGACTGTATGCAGGATTCCCACATCCTCCTCAGGCAAAGGATTCATCCTCCGAAGATGGCCGTCGGCCTGGAAAAACCGTAAGGAAGAAACATTGAAGGGTTAATTTAGTCACACCAGAGAGGAGCTAGCCATGGAACAAGAACCCAGTAGCTGAGTCTGGGGTATTGTTGCAAGAACAAAGGCAGCACAAACCCCTCAAGCTTCCCATTCTGGATATAGAAGGAACCAGGGCACTTCCTCGATGTACTGGGATGAAGATTCTCTGGTTTGTTTCGTACAGACACTTTGTAGTCCCGGCAGCAAATGGGCACCTGCTTCTTGGTGCAGCGATGCAGGCACAGTCAGGAGCTTCCAGGAGACTCAGCCTTTGAACATAAACTGTGATTCAGTTGTACACACTGGATCAGGGCAATGGAGTGCCGCTGTTGGTTCCTTTAGTCATTGTGGAAGGGCAGAGCTTACCCCGCCGATTTCTTCAGAGTATCAAAAGGGAGCTGCTGCATTGCTTTGGTCTTTTGCACAGCGGGCCTTCAAGAGCACAGGTTCAGAGTTCCATCTGTTGAATGGGAAAGGGGTCTGCTTTTATCCCCCTTGGGAGGTAGTGAGCGAACCCAGCACCCAATTACACAGCAATCATCATTCAAATAGAGAGGTGGTCAGGCAATGTCCAGCCATTGCCCGAAGCACACACGGACGAGCTTGCACACAAAGGAATGAATCCACGCTATCCCACACCGGTATCTGCATGCGTCAGTCAGAACTGGTTTCAGGCGGACTACAGCCCCCATACCTGGAATACACATGTCCAGTGGCCAAAGATGGTCACTTCCTCTTACGTGCACAAAGAAGAGCACGGGCAAATGACTCCTAAGGTCCGAGACACACAAAGAGACCCCAGTATTATCAATGGAAGCGGGTGCATGGGGTGCGGGGGCAGCCAGGTAAAATGGATTCCAACATATGGAACCACTTTACGCAGACAAAACAGCCACTGCCAGCCTAGCCACAGGATTAACAAAGGGGGAACTCTCACTGGGAGACTAAGTAGTAACACTTTTGTGTACCCCTGCCTAAGAAGTAATAAGGTACCTTAAGGCAGAGCATATTAAAATCAGAACCACTCTCAGTTAGGCTTTGGCTCAAGCATGGCTGTGAGAAGAAAAACAAAGCCAGCAAAAAGAACGGGGAGCTACCATGCGTGATGAAATGGGCTGCCTACCTTGCAGAGACCACAGCCATCAAATGGTAGCATACTGCAACATTCAAACAGGTAGAGGCTTTCAATCTTGGGCAGCAAGCTACTCCACAATCTGCTCAGCTACCAAACACACCCTGGTGTGGTATGTGGATTGTGGATTGTGACCACAGAGTACCAATCCACAAATACCAAACCGCAGAGTCCCACAAAGGCACTGGCCCGGAGTCCTATGCAGGGCCACCGCAAATGTGCATGATCATATATGCTACGTTACTTGATCATTGTACTGCGCCTGGCCATTTACAAATTGAAAAGGAGAAGAAGATGCCTAAAAAGTGAGATCGCACAGATAAGAGCACTTCGATCGTGAGGAGCACTAATTTTTACTGTGTGGAACCCAAAAAGGAACAACATTAAAACAGTGCACAGAAAAGGAGTAAATATCAGTTTACAGCTACCAGCTTGTTCCATACAAATCACAAAAAAAAGTTACTTGTACAAGAAAAACGGGACACAAAGTATCCCTGCAGCAGTCTACATAAGGTGGCTTGGGCTGCATTACAAAAAAATGGAAGCTCTGCCTGCACTGGGGGCCCGAAGGATGGTTCTGTCACTCAGGAAGGATGAGCAGGTGAGTAGGGCTAAAAAGGACTTGCAACCATAAAAGAGCCCTAATCAAATATCAGATACTGGGTGAGGGGCGGATATTGAAGACAGCAGTCAATGGGAGACTATGCAAAGACAGACATCTTCCCTTACAACTGGCAATGTTTAGTAAGAATGCTCAACGTTTCTTCAGTATTGGCAGATTGAACTAAGCATCTAGCAAGATTACACAACTAATAGCGTTGCAGGGCCAGTGGAATCACATTGTAAAAGAAGGAAGCAATCACCAGTAATAGTGTGGCAGCATGCTCTATTTTAGCACATGCTATTCATAGTTCTCCATCTAACGGTTGATCTTTAGAATTACACTGTATACAACTAAAGCTTAGGCTACGGCATATCCTCATCATAGGAACCATTATGACATGCATCTGCTGGTGGTCAGTGATAATGTCGAATGCAATAATGTCGACAGTCAAAATGTTGAAAAAAATGTCGAAAAAAATAATGTCGAAAACCAATAATGTCGAATTTTTTCTACATTTTTTCGAATTTTTAGAAAAAATCAATAAATATATATAATTAAAATGTGTTGAGTATGAGGGGTGAGAGGGTGGTGGGGGTAGCAGGGGGGTTTGGGTGAGGGGGTTTGGGGGGGATCCCCCCTAGTAAATGATACTCTTCTTGTTTATTTATTGAATAAATAAATAAATATATATATAATTAAGGGGTGAGAGGGTGGTGGGGGTGGCAGGGGGGTGTTGGGTGAGGGGGGTTGGGGGACTCTTCTGTTTATGTATTTATTGATAGTGCTAAATGACTTTCTAAAAATTGACTTCATTATATGTATAGGTTTTCGACATTGACATTTTTGTAAGTCGTCATTTTTTTTTCGACATTTTCACTATGAACCGCATCTGCTACCAACAATGCCCCTTGCAGTTGACACGCTTCATTGTTTTCACCTGTGTGTACATGTTTTCGTGTAAACAAAAGCGTTCTTGTCTGAAGTTTTAGTTATGCAACTAATCCCAGAACACAAAATTAACGCTTACATGTGGTTTTCCAACTCATCTCATAGAAAGGCTATACCACAACAAAAATGTGTCTATTAATCCTGTACACGCCACTGCAGGGGGCAGGGTTGGGCGCATTAGACAGAGCTAAAGCTAAAGAAATACCATTATTAGCAAGTAGCATTTTCCTTTGGCAGTTTGTGTCATGAACAGTTAGTTTCACATCTGTGCAATTAGTAGTAAGCAGTGTTTCCTCCGGGAGGACGGTTGAGTGATAGGAACTTGTGTAAACTCATTACTGCTTGTTCCCCCTGGGAATCTGCTTTAATTTGAGTTTCTATGTAGTAGTATTTAGTGAAAGTAAGCACTGAGCTCCATGCTGTAGCTTCACATATGAAATAGTGTCACTGCCAGGAAAGCAAGTGTTGTGCCAGTTGCCCTTGTAGAATGTGCCTTTAGAATTTCTTGCAACTACTTGTTTTCTATACCTGGTTTGTTCTGTTCTTTCCACTTACTAAAGTAGCAAGATCGTTTATTTGATGTACAGCAGTCTCAATACATTCGTACACCTTTGTGATAAGTTCAGATGACCAAACTGACTCCAGGAGTCAAGATGCCAGGTTGATATTGCAGGTCAGGTCAAAATGCGTTATCTTTTGCTTTCCTGTACGAAAAGATGAGGGTGACTGGTGCTGCTAGTGCCAAGCACAATAGGTGTGGATATCACAACTTTGTCGCCCAAATTGATGCAAATGATATGAATCTGTGCGTCTCTTGCATCATTTGGATCAATCCGCTATATATAGTACTGCAAAACTAGAAAGAAGATCCAGGACTTGCGCCCAATTAGGTGAATGTGTATTTATTACTATATTGCCCCTTGGTTGATAACACGTTTTTAGGCCCTTCTGGGCCTTTTTCAAATCAGGGCTATCACGTTTTCTATTTGTCCACATAAATCTAATAATGGATATTTTTACAATACAATAGACAAAAAACAAACATTCATGTTCACAAAGTAACAAACCCAATGCCAGGCATACATAAATCAATAAATGACAGTAATTTAAAGTGAGTTACAAAATTGCACATAAATATTTATCCATATCCATGAGCAAACCAATAAGTAATGGTGCACAAGATACAGAAAAATAGGGGTTGGCATTGGGAAGGATTGCATGGGGTGTGTCAGAAAAGAAAACAATGCAATAGAAGGTTCCAAACATACGGGAGAAAGGACGGACAGACAAGTAAAACATAAGAGAAAGAAAAACGGGAATTCCCCATTAGTCACAGTTCTACAAATCTCATGTTATAGGTTGCCGCTATGTCGCAATGGTTAAATAACTTACCCTCACCCGGAGTCATAACTCATGTCTTGGTTAGAATGCACTTATCTGGGTATAATCCCTTCAAAATGAATCTTGCGCCATAATGATTAAAAGACATACCATTAGTCCCAGTGCCATGATTCTCTGTATTGAAGTAGTAATAACACGCAAAGTACTTAAAGATTTCTAGTCCGTATTAGTTTAAAAGGGTCCTTACGTCTAAACCTTCTGTAGCAAAGCATCTTATCATACAGGGTGCAAGAATAGAGAAATGGAAAATTAGCCGCGCATAGATATTACATTACTGTGTGCCGATCGTAATTATTTTGCTTTTTCATTTTAAAAGAATCCTCGTATTTATGCCTTATGTAGCAAAAATGGCTTTCCCTAAGCGTACAAGAATATAATACAAAATACTGAGCCGTGCTCAGAACTTACTTAGTGGCGTGCCGGTCATACGTGTTGGCTTGTTACTGCTACCTGAATGGCCGGCACCATTTTGGGACTATTTGTTTTGATGTTCCCAAGACGACGCATCGCCGTCCGCCGTTGCTTTTGGTTGCTAGCAGGCAGCTTCCTACTCTTTACAATTATCAGATATTGTCAAGTGTTAAATTAAGTGAACATGCATTTATGCATGTTACATGGAGGAAATGTGATGTATTAAAAAAACACTTATTTGGTGCTCGGATGTTAACTATTGGGCTGATCGTCATGGCCACTCCAGTATATAAACAGTTTTTAAAGGCATATTAACACCAGTCATACCTTAATATCTGCAAAATTATCAGAACAGCGTTTTTTTTCCAAGTTAGACTGGATATTACTCAATGTTGTGGAGAAAACAGAATATTAGTACCCTCGAATGGAATTACATATACAATAATAGTGTGAGCAATTGGAAATTACACATTGTAGCTGGAAAAATGAAATATTGCTATCCTCTAGTGAAACTGAATTCTCATTAAGATTGCGACATTGCTGCCATACCCATATTATGTTACTACCAATTCTTGAATACATGTGAGTGACACCTTGCGCATACCAAAGTGATACAGTACATCAGAATATCATCAAAGGTTGAAATAAATATATGTTGCAACATGCATATAAGCCCTACAGCAACGCCGCCATTTCAGTATCAAGGTTCAGGCCTAACACAGTTGTGTTATAGAAACAAATCAGTCTAGCCTCCGCTTGACGTAGGGCTTTCACTCTGTCTCCACCTCTTTTGTTCAGTGTAACATGCTGTATGTCAACAAATTTAATTGCTGTTTTATCATCCATCTGGTGTTTCTTTTGCCAATGTGTGGATAATGGTAGGGTCACATCCTGGCTTCCGATTTTAGTCAGATGTTCACGAATCCTAGTTCTTAACTCCCTTTTGGTGTTGCCTATGTACAATTTTTTACAGGTGCAAATAATAAACTACATACTTTGTTCAACAGTTAATCATGTGTTTGATTTTAAACAGTTTTCCGTTGGGCCCCTCAAGTTCTTTTGTCTTGTCACCCGCAAATTTACACATCGTACAATAACTACATTTTCTGAAACCTGGTTCATTTTTCGTAAGCCAGGTGACCCGTTTCTCCTCTTCTGGATCTGGTAACAATGATGGACAAATAATTGATTTCAGAGTGTTAGACAATCGTCTATTGTTTTCAAGAAAGCTATCAACAAATTTACACAAATTTTCATCCAATTGGAGGAAGTGTCAATGCTTTTGTAAGGTTCTTCTGATTATTTGGTGATCCTTGTTAAACTGGGTTTTACGCATTAGTTTCAGTGGTTTTCCCCTCTGTTCTAGTTTTTAGGATTAGAGTATCCTCCTGTTGAAGATTTTGTTTTCTCAAAGGCCTTTTGCAAACACTTATTAGGGTACCCTCTCTTTTTGAAGCGGTTCCTCAAGAAGTTACACTCTTGTTGGAATTTCTGATCATCTTTACAGCTGCGCCTTGCACAAATGTATTCTCCTAGAGGGATATTTTATATTGTGCGCTGATGACAACTATTGGCATGTAAGATGGAAATAACTTCGGTTGGCTTCCGAAAAGTCCATGTTTCCAAATGGTCATCCTGTACATGAATAGTAAGATCCAAAAAGTTAATTTGCTTGGCATTATGTTCTCCAGTGAATTAGATGTCAAATTGGTTCTTATTCAGTCTATCGGTGAACTCATGAAATAAAGTTTAAGTCCTTCTCAAATTAGAAAAATGTCATCTATGTACCTTAACCATAGTTTGACTCAGTCATTAAATGCTGGGTCTTGGTACACTCTGTATTCTTCCAGCATCCCCATGAAAATGTTGGCTAGTGCATGGGCATATTTAGTCCCCATTGCCACTCCTTTGAGTTGTTGGTATATGCAGGGGTTAAAAGTAAACAGGTTAGATTCCAAAGTTATTTGCAACATTTCTTTGAGCATATCAATTTGTACATAATATGAAGCAGAGTCATTCCTAAAGGCATGCCCATTTATGTTGAATTGACATATATAATGCCTTGACATCCAAGGTAGCCAGTATGAAAGAGTCTTGCCAGACAAATGTTTGAAGTATGCGAATAAGACTGGAAGAGTCCTGTAGATTTTACTAGGCTTGCTCTTGGTTTTAGTATGCCATCCAGGTATTCTGATAAGTCTTCCGACACCCAACCAATGCCACTCAAGATTGGGCGACCCTCTGGTATGTATTGGTAATGTTTATGGATCTTTGGCAAAAAGTACATGGTTGGTGTTTTTGGTTTCTTGGTCAGGAAATGTGATCTTTCTTCATCCGTAACGAGGCCCTTTTTATGCCAAGTGAGTATTGATTTGATTAAGAATTGTTTGACGTGCTGCAAAATTAAGTTGTCTGTAACCTCCAGGTGTTAGTAGATGATTTGAAGCAATGAGTAAATAGTCTTCTCTGTCCATTATTACCTCCTTTATCTGCCTCTTTAATAACTATCAAAGTGTCCTCAGACAAGGTCTTAAGAGCTTTTCTTTCCCCTTTGGTGAGATTGTTGTTCATAGGGGAGCCGTCCTGTGTCTTGATTCTTACACTGAGGGAGATTATATAGATCTTTCGTAACTGCTCTGTAGAAAGTGTCAATGATATTGTCGGGTGGTAGTTGGGGAATGAATTTGGATTTGGTTTTTAGTCGATTGGTGGTCAGGAGATCCGGTTTAATCCGAAGTTCATATAATAGATTACGGATATCAAAATCCTCATCTTCAGTCAAGGATCGTAGAACAAAAGTATCTTCTATGTCTTATATAGTTAACTCACTAGTAGGCGTGGGTACCTCTAACTTGAGACTCCCCGGGTGCTTTAGTAGCGAAAAACTTCTTAAGTCTAAGTTTACGTATGAATTTGAAAAGATCAATATGTATCTCAATGTCCTGTAAGCTTTTCGACGGTGCGAATGATAATCCTTTATTCTAAAGTTTTCTTTCATTCTCTGTGATAGGTCTTTTAGAAAGATTCAATACCAAGTCCTTACTTATTTGTTCTTGTTGATTTCCTTCAAACTGGCCCTTGTCTGCCTTTTGTTTCCTACAGTGTTGTCTTGTCCTCCGCTGCTTGCATCCCCCCTCCTCCTCCTGGGGGTGGGTGTGTTCTCTGTTGGTGGTAATTGAAAACGGACTGTTTTCTGAGTTAGGTTTCTATTTCCCTTCTTGTACCATTTGATCTGGTTCATACAGCCTTTATCTTGTGCAATTTCAACATCCGCAGTATCTGGTTCAGAATCCGCTTCTGAGCTTGCAGATGAGGTATTGGGTGCAGCCATTCACGTAGCAGTAACAAGCCAATGCGTATGACCGGCACACTACTAATTAAGTTCTGAGCATGGCTCTGTATTTTGTATTATATTCTTATACGCTTAGGGAAAGCCTTTTCGCTACATAAGGCATAAATACGAGGATTCTTTTAAAATGAAAAAGCAAAATAATTATGATCGGCACACAATAATGTAATGTCTATGCGTGGCTAATTTTCCATTTCTCTATTCTTGCACCCTGTATGATAAAATGCTTTAGGTTTAGACGTAACTTTTAAACTAATATGGACTAGAAATCTTTAAGTACTTTGCGTGTAATGACTACTTCAATACAGAGAATCATGGCACTGGGAGTAATGGTACGTCTTTTAATCAATATGGCGCTAGATTCATTTTGAAGGGATTATACCCAGATAAGCGCATTCCAACCAAGACACGAGTTATCAAATGACTCCGGGTGAGGGTAAGTTATTTAACCATTACGACATAGTGGCAACCTATAACATGCGATTTGTAGAACTGTGACTAATGGGAAATTCCTGTTTTTCTTTCTCTCATGCTTTGCTTGTTTGTCTGTCCGTCCTTTCTCCGTATGTTTGGAACCTTCTATTGCTTGGTTTTCTTTTCTGACACACCCCATGCAATCCTTCCCAATGCCAACCCCTATTTTTCTGTCTCTTGTGCACCATTACTTATTGGTTTGCTCATGGATATGGATAAATATTTATGTGCAATTTTGTAATTCGCTTTAAATTATTGTCATTTATTGATTTATGTATGCCTGGCACTGGGTTCGTTACTTTGTGAACATGAATATGTTTTTTGTCCATTGTTTTGTAAAAATATCCATTATTAGATTTATGTGGACAAATAGAAAACGTGATAGCCCTGATTTGAAAAAGGCCCAGAAGGGCAGAAACACGTGTTATCAAACAAGGGGCAATAAAGTAATAAACACACATTCACCTAATTGGGCGCAAATTCCTGGATCTTATTTCTAGTTTTGCATTACTGTTTATGACGGGTTCTCTTGGCTTACCGTCAATCCAGTGACCTGCGACCGTACTGGAATAGGACTTGTGGAATTAGGGATCACCTATCCCCATCCCGTGGTTTATTTACACTTTTCAAAGACTAACAAACACCATCACTCCAATAGTTGAATTACGAGTCGCCGACCAGACCAGCTGTACACACAAGCCTGCCTCTTATGTAAACTGTGTATATATAGTGTTGGTGGAAAATCATACAAAGATATCCTTAACCAAACAAGCTATAAAACAGTGCACAGTGACCCATGTTATGAGCACCTGGAGCCAAAGAGTATTTTGCACTCTCACTTGCTACTAAGATTTACATCTGGTGTTCCCAATGTTTGCACATCTTTCACAGTTGTCTTGGAGTTTAACCTCACTTGTTGCCTTCTTGTTTGTAGCAACTGTTGTCATCCACTAGGCGATCAATCGCTGGCATGTGTTTCCCCCACTAGTTATTTTATGATCAAGACCCCAGTGCCAAATTAGCAACGTGCATAGGAATGTGTTAATTATGTTTGTAATTTATTTATTGTGATATAGTTTCAGAGAATACCTTCCACAACCATAATAAAAACAATTTTAAAACACAGATCTTGCATATCAAATAACCAATGTTTCATGTCAATTATTTACAGATGGCCCATTACATTTCATTATATTGGGTTATGCATTTAAAAAGTTCCCCAAGCAATACAGTTATTACATTCATATTCATCTCCATATTCATATTTTCACTACCCAAACCATATATATAAAATTAATTCACTGCCTATATCACAATTACCTACTAGTGCAAATCATTACACACGTTCCAGAATTTGAAATGTCCCAATCAATGTGCTCACTACATTCATACTCATGTATTCCTAGGACCCAGCTCATATCATTTTCTTATAGGAAAATGTTAATCTATTTCGTGATTTAAAACAATGCTGTGTTGTGGTCAGTCCTGACCAGTACATGTTTCCCTGACAATTTTGTTGAAACTCTAAAGTACAAGAGCTACTGTCATGATCTCCAACACAATGATGGGCACTGTCTGCTACTAGTTTGACCGCTTGCCCTGTACTATAATGGACTCCAGTTGAGCCTGCCATCCTGCGAGATGCACATGCTAGCGTCACATGTGGGCTGCAGACTGCAAATGTAGTCCTTGTGAGGTGCTTTGTGTTCCACAATTTTTGGTGACTTCATGCCCTTTGGTGTTCTAACCACTAAACCCTCCCAGTCGCAACCTCTTTGATCACTGCGAGCTACGACATTTCTGCATGCACGGTTGTGCATTTGGTACAGAGTGGATTCTTAAGGGCATCATCTCAAGTTGCTCCATTGCAGCCCTCACCGTCACACACTGATGTATGGTAAAAGGGAACAGTTGCTACGAATAACTGTACCCTTACTGGGGAAGGAAAGGCCAGACCTTCAGCATGACCCCTAAAACTTTATTTTGAAGCAACTGGCTGGATTTCATTTACCTGGATCGTGATCCCCAAAGTGCAAAGGAGTTGCACATTGCAGTTGTGTGCTATTTCAGCTGAATGACATTTCCAATTACAAGCCTGTCGGCTAGGCATGGGCACACATTTATAATTACTATTGCTAACTTTAGCACCCATACTGCCTGTTGCAGCAGAGTGCTGTTAATACCGATAACACTTTGTTGAACACTCTTGGAGCTTAAGTTGTTCCAAAAAAAGAGTCACTTTGAACTGATGCTACAAGAACCACTTTTTTATGCACGTGAATATGAAAATAAACATTATGTGTGTCCTGCGCAGCCATGTAGACTTCCTTCACTAGTAGAGGGATCACCTCCTGAGGCATTGTCATTCGAAACTTCTCCAGAAATACCTTTTCAGGCGTCATATATGCAGGATTAGTCTCAGCGGGAATATTAAAATACATTAAATAGATGTTGAGTTCCTCCCTTCAAGCACTTCATTTATTGGCTTTTTGCTAGGAGTGTCTCTACCGATGGAAGTAGACGAGGTAAGTGTTCCAGTTTGACCTTGTTTTTGTTACATGTGCAAGATCTGGTGACTACAGTGATAAAGGAATCAAAAGATTTATTTGGTAATGAGATCCTGTAGAGCATGCAAATGCAAACTAGAGCCATCAACATAGCCAACCATACTAAAGGGAAGCCTGGCTCCCCTTACAAACTGGAGTTGGGCGATGGCTGCCTTTCTAATCAATCTGAAAGCAGTTAGAATATTCTGCAAGGACCATAAACTGCACATACAGTCATCACAGTAGGCAATAGGGTTTATATAGGAACTCTATGTAACATCCTATGCTGAGTCCCCAACACCCACTTCTCTGTGGTAATGCACCGGTCGGTGTAATGGGTTATCATTTACCTTACTGGCATACTGTGGGAAGATATTGGAACGGAACAGTTACTGATTAATTGGAGATGCCCCCTTATGGGTCCGCCTGCATGTGAAAGAAGAATTTTCTGAACTCTACTTATGTTCAGAGCTGTGAGACGTCCCCTTAAGGGAGCAACCAGTCTAGACTTCAGCTCTAGCCTAACTCAATGGCAACATTGCTGAGCAGTCAGGCTTTGACTCGGGAGGGACAGGCTTAGTGTGAAGTAGAGCTGACAAGAGCAAAGTCTGACAAGGAACAGAGTTCCTCACGGTAAGTACAATCATACTATTTGTTAGACACAGTCAGTAAAATCAACACACTATTGATAAGTAAAGTTACTATCAAATATGCATATAGCAGAATCAAGTAATCCATTTTGGTGTTACCAATAAAATTATATTACAACAGAGAATTGGCAATATACAGTGGGCATGGCTAGACTCGGGAGGAGACAGGTTTTCAGTTGCACAAGCCTCAAATAGGCTAGAAGATTAACTGGAGCAACTCTAGAAGTCCATCCCTAGCTTTGTTATAGTTCAGGCTATTACATGCAGGTGATCCTATTAACCAGGTTCTTGGCAAAAGTAAATGTAGAACTGTTCAAACGGTTCTGTCAGCTATGGACGAGGTAGATTACCAGTCCTGAGGCCCTAGAAGAACTAACCTGGCTCCCGTCCCATGCTACACAGCCTTTGGCCCAGTAAGGTAGCTATATCTTCAGGGCTTTACAGCCAATGCAAGTAAATTGCAATTGGGTACTTAGAGATCCAACTTGCAACACCAGATGTCATAGGACAGGTAATCTGTGGGAACAACTAAATGGACTATAGAAATTGCCGTGGGAGGCTCAGAGGCTGTGGGTTTGAGGCTTCAGCGATGGTTAGGGTCAGGCACAGACCCCAGGAAAGAGTGAACATTGCTGTCACAACACCACAGGAGGCGGAGAGCTCTGAGGATATCGGCAAAGTTTCCAGAAATTAGACCGGAGCCCGGGAAATAGACCAGTTTGAATGTGGCGAGCCACAGTGATTTGGCGGTTCAGAAAAGTTTAAAAAGATGGGTGCGGAACCCCAATTTCCCCAAGGTATCCACGTCATTACCATGTCGAAGTCATTGAACAGATGTTGGAAAGGGCACTACCACACTCCTGGAACAGAGAAGATGTCCCAAAGAGGACCACGTGGCAGCTACTACTACCCCATGCCTAGCCACACATGCAAGAATACAACAGTAAAAATACATTTATGGATGGGTAATGAAGGAGCTGTTCCAACTCGGTACTTACCTGCTGTACAGATGTGACAAGAAGAATGCGGAGCCCAAGCAATCCCATTGACACACGCTCTGTGGTTGTTTAATCTTGCAACTGGAGTGCACGGAACTCGAACATCCAAAATTACCACCTCAGAAAAAGAAAAATGAGAGTAGTCAATACATTTGTGACTGTTAGAGGGAAAATTAAACCGAGTTCAAATGAGCATAAAAAAAATATCTTGAATAACTTTCATGGTGGTAGCTACAACAAGGTGGGAACGGCAAAGTACATATGTGCAGGAATAGTAGTTAACTTGTAATTGAAGGGAGAAAGTGCAGTCTGCACCTCCACCCAGGGGCTATTGTAATTACTTCCTTTTTCCTGCCTGGGTGGTTAGACTATTTCCATGAAGACCCAAACGCAACTCCTACAAACAACGCATCTCAAGTGCCAACTCTAGTACTAAAGAAATGAGACCTTTTAGACACGCCTAGTGCCGCTATAAGGGCATTGTTTTGAAGGATCTGGATTTTTTGGTTGATCGATTTGTTGGCACCAATGTATAATGCATTGCAATAGTCGAGCCTAGATAAAATCAAGGCTCTAGCTAGGACAATGCAATTATCATCCGAAAGAAAGGGTTTGCCTGTTCTAATCAGCTTTCATGTTAGGCTGTGGCGGAGGCTAAGGCGTTAACTTGTTTAGTTAGGGACAGGGTGGAGTCGAGTTAGAACCCAAGGGTTTTTACCTCCTTAGCTATCCTTATGCAATTACCATCAATAGTGAATGATGCGTAATCTTGTCCTAGTTTTATTTATGTTGGCATGTGTGCCCAGTATGATGACTTCTGTTTTTTTCATCATTCAGGCATAGACCATGAGTAGCCATCCATGCCTGGATGATGAGATACACCCTGATCACCAAGGCCAAACCCTCTTCATAATCCCCGGAAAGTGGGAAGAGAATCTGGGTATCCTCTGCATAGTTATAGTAGGTGATACCAAGAAGATCCAGATCATCGAAGAAGGGCTTGGTAAATATGGTGTACAGAGTGGGGGAGACACAGGATCTCTGAGGGGCACCGCACGTGATAGGAATAGGGTCCGCTGTCGCAGAGGGCGCAAAAACCGCCTGTCACTCAGGAAGGATTCAATCCATATTATTGCCTCTTTTGAAAGGTTGGCAGCCGTGTCTAAATGTCTGCATAGGACCTTGTGATCCACCAGGTCGAATGCAGCTGAGAGGTCTAGTAGTAGGAGGAGGGCCGTTTTCCCTTTGTGTCTCAGCTCATTGACCTGTGGCCTTCAAGTCAATAAGGGCAGTCTCTGTTCCGTGTTGGGGTCAGAAGCCTGACTGACGTGCTCCTAGGAGTTTGAGATTCCAGAAATGTTTGGATCTGGAGAGAAGCCACTTTATCGAGGATTTTGAGCAGAAAGGGTAACGTTGTGATGGGACGATAGTTGGTGGGTATGAGCGGATCTAACGTTTATTTTTTTAGTAGTGGGAGCACCCATGATTGTTTGAGATTGGATGGGAGGGTGCCAGATGCAAATGATGCATTAATCAATTTAGTAATGAAAGGGGCAAGATGTCTTGCAGCATCTTTTATAAACTGAGCAGGGCAGATGTCTCCCTGAAAGTTGGAGGGCTTAAGTGAAAGAATTACTTTCTCAGCCTCATTGATAGAGATTTTGGTGAAATAGAAACGGGGGGGTCAAGTTAGCCGAGGTATCCTTTGAGAGGACCTTGGGAGCGGTGTGGTTGGGTAGGTGGTTAAGGGATTGTTTTTTTTGTGAGATTTTATTTTGAAGGGTGGTAACTTTATTCACAAGGGCCTGTTGTATGTCAGAACACCACGTTTTATCCTTGGTGCAGATTTCGGGGGTGACGATAGGGGATTCAAGTTCTTTGCGGATAGAGAACAGATCTCAGTAATAAGGCGCCAAAACAACTGGCTCTCCTCTCTTAACAAGATCCACTTAAAAACAGCCTCCTTGAGATTCCAAGATGGCAGCGGATCTGTGAGGTCGCGCTGCCCGGAGCTCCCGCACAGCTTTAACTCAGCAGCACGTAGAAGCGGCGACTAAGCTCCGGCTGGACCACAATCTTCAAGAAGATCGGCAATAAGTCTGCGGTGGCTGCCGCAATAGCTCAGCTGCGGCCACCTCATCCAGAAGCAGAAAGGCGAATCCCGGGGCCGGCCGGCCACGCGGGAAGAGGCGGGTGCGGGGCGAGGGGAAGGACGCGGCCGAGGGGGAAGTGGCGACACCGCGCCACCCCCCGGGGGATCGTTGATCTCGGACACCCCAGGCACCGAGACAGCGTGGGAGCCAGACCCGAGGCGCAGATCCTGGGAGGAGGACGGCGCCCCCTGTGAGTGTGGGAGAGGGGGCCTGAGACCCCGGGCGCCGGACCCGGAGAGGAGGCCCGGCCGGTTGACACCGGGGAGAGAGCGCCATCGGCCTGGTGCAGACATGCCAATAAAGAGGACACGCAGTAGAGGGGTGCCCGCAGCGCTTTGGGTGTAGCGCCGGGCGAAGCTGGCCTGTGGAACGGCCTGGGAAGGGTGCATGCATCTCACCGCCGGAGGTGGGGGTCGGGCCCCGGGTCTGCGCTCTTCGGGCTGACCAACCAAGTAAGCGGAGGGGGTTGCGGGGGGCCGAGTCATAGTGAAGAGAGCCCCCCCCCTGTGTGCCCTTTCCCCCCCATCGGGGTTGAGACAGTTGGGTCTGTGGGGCCCTGAAGATTGATTATTCGGTGGGGGTGCCCCCCCCAGAGGAGTTGTGATCCGACGGGGGCCTTGGAGACCGGGACCCACCCCCAACTCCCATCATCATTTTCTAGAAGTCTTGTCCCCCAGGAGCTCAAGGGGCAAGAACGGGATCCTGACAGGGCAGCAGCATCAGGAGAAACAGGCTGGCCCCCAAACAGATTTCTCGTGGTTGACCGGTACGACGGACTTGGCCACCCGGGCTTTCCAGGGGGTCGGGCCCGGTTGTGACTGACGACAAACTCCACTCAGAAAAGCAGCAGAGTGTCCCACCCACCCGGAAGACCCCTAACCTAGGCAGCATGTCAAGAAGTAAATCCAAAGACACCCCCGCCTCAGCCAGGATGGCGAAAAAAAAAGCTTCAGGAGGGTTTGCTGGCCCAGATCTGGGCCAGGGAGCTCGGTGAGCAGAGACTTCAGGAGCCCAAAGACGGGTCCTTCCCGGCCGCCTCGGCCTCCACTCGGGAACCACAGGACCTGCCGGTTACTCAAGCCCTACTCGGGTCCCTGCTTGGGGAAATCGTGGAAAAAAAAAAATCACAGAAGCAGATGGATGCGCTAAGGGAGGATCTGGCAGAGGGCCTACAAGACATAAAAAGAGACCTCAACAAAATCGAAGAGAGGGTGGACATGAATGAGAGGGCCCAAAAGGAATTGGCAGAAGACTCATGGAAGGCGGACTCCCTCTTGGAGACCCTGGCGGCAGCAACTCAACCTCGAATTGCGTGCAGAGGACTTGGAGAACAGGTCCAGAAGGTCCAACATACGGGTTAAATCCCTGCCAGAAGCAGTCCTAGATCATGACCTGGCCGCAACAATGAAATCAATATTCGGAGTCCTCATGAAAGTTGACCAAATCGATGATAGTAAGTTTGACAGGGTCCACCGAGTGGGTCAGAGGTGCCAGGAGACGGGAGCGCGACCAGGGGATGTACTGGTGGCGTTCAATTGTAATACCCAGAAAAACAGCATCCTACATGCTGCCAGGAAGGCGGGACAGATAACCCACAACGATTCACAAATCCAGCTCTATCAGGATCTATCTCAAACTACCCTGAATAGGAGACGGCACATGGCCCCGATCCTGGCACATCTCAGAGAGAAGCAAGTGTGCTACAGGTGGCTCCACCAATTTGCTCTTAGCTTTCAGTGGCAGGGGAAGCAACAAAGAATTACGACCTGCGCTCAAGGACTAGCTCTATTAGGCCTCGAGGACGACCCACCTTTGCCAAGAGCCTCCCCAACCAGGAGGGCAGTATCACGGAAGCCTTGGGAATGGTCGGAAAGTGGGCCCAAAGAAATCAAGGAGGGAGCGTAAGCAACTCCAGCTCAGTTCTCTAGCCCAGGCCCAGATTCCAGAACATCCTGGGGAGAGGGGGGTCACAAGGAAAACAAGTTGCACATTCATAATCTCTGTACCAACTCTGTACCAACCCTGGGGAGGGCACACACAGATGGAAGTTTAACGTGCGTATTAAAACATTAAAGGCGATCGCCTACACATCTGCGGGATGCATTGGGGAGGAGGGAGGGTCACCACATCTCGGAATGGGAAGGGGAGTTCCTGCAAATCCAGAGTGGGGAGTTCTAGGTCTGTTATTGAGTCCGGCTCTCGTAATGTCGCGAGGGGTTCTTGGTGCTAGTCGGATTCGCCTAGACGGGGGGGGGGATGGGGGGGAGAGCTCCAAGGTCTTGGTCGGGAGGGGTCTCGTAGTGGTCTGCGAGTGGACAGCACACACACAGGAAGGCTCGGCGAGGGGATCAGGGGGCATAACGTGGACAATCAGGCATCACAACATCTTTCCATATGGCTAAAGCCAGGGTACTTAAAGTGCTTTCATTAAATGTGAAGGGCCTCAATTCCCCGGTTAAGAGGAAGAAGGTGGAGAAGTTCCTTGGGCTGGAACATCCTCATGTTGTGGCTATGCAGGAGACCCATGTGCACACTAGGGACACCCATAGGATAAGATTTCGCGGGTGGTACAGGCTACACAAACCAGCAAGAAAGGGGGAGTCCTAATAGCCTTGAGGGATGGGTTGGATCTGACATTCGGGAATATGCAGAAGGATAACCAAGGCAGATACCTAGCGGTGATACTTCAGGGAAAGGGGGAGGTCATCACGGTAGCAACTCTATATGCACCAAATCAAGCCCAAGACCCCTATATACAAAATATAGTAACCCGCCTAGGGAAATTTGCGAAGACAAATATCCTCTTGCTAGGAGACTAATTAATTTAGCATGGGACCCCGCCAAAGACAGGACTTCCGCCTCATGGGGGACAGAGAGGACCTTCAGGGGACCTAGTGAAGAAAATGGAAGATCTGGCCTTGGTAGATGCCTGGCGAGAACTGTATGGCGATGCTCTGGGATACACATTCTACTCACATGCCCATAGGTCACATTCACGAATAGACTATGCCTGGATTTCGAAGCCGTTGTTGGGTAGAGCCATAGCTCTGGAAGTAGGGGCAATTGCCCTGGAGACCACACCACCACTTACCCTCTCCATATCCAGGCCAAGGGGGCCCCCAGGCATTTGTAAGTGGAGATACCCAATCTCGCTGTTTAAGGGTCCAGTCCTGGTCAAAGGGATAGAGGAGGGAATTATAGACTTCAATAACCATAATAACTGGGACGACACAAACTCCCAAAATTGGTGGGATGCCCTCAAAGCCACTGTAAGGGGAAGGATCGTAGCAACCAAGGCCAGAAGGGAACGGGAGCTGAGATTGGAGGAGCAAAAATTGGAAGCCACACTTAAGGAGATCATGTCTCGTATGGGTGGGAGGATGTCAGCGGCCACTAAAAGGGAATATAGGGCATTGAGAGGTCAGTTAAACCTTATGCAGACAAGAGCGGCAGAGCGGAACCTCCTAGCTATGCGACAAAGATTCTACATTAGAGGCAATAAAGCTGACCGATTGCTGGCCAGGAAGCTTAGGAAGGAGGCTGGAGACAAGACAATCTTGAAAATAAAGGAGCATACAGGGGTCCTCCTTACTAACAATTCGGACATTGAAGGGGAATTTTGCAAATTTTATTCTGATCTTTACAGATCAGGAGACCCTACAACTGCGCAACAGGAGTCCTATCTTTCTCGGGCGAGGTGCCATAGGATTTCTCAGGAGGAGAGGGCTGAGCTCGACCTGAAGATCACAATGGACGAGGTTAGGAGGGCGATCAATAGCTTACCGTCCAGTTAAGCCCCGGGCCCAGATGGGTTTGTATCTGAATTTTATAAGACGCATAAAGAAGTTTTGATTCCTATCCTCACCAAACTCTTCAACTGCATAGGGTCAACAGGCGTTCTCCCCAACTCGATGAATGAAGCCAAAGTCATCTTAATACATAAGAAGGGTAAAAACCCGACCGACTGTGCTTCCTACCGCCCAATAGTTTTGATAAACGTGGATGCTAAAATTCAAACCAAGGTCTTGGCCAACCATCTGGAAACGGTTCTCCCCAAACTAATACATAGTGACCAGTCTGGATTTATTAAAGGGAGGCAAACTTCAGATAATGTTAGAAGATTGGCCCACCTGATCAAAAAGGCTCAGAAAAAACGTCCCGGCCCTTCTTTTGGCAATTGACGCCAAGAAGGCATTTGACCGGGTTGAGCGGGGTTTCTTGTTTGCGGCTATGGCCAAAATGGGGTTCGGTCCGGGTTTCATCGCAAGGGTAAGGGCCAACTACCGTAACCCAGTTATCCGACTAGCAATAAATGGCCAAATATCAGCCCCAGTTAGGGTGGGAAGGGGCACCAAGCAAGGATGCCCGATGTCACCACTCCTCTACGCCCTTCACTTAGAGCCATTCCTGGGGACAGTAAGGGCGTCCGAGGATATAGAGGGGCTCCCATTTGGGGGAGAGGTTCATAACATAGCGGCTTTTGCAGATAACATGATATTTGACCTGACCAAGCCGATCACCTCCCTGTTGGCGGTGGCTAGGGAGTTACAGGTTCGGCCAAGTTGCAGGCCTCAAAATCAACGCCCACAAGTCTGAAGCGCTCCCCCTCACTCTGTCACCAAGTGAGGTCCAGGACCTCAGTAAGGCTTATAAGTACAGGTGGGTTGACTTCTCATTAAAGTATCTGGGACTTTCCCTGGCAAGGTCCATGGGCGACCTTAACAAAGCGAACTTCCCTCCACTCCTTCAGAAGGTGAAATCGAAATTGGTGGATTGGGGACCCCTGGAAATTTCTTGGTTGGGGAGAATCAATGCCCTAAAAATGACACTTCTGCCCCTGCTCCTTTATCACTTCACAGCACTCCCTGTGCGAATCCCATCGTCCTTCAAGTCCCTACAAAGAATAACCGGTAGGTTCGTTTGGAATCTAAAGCGCGCGAGACCAGCGGCTGCCCTCATGAAAGCTTTAGACGGCAGGGGCGGGATGGGGTGGGAGAGCTGGACTTTAAGGTTTATTTTCTTGCGGCTCAGATTGGAGTCATTAGGGACTGGCAGAGAAACGATAGGGGGAAAGTGTGGAGGCAGATGATTGAAGCGTGGTGGGGGAAGGACTTGGAGGGAGTTCTGTGGGTCCCGAAGCAGGATAGGCCTTCCCGAATGTACTGCAGTGATAAAACTTCAAAGCCAGGAGAGGAATGGGATCAAGCCATTAGTAGAGCATGCATCACTACCTTCCCTTCCCCGTACACGCCCTTACACGGAAACCCACAATTCACTCTGGCACTCACCAACCTGCTGACTTTTCTTCCTTGGTTTCAAGGTGGCTGTCGGATGGTACGAGATATGTTGGAGGGGGGGAGGTGAAACAATTTGAGCAGTGCAAGAAGGATTTTGGCATAGGGGAAAAGCAAAGATATTCTCATCTCCCAGCGGGCACTTAAGCAGGCGAGTTCGCGTTCCCTTACCGGATTCGAAAAATACTTAGATACTGACTCTGGGGATAGGGGGGTGGTATCGTCCATCTATAAACTGATTAAAGGCCAGGAAACGCTGCAATTGAGGAAGTACATGATCCAATGGGAGCAGGATGTGGGGGTGGCTACTGAGGATCAGGAATGGGTAAAACTGTGGTCCCAGATCCCGAAACTCGCCAGATCGATTCAAATCCGGGAGATATAGTTGAAGCTGATGACGAGGTGGCACTAAACCCCAACCAGGTTAAATAAAGTGTATCCCAATGTCTCGAGGCTGTGTTGGATGGAATGCGGCTCGGAGGGTTCCTGGGCCCATGTTTGGTGGGAATGTCCCAAAATTGACTCACTCTGGATACAGGTCCAACATGCCGTCGCCCAGGTGCTGGGAATTCAGCCGAGCCAAAACAGAGGCCTGGCCTTACTAGGCCTGAACGGCTTGCTTACAACTCCTTCCACGAGAGTGGACCGCAAACTCTACGTAATAATGGTAATGGCGGCGGTGCTGGTACTTGCCCGGAGGTGGAAGTCGAGGGTTCCCCCTCAGGAACACAAATGGGTCGCTAAGCTGTGGTCTCTGGTGGCTGTTGAGCGGCTCACTTATTCTATTCAGGGCCAACACATGCGTTTCACGTCGGACTGGGTCAACTTGCTAACTTACCTAAAAGCGGGGGCCCGACGGGCCTGGTGTCCCAAAGCTATGGAACTACTGGGTATTATTAGCCCTCAGAACGAATCTGACCTGTGAAGATTTGGGGCATTTATTCACTGCTAATCTAAGAGGAATTCGGTTTTCGATCTCGAGTCATAGATTCACTCTGGCCGAAAGACTTTATAGGGGAAAGAACTGTGTGCATTTCATATATCAATGGTATGATAATAGAGGACCATTTGGATCTGGAGGGGGGGGTAGTTCGGGAGGGAGGAGGGTAGTTCCTTTTGATTTCCTTGACTGTCTGATGCTTTTATTGAAAATATTAATAAAAATGTATGGTAAAAAAAAAAAAAAAAAAAAATATGCCTCCTTGACACATAAGGCACTGAACAATGCTGCCCCCAGTTACCTCACAGAGTTCAAAGAAGAACTTCCACTAGACCCACAAGACTCACCAATACCACCTGCATCATTATTCCAACATTTAGGCTATCCAAGGTTGGTGGTAACAGCTTCCAGGTCAAAGCTGCCCAACTATGGAAATCCCTACCACACCATATCAGGGAAGATCAATCCTATCCAAAGTTCAGACTCCGCTACATTGACTGGCTCAAGTCGAACGACAGCTAACGGACTAATCTTACACACCCTCCAGCCGGTACCACAGTCTGGCACTACCACTGTATATTTTATGAATATTTACTAATATTTGAACAGGTTATATCTTCTGTACCTTGCTTTGCCTATATTATGTATGATAATGTAATTACTGTTCCCATATTCTTTGCATAACCATGTAACCTGTCAACTAAGCTTTGCATTATCTGTTCTGTTTGCGCCCTGATACCCCTGGTCCGGCGCACACCAAATAAATGAATAAACTAAACTAAATAGGAGGTCTTAGAAGGGATGCACATCTGTAGCAATGTGAAGCAGAGATCCTTGGCCTCTCAGGAAGGTACACCATGAACCCTGCTTTTGTCTAGTGTGAATACTGTGTGTAAAATATCTGACTGGTTGGTGGAAGTTACCAGATGTACAATTTGGGGGCACAGGATGCACCCAAAGATTACTCTGGGCATTCCAGTAAACGCAGTGCACTTGCACCAGTCCTTAGTTTGCAACATGTGCTGGAGATACAAAACAAATAGCAGAAGCTGCTCTCCACTGGGCAAACCTGTTTATTGGCGGGCAGTCACAGAGACAAGCCCTTCTAGCATGAAAAGGTAGACATGAATGCAAACCTTATATGGTAAATTCTGTCAGAGTCTGTGCAGGAGCAGCGCTGGCTCAGGCTAGGTAACACTGGAATATGAATGTCTATTGCTTTGAATAGAATACACATTCAAGCCTAAGTCTGCGAACAGACTCAAGTGTGAGAGTGGCAGCCCTCACAAAATTAAATAAATGCATTTTCTTTTGGCTATGGAGGACATCTTTTTATTCTAAACAATACATTGTCATTTGCTACGAAGAATTGTATCCTTATTGGGGAAGACAAGGCATTGTACAAGTGCACTGAGGAGTGCTGTTTGGCTACCGGCTACTTTACTGCTACGTGACCCCTTGAGACGGATTATCACAGGAATACAATTGGAAGCGGTATGCAGCAAAAACAGACCTCACTTGTGTTAAAACTGTACTTGGGCCATAAGAACACGTAGTAATTCTATTGTTTGCCCATTATTTCCTATAGAATACAGAGTAAGTCATGCCCCCTGTTTGCATGAGCATATAATCAGGCACGCGCACGCAATCGTACGAGTGCATCGAGGAGTGCTGTTTGGTGTTCAGCTGGCTTAGTGGTCCAGCACAGCAAACAGTTTCTCAACGCACTTGAAACATTCTGATTAAGACAAGTTTCATTGTTAGCGTTGATATCCACGTGATCGAGATCACATGTGGCAAGAGCAAAACAAACGGAAAGACGGCTGCGGTGGCGATGTATAAACTAACGTCTGCCATGTCAGCACACACAGCCAAGTTTTTTTTTTTAACAACTTTATTTAAATTTGCACACAGGTTATGCACGTAAATTTGTAATACTCTTTGGTAATCATACAACTTGCACCAATTGGGTTTCTTCAGTGGGTGGGCATTCCTGTTCTATTAATTCTGTCAAGTACTGTTTATACCTTGCCCATACATTCCTGGGTTTGGAGGGGGCTGCACTGAGTCAATATACAGTTCCTCATTATCGTTAGCCCACATATCTTTGTTCCAGTCTTCTTTGGTCGGTGGTTGGGCGTTCTTCTATCTCATCAATATGGCCCTTTTGGCTATCAGTAAACTCAAATTTAACAATCTACGCCACATTGAGTTCATTTTACCCACCGCCCCCAGCATGCAAATTCGCGGAGACCATTCTACTGGTTGATCAGCCATCATATCCAATGCTCCGCAGACCTCTGCCCAGTATTGTTTCAGTTCTGTACAGTCCCACAACATATGAAATATGTTAGCATTTTCACTTTGGCATCTAGGACAGTTGCCGGGCATGTTGGGGTATATTTTCTTGAGCTTTGCCGGGGAATAATGTGTCCTATGTGTTATTTTATAGTGAATCAACTTAAATCTTGAATTGCATGATATTTGCGTGGTTAGCGAGCATATCTGGGACCATTCTTTATCCTCTATCGGTTGTCCCAAATATTGTTCCCACCTGCCCTTGGCTGCATGGACCACCATTGGTCGTGTCTGTATTATGATTTTATATAGAGCAGAGGTTATTTTCTGAGTCCCCCCCCTGTGTATATGTAGCCCAAAGCCAGATTGACTTCAGGTTCATTCGGGGAATGATGGGAATATATGGTGTGCAACGACTGCCACTCGGTCATATTGTTGCTTATATGTATTCGTGTTTCCCACTATGTTTTTGATGTCTTCCCAGGGTATAAAGTTTTTGTCCGAGAATAGCTGTCCCCATTGTGTGACACCTCTCGCCAATGCCAATGCATTGCCACTTCACACTCCATAGATAATGGGGTATGTGGGTCGCCCCTGATAAGTTATACCACCCAAGCATGCCTATTTGCCACGAAAATGTCAGCGATTTTGGACCATGCTGTGATCGTAGCCCTAGTTGGGTTTATCGTGTTGTAGTGCTTGGGAGTGGGTCTAGTCAGCCTTTGTAATGCTAGCATCGCTTCGCGTTCCGTTACAGTGGGGGGCCTGGGTTGATGAAGGATGCAGCCAAACCCGCAGCGTAGTGAGCCTGCGCCACGAGGTAGTATAATTCCATGTCAGGTGCCATCAGCCCACCTTTTGGATACGTGTCAGACAGGATCCTCCAGCTTAGTCTGGGATGTCCTCCCCACACGAACGCTATGCAGGCACTGTTGATTTTGGAAAACACACCACGGCCCGGCCACACTGGTACCATACTAAACAGGTAGAAAAGTTTGGGAATAATTATTTTAATCAGCGCTATCCTCCCCATCACTGATATAGGTAGGGCGCTCCATCGTTTCATTTTGATGCACAGTGCTTCAGTCAGAGTACTGTAATTCAAGGAACGGGACAACTGAGCAGTCCTAGCTATGTGGGCTCCTAGATAAATAATGTGTACCGGACTCCCTATGAGGCCATGCAGGTTTTGGGGCTGGACTGTGTTGTCGGTCAATGGGAATATCTCCGATTTATTGGGGTTGAGGCACAAGCCTGAGTATTCGCCGAACTTTTCCACCTCTGCCAGGATCCTCCCGAGTGTGTGCTCAGGATGTTTTAGATATAGTAGGATGTCGTCTGCATACAGCATTATAATTTGTAATTTACCCTCAATCCGGATCCCGAATGTGCTGTAGCCTGATCTAAGATTGTCCACAAGTGGTTCTATGACCAAGGCAAAGAGGAGCGGAGACAGCGGGCAGCCTTGCCTCGTGCCTCCCAACAGTTCTAATACGTCTGTAAACGCTCCATTGACTCTAATCCTCGCTTGGGGTTGTGTATATAGCATTTTGATCAATTTTATAAATTGTGGGCCGAACCCATAATTGTGCAACACCCCGAAGAGAAATAGAAATGGCCAGGAGACTGTCGAATGCCTTCCGCATGTCTAGGGAGACCGCTACTCCTTGGGTTTCGGGAGATATTGTTGTAATGATTTGGTGGCATCTTCTTATATTGGTTGCTGTGGACCTGCCCATTATAAACCCTGCTTGATCCTCGTGAACCATATATGGCATCAACGGTGTGAGTCTAAGAGCCAGGATCTTCGCTAAGATTTTGGCATCTGTGTTTATTAAGGATAACAGTCGATATGATCCGCATTCCTTGGGGGGGTTTCCCTGACTTAAGTAGAGTGATTATTGCCTCTCGTGGTTTCTGGAAGCTCCCCTTTTTTTATCGCCTCCTTCCACATTGCATATAGTGTAGGCGCTAGTAGATGACTAAATGCTTTATAGAACTCAGCACCCAACCCATCCATGCCCGGAGCTTTCCCGTTGGGGAGTGCTTTTATTGCTTCGATAATCTCAGCTTCAGTGATGGGTTCCTCCAACGTTTCTCGAGTGGCTTCTGCTATGAGAGTTGTGGGTACTCGGGAGAGATAGTGTTCTATTTCGGGATCTGTGACAGTGCACTGTGGGGAATATAAGTCTTTGTAGAATGCATAAAATGTATCTTTTACTTTCACCTGGTCAGTGGTCACCCCATCATCCGCTGTGTGTATGAAAGGTATGATCGCAGGGCCCCGTTCTCCACGGACATTTCTAGCCAGTAACCTCCCGGGGCGCTACCCCTCCCCGTATCTCCGCGCCGCAGCAGGTCTATCAAAGTATCTGACCTCCTGATCTGCTGCTTCCATGTATTCCTCGAGCTTGGTCTTGATTTCCGAGCAGAGCTGGGGTGATGATGCGAGCGCATACTGGGATTGTAGGGGTCTCTAGTCTGTTCAGTCTACCCCTAATATCTTTCAAGATTCCTCCTTCTGTGGATATCGAGTGACCTCTGACACATCACATACTTTAAAGGCCTGCCATAATATAGCCTGGGTTGAGACCGAATTTTCGTTTATATCAAAATATTCTTGTATGTATTGTTCTATTGAGTTTTTGTAAATCAGGTCTTTTACTGCTGCCGGCTTAAATCTCCATGGTGGACGGTCGTTTGGCCTGTCGGGGATTCTTAGCGTTAATTGTATCGGGGAGTGGTCTGAGTATGTTCTAGGGTGAATGTGGGAGTCTACAACCCATGCCATTATGCCTGTTGCTATCAGCCATAGATAGATTCTGGAATACATGTCGTGGACTGAGGGGTAGTATGTGTATTCTCTCATGCCCGGATGAAATGTCCTCCAGCCATCCCTCAGATTTAGGTCTGACATATGTGTAAGTATAGCCTGTGCTGCTTTTGTTAATGTTCTGGTTTGAGTCGATGTGCGATCTAGTTGAACATCCAGGATAGTGTTGAAACCCCCCCCCCGCAGATCACATGAGCCGTTGGAAAGCTTGCTAATTTCTCAAAAGATCAAAGAGTAAAAATCTGGTTGATCTATATTTGGGCCATATATATATTAAGGAAGACAATTTCTTTGTCGTGGAGATTACCATGAAGCAATGCATATCTCCCTTCAGGATCACAGTCAGCTTTTATAAATTGAAATGTTAACATTTTATGTAGCAATATTGCAACACCTCTAGCTCGTCTGGAGTATGTTGTGAAATATTGAAAGGCCCCCCAGTTGGGTATCAGGTATTCGGATTGTCCCATATGCGTTTCTTGTAGGAAGATAATCTTAGCAGATTGCCTGTTGAGGTATGCCATAATCTTCCTTTTCTTTATCCTGGAGCCAAGGCCCCTCACATTCCAGCTCAACAAATTGATATTGTCCCTTCCCTTTTTACCCATTGTCTTTGTGGTGTTTGCATATGATTGTGAATAGATTTCCTACTATTGTAAGCTTTAGTGTCTTTGTGTTAACCACCGGTGTGCTTTTTCTTTTTTCAACCCCCAGTGCATAACAAACCCTCAATAGCATCCCTATCCCCCCCTCTTCCCACCCTCACAGTTCCCCAAACTTCAACTGTGCAATTAAATGTCCATCCCTCCCCTCCCATCGATGTCTTAAGCTCCAGCTACAGGGGGTGCTTCAGCATTTCCAGCGCACGTGCCGATGTTGGGTCCAGGTGACCTATCCGGTTCGGTCTCGTTCCTCTCACTCGTTGTGATGTCTAGGGTTACTGGCTTCTAAGCACTTAAAGGATTGCATCCTGTTGCTCCCAGACGTGGGGTTCTGCAGGAAGCCTTTCACGTCCATCTCGTGTCAATAGCGTGTTGAGAATGGTGTGGCCCACAACTTACTCAATAGCCAACTTCTAGGATTGTCCGTTGTTCGTAGGGATATGTGTTTCTATGAGGTTTGCCGCCTCCTCAGGTAATGTGAAGAAATATGACTTATTCTGATGTTGGATTTTAAGTCTAGCAGGGTAGAGCATTGCGTACTGCACTTGCCGACCACGAAGCATCTTCTTGACCCCCCGTAAAGAGCTTTCTTTCCTGTTGGACAGCCAGCGTAAAGTCTGGGTAAATGTGTATGGTATTAGCCTCCCATTTTAGCTCCCGTTTCTCTCTGGAGAAAAAAGATCAGATCGATGTCCCTATAGTTCAATATGCGCGCAATAATCGGTCTTGGGTATGCCCCTGGTTTTGGAGCCAGTGATCTGTGTGCCCTTTCCACCAGGAACATCGTGGACCAGCCTGGGTCGCCTTGTAGTGTGTGCAAGAGGTCTTCGACCGCTTTCTCCATCGGTCCTTTGATTGCATCCTCCGGGACCCCAATAATGCGTATATTGTTCCTGCGAGATCTCGCTTCAAAGTCTTCACATTTGGATTTCACAGTTCCTAGCTCTATGGCCATAGTAGAGACCATGTTTTTCAGTGTTTCCAGGGAGTCTTCTGTTCCCGATATCCTTGTTTCCGCCTCAGTCATGCGTGAGGTAGTCTTGTCGAGTTGTGCCTTTATGGTGGCCACACTTGCTGTGATCCCATCTAGTTTGCGAGTGCTGCAAATCCCTGCTGCATGGCCACGAAGACCGCCTGGGGGTCCATCGTTGTGGCTGGAGGAGTTTGTTGCCTGCGTGGACATTTCCTCCTCAGCTTCGGGAGCCCTGTCTTTCTGCATTGTGGTCGTAAATTTGTCCATGGTACCTCTGCTTTTTTTGTGGCCGAAGTTCTTGGGCATCGGATTGACCAAATGGGGTCTCTGTGACGATTGCTAAGAAGAAGCCCCTTTCCGGCTGGCCTGTTGGTAGGATATCCGGGTCGTCGTGGGACTCAGCACTTGACGCTCCTGTCTTTTTTTTTAATCAAGTTGAATTGTATCCTGCGCTGTTGTCACAAATATGAAAATCGAGACTAGTGTATTGGGATGTGGCAGAGAAATGATAAGTGGCTGTGGGGATCACCGTCTCGTTTTGTTAATGCAGCTGTTCAGGAGGCAGCCTGTGGTCTCGGTTAATTGTGGGCCGCTGGTATTCCTCCCTGCGGTTCTGGCCCCAGTAATCCCGAGGTAGGGGAGAGGTCCCGCCCTCCCCCGTCCGCTATCCCCTCAGCCCCAACCGGACCAGCTCCCGTTGTGCCGTACCCCCTTTCCCAGCTGGGAGAGGGAGGGGGCAACGTGGTGGGGCGGCAGTTCCCCAGTTCCCCCACATTACGTAGTGTATGGGTGAAGGATTTAACCGTGGCCCCGATCGCTGCCGGGGAGCTCCACTGTTCACCCGCGTCGCTCCCTCCAGTCCATAAGGCGAGGGGGAAGGGTGAAATTTAATAGGTGACGGTGATGCTGAATATATCTGTGTCCAGTGGGCCCGAACAAGGCGACCAGGGGATGCCAACTCCCCAGCCCGGAGGCCGCCTATGGAACGAGGGGGCCGCGGCCCGCACCAGCTGCGTTTAAGTGTATGTCCCCGGTGTTAATGAGCATAGGATTATGTCCACTCCGCTGCCTCGGGTTGCCACGCAGGTCGCCTGCTACACAGCGGAGGCAGGTGTGTGTGCCGGCAAGAGGGGGGTGGGGGGGGTCGAGAGGTGCTGCCTTACCTTCCCCTTCACCGGAGCGGCTTCGGCCTGGAGATCTCCCCTCCCGCAGTCGCGAACGCATCCACGGGAGGGTCCGCAGGCGCTCAACGGGGTTCGGAGCGCCCGCGGCTCCCCTCCTTGCTATTTGGATCTGCGGCTCTTCCTCCAGCGCCGCTCACGTCTGCTCAGTGCCGGGCTCCTCCACATGGATCTGGCGGCCGCGCCTCAGTCGTCCGTGGATTCCGGTTGTGCTCGTACCTCAGGGAGCCTTTTACTAAAAAACTTCAAAGTTCTTGTGGGTTTTCTTTAGTCTCAATCATGCATCCCATGCGAGTTTCATGAAGAACCGGATCAAAAAGAAGGTATTTATCACGGCATATGGTCCAGGAACTGCCGGAGCTTACACAGGAGCCGCCATCTTCTCCTGTGCGCAACAGCGCCCCCTCCACACACAGCCAAGTTAGCAGCTGCTGATGATGTCCCAAGTGACTTGGCTATACTGAACATACATTTATTGCAAGACGTGCAGAAGAAAAAAAAAACAATCCAAATCATTAACGATGGACGTCTAATGCCCCTTTAAAACTGCGTTGAATGGACATGGACTCGAAATCTGCGAGTGAAACTAGTTGTAATGCCTTGAATGAGCCCATAACTATTCACCAAATGGGCACGATAAAGATTTAAATTTGCCAATTTCTGACAGTAAGCACGCAAAGTGGTTTGAATAGTGTAATCAATGTGTTAAATGATAATGTTCTAAGCCCTGTATTGCCATGTGCGAAAGGTTAATCCTTTGGCCACGGGGAGTTGTCTTGGTGCGCAGGAAAAAATTTCGACAATGAACAAGGTTTTATTCCACTCAGCTGAAGATGTATCGCGGCCTGTTATACTCCCAAGTAGTGTCCCAGATACATGGACAAAGTCAGGACAGGTTGAAACTGCTTGGTGTGTAACATCAGCTAGGAAACCGGAATGAGTAAGGTTTCTTTGCAACAAGATAATAGTCAGGATAACGAGGCAAGCATAATATTTGACACAATCTCCAATTTTGTACTCAACTCAGGGCAATTCGACGATTGACACGCATCTTCACCATCATTTGCGAAGCCCACACCTCTACACAGTCCTTTGAGTTGAGACCTCCCACATTGCTTTTGCAAGAGGTCACACTTTGAATGCCATAAATAATGGCTTGTTTGCCGTAATAAAATTATATGAAACACTAGTTGGCAAAATGTCAGCACAAGTAAATATTTGCAAATTACTAAGTGCAAAGATAGACTGGAAGGCACATGAAATAAGCAAAGATAGAGGCTCAATGAATCTGGAAAAATTCATTAACAATATGCGAGGGAGTGTGCCCAACTTCAAGTACCCAAAGAAAGTGAGCCAGCAAACTGATGAGGCATGGATGGTGAATGAGGTCTCGAATAGCACTCAAATTCCTACATAGGGTGATCTGAGAGAAGATATAAATAACTGTCAACATATAGCTGCGCAACAATCAGTGCTCGAGATAGTGGATGATGCATCCACAGCAAGTAATGCAATTATGCTTGACACTCCGAAAGGTGGAGGACCACTGTTCGAAATGTGTTCCCAAGCACAGAAAGGGCGCAAGAGAAAACCTGAAGCACTTCAGACAAAAAAACATACAACTCCCTCACCCCCCAAAAACAGCAAGGATCAAAACAAATCTAAAATATTCATTGACCAACTGACAACCCCAGTACAACAGAAAAAATCCAAACGCAAAGTAAGGAAAGATCAGAGCCCCCAGGAAAGCGTTAGAGATAGAATCAAACAGTATGCAAATAAACCAACAAAGTAATAGCAATGAACCAAGTGATGAGGAGGCAATCATGAACCTCTCCACATATTCCATATCGTCCTATACACCCCAAATTGATGAAGAGAGACTTCTAGAGGGAGAATGAACACTAAATAACATATATGCATTGGATGACTAAGATTAGTAATCTAAATGATTACGATGAAAGCCAATTTTTCACCTTCGAAGAGAGGCGAAAGCTTTCAAAACTAATCTCTTCAAAACAGTTCCCGGCCCAAAAAGTAAGTATCCAAATAACTTATTCCCCCACAGAAAAAGCATGTAGTAAAAATGATCTAAGGCAATCAGATTACTTGATTTTGACAATGAGTAACCGCCATAGAAGAGACCCCTTTCCGAACAGAACAACTCATGACTATTCAAAACATTCCCAAAGTTAATTCGATCCTGTGACAGAGTTTTTGTTTTCAATGCAATAGAGCTATGGATACAGTCATTCTAACTAAACCGTCCATCATTATTAAAGAATTAATCTGAAATGAAAAGCAAAGCCTAAGTGAGGCTGGGTTTCATTTAGAGAGAAAACAGAATTTAATTGACGTAAAAGAGGGCACTTATTTGTGAAAGGAGCACAATCTGGGAATGGAGTCACTATACATAAATTGCAGAGGAGATACAGGAAAATTGGCCAGAAGTGTTCATTTTGAACCAGATAACCATTCGGATAAAATCTCAGAATGGGCGTGGTTAGCTAAGGCAATTAACGATTCAAATAATCATAACAGAAAATAGTGCCAAAATGTAGATGAAGTAAGAACAATTAAAATGGTTGGTTGGAATAATAGAGCTCATAACTAACCCTTCTTCCCTGCTTATCTCTCTTGGCACTGTGCACCTGGCACCCCTCTCCCCTGGGCCCAGGTACCTGCTCACCCTGCCACCTTCCTGCACTGCCTCCTGGCCACCCCTTGCACTGGGCACTGCATCTGTACCCATACAGCCCCCTCCCAACCCTCCCCATTTTTCTTTTTCTGCACTTATTCAGACTTACCCAGTCTGCTGCCTTAAACACAGCACTTGCCACTTGCTGGCTGCACTACCACAGTTTGCCTCAATTTTCTATTTATTTTATTTATCTGCGCTCCTCGGCTTCTGCACTTTCCACTCTCCCCCTTCCATGCACTTTTTCCCTTTCCCATGCACGTTCTCAATGTCACTGGGCCTAGTAAGATCGTTTTTATGTTGTGCTGTGTTCTCCCTTGTTCCCCTCCCTTGCCTAGTTGCGCTCTGAAACACTTGTGCACGAGCGCGATACAAATAAAATATCATATCATATGCGCCTACTTAGACCGACAGTTACAATTCCTTTGCAAAATGTTGAAATTATTGACTTGCAAGAAACCTGGCTGCTAACCGAACCAACATAGCCAGGTTATGAATTGGTATGGATCCCAGCAGTTCATCATGGGAAAGTTAGACCGTCAGCAGGATTATTGACAGCTGCCAAGCTAAACATAAATAGTACATTTATAGCATGGGCTTCTCCGCAACCATGCTTACAGCTGTCAAAATTAATGTTCAGAGATGAAAAAAGTGCTACATCACAGATAGCAATAGTGAATTTATATTGGAATCCTGCGATGCTATCCAATATGCTCTTTTTACGGCTTACCACAGATGCTCGATTTAATTTCCCAGAATGGTGAAAGAGGCATGTCTTTAATTATGGGGTACCTACATTTGAAATGTATTGTAATTCCAAATAATAAATGATCAATCCGGGCAAAACTATGGTTGAATTTAATGAAGGAGAGAAAATGTAAAATAATAAATGGCACTTCAGAAAGAGATACACCTCCTAAGTATACAGGGTCAAGGGAAGCATCTAGAGCAATTCTAAATTACACATTTGTCTTCGAACAGGCATGAACCAGGGTTGTTGACTTTGTGATTGTCCCTACTGAAGCTAGTGACCACGACATGCTTGAAATCTCACGGTCAATAGTCACCAAAAAATAAGTATTACAAACCTCCTATAGAGATACATGGGAGAAACAAAATCCGATGGTATCCGTCCAACCTTGGAAAATTGAGAGAAATCCTGTCTGATGATTTTCAAAGAGGTGTCCAGATCCAACCTCTGACTTACATAGACACTCTACAATTATTTCAGCAGCCTCAGAAGAGGGGCTGTCCAAACGCAGATAATACATAAACATATACATGACCTCATTGTTCAGGAATTAAAACAAAAAATGAGACTCATGTGACGGATGAAGCGATTGCAACCTTATAAATATGTGCGTGATGCTGAATAACGCTCGTAATAAGTTTAAAAATCAAGTGTGCCACCAAAGAGAATTAAAAAACAAATGGAGGGTGAAAAGATGCTGGCATCAATAATTTCCACATCCCGCTCAGAAATATGGAGGTTATTGAAATCAGCTCCTTCCGATGCTCTTGCTCCCTTAAACACCATTAATGAGGCAAAATGGATAATACACTTTTCTGGAGTTTTTGCTATGAATGATGACAATGACGCCTTGTTGGCGATTGAGTGAGTAGATCTGAGTAGAGTCACATTTGATCATGACATTATGTTAATTAAAAGATTGAGCTCGTCGAGGGGACCGGGTCCAGATGGGCTAACAAATGTCGCACTAAAACCAACCCTCAAGAATGGGCCAGGATATTATATTTGATTTTCCCAAAAATTATTGCGACAGGCATTATCCCAGATTCATGGAGAACATCAGTCATCATTCCTCTCTTCAAGAGGGGCAATAGGAACGATCCAACTAATTATCGTCCTATTCCCCTTCTTGATATTCCAGGAAAAATATTTGCCCGCCTACTCTTGGCAAGGTTGACAGAATGGTTGAGAAATGTTCACATAATGGATTTCTGTCAATCAGGTTTTATAACTGGGCTGGGAACAGGTGTGAATCTAATAATGAAAACAGCGCCAAAACAGCAAGCCTCAAATAAAAAGCAAAACATTTATCTGCCATTTGTTTACTTTAGACAGGCGTTTGACCTAATTTCCAGAAATGTATTGTGGAAGAAATTGAAGCATGGAAATTGTTCCAGTGATCTTCTCTACTTGGTTCGGCAGTTACAGTCTAACACTGAGTAAAACTGAATCGAGAAGGGTTGTTAACGGAGAACATTCCTACATTTACGAGGGTTGAAACAAGGTTGTGCACTGGCGGCTACGCTTTTTAATTTTTATATCCATTATGGAAGTAAAGCCTTGGATGTGCCGCGATCATTTGTCCCATAAATAGGCGACACAAGAATTTCACGTCTGCTTTTTGCTGATGATTTGGTAACAATTGACCCGACGTCAATTGGGTTACAAAAGGCAATTAGATACACTGAAGTCATATGCGATGGCAAACCAGCTTGCCATCAATTCCGCCAAATCTAATGTTCTAGTCTTTTCGCACACTAAAAAGTCACAATCTGTGAAGCACAAATGGTGTATAGGTATGGCCTACAAGATCAGTTTTGGCATTGAGGGAGAAAAATAATTAATTGCTAAGTACACGCCACTTTTGCAATGATTCTACAACTGTCGAAACCCTAGAACATGTTTTTGTAGAATGTGCGGCCCTGTTACAACTAAAAAGATAGTTTTTATACATTTTTGGGAGATTTTAGAATGCCGTCGCAAAATGAGATGTGGGCAAGGATTTTTAATGCAGAACATATTTCGTTGAACATAGTCTCTGTAAGATTTTTGGAGAAATTGAAGCTGATGTGGAGTGGTGCACAACATTGTAAAGAAAGTGATATAGATCCTTGCCAGACAAATTATGCTTTAACAGAACTCGTTTTTTAAAAGGGTTTTAACAGATTGTATTGTAACTATTGGATGGAATGAACTGCTTTGAATGCAAATTGAAATGTTTTAACAAATCTTTTCAAGTTTTATATTTTGAAAAGGTTGAAAATGTTTTTAACCAAAACAAATAAAGTTGAATTGATCGATTGTTAGACTGCATTTCCTATGTCCCCACTCTCCACCTAAAGGTGTGCTTTAGCTACTAATCAAGCTCCCCCTGAATGAGCTATGGGACATATAAAGGAATCAATGGTGGTAAAAGTGGGGCTTTGACACAAATCCTAGCAAATTCCTCCTGGCAGTAATCCATTGTGGGTAGCTTCCCATTCATAAACACGGATTATGCAATTACCTTTTTTCTCTCCTCTGGCTAGCCTGAGGGTAGGTAGTCCCTAGATGACAAGAGGAATGTGCATTAGTGCCGCAGCTATACTGGAGAGGCCGGTAACCAAATTTGGTATACCACCTGAATCCTGTGTGGTTTCATAAAATCCAGGGTGTATATTATATACGGCATGCCCTCAGTTGGAGCAGTGCTCTTCTAATAACGAATAAGCAAGAAACAATGACACTCACAAATGCTCTAACAAAGAAAGTTGGCTTAAAGCCTTTTATTTCCATTTTTACTAAAGCACGAACAATAAAGTAAAGCATAACTGTAAATAACTATATGCAAGTACTCCTTACGAGGATCATGGATATGGATGACTCCTAGCCACCCCCCTATAAATAACACACAGACTTACTTTTATAAAGTGCAGTGCCAGTTTTGCTTTTCCAAGGCTTAAATCCAGTTGGGGGTCTGACAACTGGTACAGCCAGACCAATGGTCACGATCAGACAGGTAGCCGAAATGCACTATTGATGTAGAAGCGGGAAAGAATTTTATGCCCAAAAATAAAGTGGCTTGCAGCTGCAGCCTGGGGAGGGTTCACTTACCCATAAAAATGGTGGCACGCACTTCCGATTATTTCCAGATCAGTTCAAACAAGACAAGTTCACCTTGCTTGACTCTTTGGCAATTACTGCTTTATCCGGTTTCTCTGACGAGTAGATCTCTTAATCTTTGAGTGCCGGTGCTGCCTCCACCTCAGACTAGTACCCAATCAGGCTCCTCCAGACTAAAGTTACAGAGGAGTGCCCCTCTACTGAGAATGAACATGGGCCAACTACCCTGTTCTATGGAATTTCTTCCACTCAGGAGGGTCTACAACCACGTTTTAGCTCAGTGCACCATTCACAGAGGAGAAATATCGATTTGCATATCAGTCTTTGTCCCACCCACAAGGACAGTCCAGCACCGAAATGCTAGGCAAATCTCTGAGCAAGAGTACTATTAGCAACCCCGAACACGTGTTTTGGCCTAGTGAGATGAAGCCGAGTCTAAGATACTGTGAGCAAGGGGTCCACGTCTGGATTACCCAGGGTTGCTTAGGGTGACCCCACACCGCCTTTTATTTTAGTTTGTTACGAACCTTTCATAAATTAATTCCCATAAAAGCATTTCACAAACTACATTGCATCTTTATCATTTCCAATACATTTCAACATTTCTTATCAAATCCAATATTTAAAACTTCTTTGAATTGCATAGCTGCAAGAATCAAACTCTGAAGTCGAGCCAAAGTTGAGCCCGTCTGGGACTCGGCCGGGCCCAGGGGCTCTTCCTAGGAACAGAATCGTTACTACTCACGCACAAGACTTTTCAGCATTGCACCCAAGAACACGTTTTTTCCATCTAAATTTAGTATGCTCACTCTTGTTCGCACAGTAGCTTACGTCATGGCGAAATCGGCCTCGACTGTCCAGCTACTAAACGCACGTTCTATGGTTGCGCATGCCTCCCATATACACAATCTACTTTGTGACGGTGGCCCAGACTTGCTTTGTGTCACCAAAACATGGTTGACCGACTCCCCTGCTCCCATGTTTCCTCCGTTTTTTGCCGGAGGGTTACAAAATCATTCATAGGGATAGAGTTGCCTCCCATCCTAGGGGAAGGATTGCTATCATTTTCAAAGTGGCTCTCCAAATCACCTTCGTGCCCTTGATCCATGATTTGGGTAGGGAAGCTCTGTTAGTGTGCTTGGCAACTTCTGCGCCAGAGTCTGCTCATTCTTTACCTGCGTATCGCCCTCCTGGGCCTTCTACACATTTTTTACATCCTTTTCTGGAGCCAACTGCATTGCTCCATTTGAAGCATGAGAATTTGGTTGTTTTGGGTGACTAACATCAGATTTAACCCTCCTCTTGCTCCCACTGAGCCAGTTTTTTCGAGGTTTTTGCTGACTTAGGTATAACATACAGTGGAACACACCCACCAGGTTGGAGGGATTTTGGTTTTATTTTTATCAGCCATCTCCAGTTTAGCTGTTCTCCCCTTGATTACGCTCTCTTGGTCAGACCATTCTCTGGTCCCTTCTCTTGGTCAGACCATTCTCTGGTCCCTTTGTTGGTGCCTTTATGCCCTGCCTGCCTTCTCCTGCTAAGCGTATTGTCCTAAGGAAGAACTAGCATGATATGGACATGCCTCTTCTAGTGTCTGTCTTGGCCAAATGTCCAAGTGACAGGCCAACAGACATTTTAGTGCGGCCGATCAATTGGTGACCCTTAGGGCTACATATGTAAGATGCTGACCCTCCCAACCCTGGTTTTCAGCTGAGCTCAAAACAGCCAAACTGGGGGTACTTCAAGCAGAGCGCAAATATATAACCTCTGTGACAAAGTAAAATTTGTTTCTTTGTCTAAATGCTACCACTTGGTTATTAAATCAGCTAAACATAACTTCTTCACACAGAATAGAAGAAGCTCTACTGCTCTAAAATCAAAGGAGCTTTTTTCTATTGCAAAATCTTTTTCATTGACTGCTCACTCTCTGCCTACCGCCCCGGCGTCTCAGCTACACTGCAATGTTTTAGCAGAGTTATTTCACTCTAAAATCGAAAGCATACGTGGCAACATCGAGCTTTCCCAGTCTGTCGATAGCTTGAGAGTCAACAATGTCGATCATCCTGTGACTGCAAGCTTGGTCCACTTTCCCAGTGTTTACAGATGAGGCCATTTTGACGGCCAATCTGCAGCCGGATCCGTTTTTCCTGCCATCCTCCCCCCTAATAAAACGGACCCCTCAGCCTGCCTGGCTGGTAGCCGATTTAGCCTCGGTACTTGTGCTGGTATGAGAACCTGAGCGGTTCCTCCCGCGCGGGCGAGTCCCTGGAATGAGTCTCCCCTGCGGGATGCGCTGGAAATGAGTGGGCCTAGATCGATGGTTGACAAAGTCCTTCAGGTCCTCTGGAAAAGCTTCCTCCACCTGACTAGTCTGTTCTTCAGAGGCCTTGAGGAAAGCACGTTGCACCCGGTACAAGCTTTCCAGCCGTGGTCTGGGCCAAAGCAATGTGGGTCTGAAGTTGGAAAGAGCCTGTTGCAGGATGGGCACCTGCTGAACCCTGTAGAAGTTGACATGCGCCGGGGAGTAGCGTGAAGCCTGAGGACCGAGTACCTGAATGATAAAAAGACAAAGACAGAAGAGAAGAAGTATCCACGTGTGGAATTACATTGACGAAGCAGAACTCAGGAGTTCTGGTGAATTCGGCCCGTTCCTGTCGAAGCAGGAAAGGGGACTGAGGTGTGGCACCAGAGGGCGGAGTCAGGGCAGCGCATGCTCCCAGGGGTACACTAGAGCGCGCCTCTAAATTTAAAAGGGGAAGAAGGTTTTAAAGGGGAAGAAGGTTTTTTTTGGTGAAAAAGGGTCCGTTTCCCGTCCCTTGGAAGGCACACAACGTTAAGAGTACAACTGAAGTCTTCCGAAAATCCTTTGTACGTACCAAGTAGAATTTCAAGGCACGAGCAACATTCAGTGAATGCAAAGCCCTCTCTGCCGGCGACAACGGATTCGGAAAGATAGGCAACACCAAAGGTTTGTTGAGGTGGAATTCCGCCGATACCTTTGGCATTAATGTGGGGTGTGTACGCAGTACCATAATTGAAGCGTGGAAAGACAAATAAGGCTGCTTGCAAGACAGGGCCTGAATCTCCCCGGCGCGCCTAGGGAACATGCAGTCTCTGTGTCGGTCTTCATTGCCTGCAAAGACTCAGTGTCTGCCTTTCCAAAGAGGTTTTCCCCGTCGAAAGGCATATCCAGCACCTTTGTCTGAACGTGCTGGCGTACGTTTTTAGCCTTCAACCAACCTTGACAGCGCAGAGACACCCAGTTCCCCATCTGGCGAAAACCTGTGTCTGCGATGTCTACCGCCACTGTGATGGCGTGATCCGAGGCCATTTCACCTTCCTGAAAGAGTTCCAGTGCCTCAAACTTCTAATCTTCGGGTAGGAAGTCCAGAATGGGCCCAGCTTGTACCAGAGTGCCCGGTCATAGCGGGATAGAATGGCTAGGACGTTCACTGCCTTGATCGTAGAGGCTGCTGTGTAAATTATCCTCTTGACCATCTCATCCAGCTTCTCCCTTCCTGGTCCGGAGGTACCATGGCTGCCGATGACGCATTCGCCAAGTGTTTCCTAGCTGCGGCCGAGACCACCAAATCCAGCGAGGGCCGAGATTTTAGGCACAGAGTGGGGTACCCTGTACTTTTCCCGTTTCGTCTGGGCTGTACTAGGCCCTCCTTCCAGATGTCATCCAGGAAAGGAACATGGTCCTCCTCAACCCATGTCGTTGGTACAGGAAGCCCTCCATCTCCTTGGGGACTAAAACAGTTCCGAGGCCCTCAAGATGATCGAATGAAGGATACAAATTCGTCCAGAGGGGAGGCCCTATGGGGCTCATCCACATGCAGAGTCTCCCCGTCCGCCGCAATGAAATACCTGTCCACAGTACCAGTAGCTGTGTCAGTGTGTAGATCCGGAGCTCCGGTAGGAGTCTTGTTGTGACAAGGCGGTGGTGGAGGGTTGGGTGATGCAGGACCCGCGCCCCCCCTTGGACTTTCTCTTCTGCAGGGAGAGTTTACCCTTGGAGGTTCTTGAGGTGTTAGCCCCTATGGCAGCATCCTTTGCTGGATTTCGGTGACCAGGGTGGATAAAATGTCCAGACACATGCCCCTCGTTCTAGGGGTAAACGTAGCCAACGGAGTAGGATCAGGGCTAATGCTTCTCTTCTTCCTCATCGGGGACTGAGGACTTACCTGAGGTCCTCCCCCTCCGTGGTCTGAGCAGCAGCCCTCACATGAGGATCGTTGTCTTTGTCAGTACTAGAGTAGATCGGCAGGCTACTGAGGATAGACCCGAGCAGGTCTGCATACCTGGTGGCCCCACAGGTGCGACCGCTTCCCTCTCCCTCTGGAGGCTCTTGGGCCAGAGCGGCCACCTGGTCTCCCCCTGGTGCCGGGTCCTTCGCCGCTGCTTCCACAGACATATCTCGCCTTGGGGGCAAGGACACCCGTAGGGCGGCCGCCACTTCTTTCCTGGACCCGCTCTTTTTCAGAGCCACGGTGGAAGTGAACAAAGTGCTTGCGGCTGCCTTCGCCGACTATCGTCGTCGACTCAGTTGACTTGGCCTTGGTTGAAGCCTTAGCTGGCTTTCGACAAGTCCTCCCCAGACTTTTCCCTCGTCGGACTATCTGCTGGCACACAGAGTTTGGACAGGTTAGCGACTTTCTCTTAAAAGACACTCCTTTCGATAGCAGGCTCAACGAGGAGGGTGATGGTGAACGCCATTGGCCCGACTCGGGACTCGCATCACCAACGAAAACAGCAGAGCTAGCGTCAAAGCTTGCCTTTCTCTTGGACACCCGCTCTCAGGGCGTCCTCAAAGGATCTTGACTTCCCTCCCAGAGGGAGAACACTCCTCGGACGGACCGGCCGGTCTTGGACGAGGCTTGATCCTGCCCAGGGGCTGTGTCAGAGGCCTTGCTCGACTTGAGCCACACCGACTGTCTGCTGTATCTGTCTCTGGTTTTCTTTAAGAAACCACAGCACACCTTGCATCCCTCCTCATTGTGGTCCGGTTGCAGGCAGTACAAACGTTTATGTTGTCTATCTTCTACGAAGACGTTTCTTAAAACACACTTAGCGCAGAGTTTGAAGAGGCTGCGACCTTCCTTCTCCTCAGCCAGGCTGAAAGGGCGCAAAGTGGACCCAAAGGCTGCGACTTCTCGAAACTTTGATGATCTGACGGTGGATGAAGATCTTCGCCAGTAGCGGAGCCCTGCTGCTATCCTTCGAAGACGAAACAAAAATCAGTCAAATTCTAACTATTTTGCAAAGGTTTTCCAGAAAAACACGAAATTAGCATGGAGAGCAACTTGAGGAATCCCAACACTGAAGCGTGCGGTAAAAATCTGAAGTTGAAAATGATCTTCACGTGAATACTAAAATCAAAGTATGTGATTAAATACACTTATAGCTATTTCTCTTCACCCAAAATCCAGTTGATTCGCCCCTTTTTTCATTTTCCCCTTTTGGGCTCTTGTTAATATCAAGATGTTAGATTTTGTTTTTAGTATTCATGTGAAGATCATTTTCAACTGTGTAGGCCATGAATTGATTTAATCTACGCTCTCTCCCCATTAACACGGTTGATATGCTTGTTCGAAGTCGATAAAGGACAGGTAGTAACATGACTTGGTCTTATAAGCGTTTAATTTCAGCAGGTGTAAGAGGAAGAGATTTAACTGGTACCCACCCCCTTGAGAAATCCAGATTGTCACGCGCTAGACAGCCAGAGCTAGTAGCCCAATCTTTCAGATCACGCAATAAAATGGACGCAAAGATTTTTCCCCCAAAAGGGGGATTGTTTCAGGGGTCTTCTCTGTGGCCCTTTTCTGAAAACTGGGGACCTCTCGAGTAATCATGATCAGTTTAAAAACCAGAGTTATAAACTCAGCCCAGGAAGCAACAGCTTCTTTTAACATGGAATAGGTCAGGCCGGGAGACCGTGAAGCGTTTAATTTCTTTATCAGACCCTCAAAGTCTTCTTGGTTAAAGGCAAAGGACCGTCTTTTTGAAGAAATTGCATCTTCTTTAATTTCCTTGCATGGTACCACTCTGAAAAGAGTGGTATTTTTGGGCTACCTATGCTTCTCCCGAAAACCTGGTTAGATTGTAATGCCAATTGAAATCTACCGTCGTTTCTCATTTCACAGAGGTTTTTGGTGTTATTTTTGCAGATCATTTTTAGCATATGTTCTGCATCATACTGTGCTCTTAGCCTTCTATTTGCAATCAGCCAGTTTCTATACTGTTGCTTATGCCTCTTTATTAGGGGGCTCCAAGTCGGCACTTACTCCTGAGTTTTCTCAAATCTGAACAAAGTTACCTTGCCTCCACCACCTTTAGATTATGAATATGGGTGGGCTTACATTCCGGGTTTCCCAGAGTTCGACTTACAGCTATAAAGTCTTCCAATAGACATGTATATTCGATCCCGGGTTTTATACTCGGCAAATGTTTGCTAAATTGGCTGTAATAGCTGTAACCTCGACTGGCTTGATCCTTCGTCTATTTCTCCCCTATCAATGTCAGTGGATATAATTGATTTTTATTTGGTCTGGCTGTCCCTTCACACCTCCATTCTAGCATGTTATGGTCACTTGTTAACATTTGGACCATTTTGGACCACCAAAAACCAGACCACAGAATACAAAAAGTGAATCGAGACAAAGCAATCTAGGCACGCTTTCTGGTCACTCCTGGCCCAGTTTCAATGTTCAGGGATATCTCTCTTGGTTTGGCCATTCAGCATGTGGATTCCCCACAACAGATTCATCTAACCAGCGTACAGCTCTTATGCTGGGTATTCCTGGTAAGCAGGCTCCCCTGGTAAGCAGGTTTTTGCAGACGATCTAGATCTCAAATCATCCCCATTACAGAGTCAAAGGTGTTTTCATCACACATGGCCACATTCCAATACAAGTTCAATATCACAAGCATTGTTACATCTTTCTTCATTCTCTCCGAAATCAACGTTTGTACAAAGAGGTTAGGGTTATACATTTTCCACACCACAATTTCCTTTCCAAGTTTTATAAGGGTCAGTAGGCCTGAAAATGGTCTACGTGGTAGGCCTTTTTGTTTTAACCTTGTTCAAAGAACATTCAAAACCTTCACAACTTGGGTTACATCTTAACCAACTCTTGTAGGCATAGAATGTCATATGAACCCAAACCAGGGTCTTTATTATTGAATAAGTGAACAAAACCCCTAGAGTTGCAGGATCCTATTCGCAGTCCAGGTACCTTGTCCTCATCCTGGCATTAATGATTAGACACGACCTGTCTCCCGTAAACCACGACCAATCTTATGTCCACATTAGTTACACTTGTGTCATGGATCTCCAGGACTTGCTGGGTGGAGGCCTTTATAGATTCAATCCTCAGAGGAAAATATAGATTTTTTTACCATTTCCCTTTCACACTCCTTTCCCACAATGTTCTCGGGCTTGACTGTGGCAGAACTCCACCTTTTTAAACCCCTTTTTGTGTGCAGAATTGTCGTCATTCCTTTTTTCCGTTTGCTTCTTTATAATCAGTTAACTCAAACTCGAACAGTAGCAGGTCAGAGCCTGCTTCTATTAGGGTGGTCTTAATCTAAGCAGAATTTAGGTGTAGTATTACCCAGTCCAAACTGTACCACCCGGCTATCCTCTGAAATATACCTTCATTTAGGAATATAGTGTAACGGTTTTAAGAAGTTTTAGGAAGTTTCTCCGGTTAAGGATCGGGTTATCATCCGCGTGCAACAATCGCTCCAGTATGATCAAATTATCCAGACTTGGAGCTAGATTCTGTGGGATTAAATCATTTGCCTGTCCTTTTCAACGTGAACCATTATGGTTCAATCTCTCTAGCTGTTAAGTTAACTTTCAGGGACAAACCTTTCTGTGCAAGTGTCAAGAAGCTATCCGCACTTTGATTCCCTCCACCCACCCCCATTAACCGGCGAAGTATAAAGATGCGACCCATCATTAGCAATCAATCTAATATCACTGTTGGCCTTGGCCAAAGACTCAGAGCGCCTAGGGTCTCTACACACACCCCTTCACCTTGTGAGATGCAATTTCCACTAGCAGATCAGTGAGGCAAAGGTCTTCTGATGTCAAAAGGTCCCGTTTGTCAAAATATTGCTCCAGATGAAGAGGAATGGGAACGGAAGGGCCCTTGCAAGAATTTGCAATGGTTGGTCCATTTTGCCCCTCCCTCTTTCTATGCTCAATGGGAGCATTCATAGGAGGCGTCCATGGATTTAACAAAGGCTCTTGAACCATTTAACTTAGGGTTACCTAGGGTTACCTGTTAATTTAGATTTTGTTGTTGTGTTGGATTAGCCTTCAGATAAACAATTAAGTCGCACCCGTTTTGCAAATATAGCAAATGGTTTGATGGAACTATTTTTCAACTTCTCAATTTTCTGCATTAAAGCAGGGGCCTATGCTTGATCCAAGCAGAGGATCGGTTGTGAGCATTGCGCATCCCCATTATTTTGCCGAATCTCACCGTCGATCTTCTCTCCATCCACTGCCTTCGGAGCCTTTGGTTGTTTCACCAATTCACCAGGCTAAGCAAATCCAAGTCTATTGCAACTTTTGGTTTGGGAAACTGTTAACCTTTATGGGACCTACACTTTCGGGTGTTTCAGCCGGACTTGTTCTATGGACTCATTGGACGTCTTATTAGTCATATTTAAATTCTTGTATTGAGATCTCATCCAGTTACAATTCTCCAAAAGTGTGGCCATCAGTGTTTTTATCCAAATCCTTGCGCTCACACAACCTATTTTGCGATACAGATGAGGTTTCTGCCTCTTTATCCAGCCTACTATGCACATTATTAACAAAGCTTTCTAAGAATATCAACTTGGACTGCAACATCGCCAAGAGTATGGTCTGGTCCTTCAGCTTATCGTTCAGTGATTCATACAGTTTGGAAAATGGTGCCATAGAGCTAGTGAAGGCCACCAGGATGATATTTTGCAATTGTGCGGCTGCCACTGGTGAGAGGTGAGCTTCATATTTATGTTCTAATTTATGGATCCAACACAATTTCCTGACTCCTTAGGTGGGGGACCAAAAGGTTCCTGGGGCAAGATCAAAGTGTTCTCATCCTTTATAGGGGAGCTTTCTGGATGGAATAAATTAAGCAAAAGTCTCCCTTGGTCTTTTGGAGTCACCATCAAAAGCTCCATATCTGGTGGCTCAGACATATTCAGTGCCCAGCCCCGGTGCTTCTCCATTTTTCAATCACAGAGTCTCCTTATCAGACTTTGAACTTAAACCTGTTTATCCTGGCACCATTGCATTTCTTATGACTATGTTGCTGGATAAACGAGCCGCCAATGAAGAATGTTGCCCTTCACAGGCCTAAAACGCCATCGGCAAGTCACCCAACAGGTTGCTAGGATGAGGGGGGGGGAATCCACAGCAGGAGTCTTGCCTGCTGGCGAGCTCAATATAGCAAATATACGGTCCAGGGAACTAAACTCATTCGGTGGATCAGGGTTTCTACATTATTCAAATTCTGGCTCTGTGCAATCTTGTGCCATCTTAGCCGCTCCAGGGAAAATAAAACCATTCAAGTCTGCGGGGGGGTAGATCTCCCCCACTGCCGCCAAACACACACCCTCCTTGGTGTCTGTGACTGCTGCTGCTGAGGACTGCAAGGCGGCCTCACGGAGTTGCCACTTATTAATGTTTAGTGGTTCATCAAAGTTCACAGCACTGGGGTCAGCAACACGCTCGGCCTGCAGTGTACTTTCATTGCACCCCCCCTTCGCTCTTGTTTTAAATTCATATGCCAACAGAGTTAGATCAACAAACAGCCTCTCAGCAACGGTATCAATGTTAATATCCTCCTGCTTAGTGGTTGGCACTTCAATAGGGGGGCAGCACTCACCTCAGAGGCCTTAAAGCACCCTGAAGCCAGAGTTGCTGGCGAGTGAGAGGCCCACCCGGCAGCCTTGCCCAAAGTCCAATTCCACTCCAGCTGCCGACACTGAAGACACTTCTTGCACACTGCGTGCGCTCTGCCCTCCCTGTGTATCTGAGGGAATTACACGGCAAGCAGCAAAATGGACAACAGACTTCTCAGTACAAAAGCAAGCAGCTCCAACAGCACATTCAGCAGGTAAGTAGGACCAAGACACACTAATTGCACACCACCGCAAACCCCAAGAATTACAAAGGAGTGAGGGAGAATTCTCTGTAAAGGCTAATTTCCCAAACCTAGTGAGTCCCCCAGCAGCTTTGCTGGATTTTTGGGGTTTATTTTTTCTCCTGCTAAGAGTGAGACTGTTTTCCTTCCACTCAGACATGATTTGAGTTGTTCCTTTGACTTTGTATGTGTTTTATGGGCTATGGGGCCCTTTACCCCATAGGGCTTCATGTGTTTTTGGTAAGTGGGTTACACAGCACCGTCCGTGCCTTAACCCAGGGGTATCGTAGCAACCCCCAAACAGACTCCATACCCTGGGACTGACTACTGTCTCCCAGGGCATGTAAAGTCACCATTGGCTTTACTAGTCTCAAATTGTGAACAGAACCAGTACAAACCATCCTATTGTGGATGTACTGGTCGGGGCAATTCGATTGCCCCGGGGTCTGTTGTTCGAGGGGGCACTGTCCAGTCCCCCCCGACCGAGTTTTGGCTGGTGGCAGTGGATACTACTTTTTATATTCGACCGCAAATATATTCCTATGGGATTTTCCCATTGTTCGAGGCTACCACTTTTTAAAACAGCCTCGAACATACCGCCGGTTTATTAAATTAATATAAATTCATCGGTTGGTATTTTTTGCCAAAACTTGGTTCCAAAATGGCGTTTGTGTTTGCTTCTGTGACTCCAACCCAAGTCGAGCCCTTTGTTCCACTTTTTGGCGGGCTTCTCCACAGAAGACTCCAAACATGGTGCCACTCTGTCTGGGTACCACAGGGGGTTTAGGCACCCTGGACTGAGTTGCCTCGGCAACTCAAGATGCACTCTTGTGTGATTGGCCCAAGTGGTGAGCCGCCCGGCTCACCACTTAGCATGTTTGAGTGACAGCTAGGCTGAATGAATGGGGGGTTTCTGCATAAAAGCAGGGCTTTGGGGACTGGAACTTCAGAAGTCGCCACAGGACCTAAAGAATCCGAGGAGAGAGAAGCCGAGCAAACCTGCAACGACGACACCACCGGTGGAGCCCTGCTGAACCGTCTCACCACTTTTCCCGACGACATAGGAGATCTCCAGCCCGGAGAGTCTTCTTCCTTTGACTGGTGGGGATAACCAGTTTGGCCGTCTTTTCGCCTCCCTGGACCATCTCGTGGCCGCCTTGCCCGTGCCAAGCACCCCAGCAACCGGAATACCACGGTTTACCACTACCGCGAAGAGAAGGGTGGTACCTTTTAACCGGGAAACTCCGCGGCTGGTTTCTTCCCTGGCAACGCAACGACCTTCAGCTTTCCTCCACGTCGAGGCCTCTTCTTCCTCTGGACGAAACACCGACTTGCACCCACTGCCAGGAACAACTGCCCCCGCTGGAGCGTTCTTCCCATTTTCAGGTACTGTGTCCCACCTGGCTTCCCTTGCGACAGATCGTTCGGGGTGACAGTAAATCCTTGACTTTCTAACCTGGGTTAGCCTGGGACCTGTTAACTAACTTTTCCCGACTTGATCTCAATCTTTTTTGTGAACTATTTACAAAGACTCTTTGGGCATAACCCCACAGTGTGATCCTGGACACATTTTGCTTGCTCTCTCTAAGAGTGGGCCTGGCATTTGAACTTCCTTGCTCTCCAGTTGACTTTGCCTAACCTGCCTCATTGCGGTTCTTTGAAAAGTATTGACATTTGTTTGCTTCCATAACTCTGCCTTTTTCCCCTCCCTTTTTAATAACTTATTAGAGTGCCATCTTATGTTAAGCACTCACCTCTGTCTGAAAATAAGTGGTGCTTCTCATTAAGACTTGTCCAATATGTAATCAGGGTTGTATATATATAATAGTGACTGTGTGTTGAATTTACTTACCTCTCTTTGTGCTAGTGTAATTTACAAGTGTGTCTTTAAATAAATAATGATATACTTTTACACCAAAGCTCTGGTCAGTGTTTGCTTGTGCTACTGTATCCCTGTACCTATTGTGTATACTCTATATACTGCCTAACTCTTCTTGAGAGAAGTCTGACTGCTCAGCCACAGCTACCAGGTAAATCTGGGTGGTACAGACTGCTACCAATTGGGTTTACTGCCAACCACCTGTAGTCCTAAATCTTTTGCAGTGGTCCCTAAGGGAACTGCACAGGTTTCTGCCTAACATCTACTGAAAACACACATGGGTCAAATACTCTGTTCCATGGAATTTCGTTCACTCAGGAGGGTCTACAACCACATTTTAGCTCACTACACCCTTCACAGAGGAGAAATATCCATTTGCATATCAGACTTTGTCCCACCCACAAGGGCAGTCCAGCACTGAAATGCTAGGCACATTCCAGTGTTTTGGCCTTGTCGGGCCTCATCCGTGAAATGAAGCTGAGCCTCTCTAAGACACAGTGAGCAAGGGGTGCACGGTCTGGATTACCCTGGGTTACTTAGGTTGAAACCCCAAGTTTGACAAAGGAGTGTGGGAGCCCCTCTACTGAGAACCAACATGGGTCAAATTCTATGGAATTTCTTCCACTCAGGAGGGTCTACAACCATGTTTTACTGATATGCAAATGGATATTTCTCCTCTGTGAAAGGTAAATTGAGCTCAAATGTGGTTGTAGACCCTTCCAGAGTGGGCACCTTCCCATTGAACACGTTATTTGGCAGTGTTTGTTCTCGGTAGAGGGGCTCCCACACTAAACACTGCCCAAACTCACAGCAGCTTAAGCTTGCCGCTCTGGTGTCTTCTCAACTCACTTCTCGTTGATTACACTCCTCCCTCACCGCAAATGTGCGTCACAGCCAGGCTGGGTATGCCACACTGTAAAAGTTCACAAATACCAGTAATGGGACAGGGAAGCTGTTAGGAAAGCTCTCGCTTTAAGGCAACTTTCCCTCCATATTTTCTGGGCCCTCAAACTTTTTGCTACTGTTTTTAACTGGTCCAGACTTTTTACAGAGAAGTGAATCCGTTGACCTTTTTGCTCATTTGTTATGGGGAAACAGACTAATACTTCAAATGGACTAGTTGTTCAGACTGTCAGTACTTGGAAACTTTGTTTCCCTTTTGACCTGTTCCCTGTTTGGGTATCTTTTTTAACATTATAAACAGCATCTTCCAATAGATTTCAATGTAGTTACTTGTTTGTCACTCTAGACTCCGTTTGTGAGATATTTGGTTACTTTTAAATGTGCCTAAAGACAAGCTGGTGACACTTTAAAAAAACATTTTTGCTATATTTTTAGTGTGCTCAAACACATTCACAGAGTTTGGCTTAACCAGTGACATATGTACAAAGTTTAATGTCCCATTAGATTTTTTGTTTTTCTTTGGCCATTTTGTTTGTTGGGCTTTCATGGTCATGCATTTGCCCGGGAAAGCTGTTCCTTTCCCGGCGAGTGCCTGCCATTTGTGTGTGGACCCAGCAAGTGGGCTGGAACTGTGTGGTCCCAATCGACATTCTGGTGCCAGTATGTATAGTGTGCATTCATGAGTCAGGACCACAGTGGTCCGCGATTGGACCACTGCTGGTGTGCATGAGTTGGGCAGATGCTTTCTATTGGAGGACTGGGCTTGATCGCTCACCTGAATTTAGGATAAGAGGAGGGGTCCTGCAGCCATTCCAGCAGATCTGAGGAGCCAAGTATCCGGCGCATCTGTGAAGCCGATTGAAGACCTGTGGACGAATCCTGAAGAGGCCTGGCAACCTTTGCTGGTGCCGTCCTGGTGTAGTCCTGCCCTGCTGGACTACCGATCTCGGAAGAACCTGGTCAGTGCTTCGACCCTTTGGACTGGTGAGACCAACCAGTCTCGATGCCTTCTCATTATCCTGGAGCCTTCGACATGTCCCTTGACCACCCTGTGGACTGACAAGCTCTGTTTTGGGCTACCGTTACTGTTAAGCGTTTTGGCCCGGAACTTCAGTGGTCTCCAGCTAGTCCTACAAGTTGTTGTTTTGCCAGGTTTCAGTGTCCCAGCATCCGCAGGTCCTGTTCTGGAAGGCTTCCTTCGTTTGCGACTGGTGGTACGCCTGCTGTCGCCTGTGTGCAGTGACTGTCCCTAGAACTGGCGTCCTTCCATCTGATAGTGTGACCTGAAGAGCCCTGCATCAGTGGCTGCTGCATTTCTTCTTTGGAAAGGATTGCACTTCGCTCCTGGGCCCGACTAAAATCTTCCTTGCACCTGCAGCTCCTGGCCTTCCTCTACTTGAACCAACAGCAGGAAAACCAACCTCCAGAGGCACCCATGCGACCTCCTAGTCCTTTGGGAAAATCCGAGTATGGGTGGCGATTAGTCGCAATACTTACCGGTGCCCCCATCTGTTCCATTACAAAGTTTGTGATTTCATTTGTATTCCATGTCATCGCTTTTAAACTGTTAACTTAAAAAGCTGTTCTAAAACAGATAGTAAAAGTACTCTAATGACCTGTAAAAATCATGAGAAGTCTTCTGGAAACTTGTTGACCCCACAGGATGATTTCCTAACTTTGTCCCGTCAGCTAAAGGACCTTTGTGAACTTTTGGGCACAAGGCCCCTTCAATTTAGGGCTGTAATGAGAAAGTGAGGGTGTCTATACCTGTGGACTGGCTATCTAAACTGCTTAACTACTTACCTTCCTTTTAGGGGTGTGGGTAAATGGTGTGCCTTTTCATAACCAAAAGTGACTGCATGGCATATATTACTTACTGCAATTGTATTTCGGATGCTTGTATCTGCTTGGATTCACATGCGGAGCATATACGGACACCTAGTGGTAGGTCCAGAGTACTGCATTGTTTTGAGTTTCAAAAAGGGACGTCGACTGGGCGTGCTTGTAATACTATCCCTGTGTGACTTGTATTGTATCATGATCCTTCACGCGTCAAGGTCCCTCCGATTGTTTGGTTTCTGACAAGTGAGCATGAAGTGAGTAGAGAAGATCAGGTGTAAGACGTCTATGCACCTTCAACCCCAAGAGGGAAAGAAGGTAAAGCGCATGTGAATATAAGCGGATACAAGCATCAGAAATGTGCTTACAGGAAGTAATGTATGCCTTCTGAGGTTTGTGGATCTGCTTAGAATCACATGCTGTGCATAGACTAGCTAGCAGTACCAAGAGATGGCAGTGGGAAGGTACAGCGGCAAAGAGCACCGCTTCACCGACCTGTGAATCACCCTTAGAATTTGTATCCAAGCAGTAATGCTGTGTAAAGACATTAACAGAACCACAGATGGCATCTAAAAGGTACATTTGCATTAGGGCTAAAGTAGCCCCTGTGCCTCTAGTAGAGTGCTCTGGGCGTAAAGTGTAACCTTTTCTTTGAAAGAGAATAACAGCTGGATACATTTCATAATCCATTTTGAAATAGCCGACTGAGACAGGATCCCCCTTCTCTTCCAATGGCTATGGAAACAAAGAACGGGTCTATTTACTGTAGTGGTATAGTTTTATTTAGGTAATACATTACAGCTATTCTGACATCTAATGTATGGAGGCTTTGCTGAATTTTTAGGGTTTCGGAAGAAAGCCAGACGTTCTATAGACTGATTGACATGGAACTTGGAGATGAATTTAGGAGAGAAGCGTGGATTGTCCTTGTGAATGGTCACAAATGGATCTTTAACCGAGAGCGCCTGCAGTTCACTCACCCTCCTTATAGATGTAATGGCCACGAGAAAAGCAGTCTCACAGTGAGACACGAGATGGGTTTTATGCATTGGCTCCAAAGGAGAGCCCATAAGTTTAGTAAGGACTACATTAAAGTCCCATCCAGGATTTGAAATTGGAGATTAAATCCTTTGACCCCTTCCATAAAGGCTTTAATGACAGGGACTTTTGACCAAGAGCCTTTTTTCTAAGAGGTGGTGAAAGCAGAAAGAGCAGCTATGGTTTAAGTTACTTACCTGTGACTATTGTTCTCCGGCATGGGTCTGGCATGGATTCACATGCTCCGACGGCCTGGCAGCAGCCTGCTAGCCAGTCGATGATGGTGCATGATGCAGCCGGAGAGCCACCTGGGGATGGAAGCCTTCAACAAGGCCTTTCCTTGATTTACAATTACAAAGTTGACGAAGAACTGAGAAATTGTACGAAAAATCCTTTGTTCGTGCCATGTTGAATTTCAAGGCACAAGCAACATCCAGCGAATGCATTGCCCTCTCAACCAATGCCGGATTCGGAAAGAGGACAGGCACCACTAAAGGTTCGTGGAGGTGGAATTTGCATTACCGGAATCGACCAAATCCCCCATTCGGGAGACCGAGATTAAAAGTCCAAATGGGAGATTTGGGCGAATTTCAGCCGTTCGAAAATACCAAACGGCTGTAAAGTTCAACCAAATCCCCCATTCGGTGGCAGGGGCATCCCCCGCACCCCTGCTCACTATATTGTGAGTGGAGGTTGCGGGGGTGTCCCGCAGCCGGTCCTGAAAAAAAGAGAAAAAAAAAAAAAGAAAGAACCCTGCAGCACTGGTTCCCAGTCACAGAAGTGAAAGGTAACAGGCGTCGCAGGGACACAGCAAGCTGGCAGCAAGGATAAGTAGGGGGGTGGTGGGGATGTGGGTGGAGGCAAAGTCAGAAATGTTCCGGGGAGAAACATTCCATCTCAGGCTTTCAACCCCGTTCCGGCATTACCACCCTTGAAGCGTGGAATGAGAAGTAAGGCTGCTTGCAAGACGGGGCCTGAATATCCCCAACCCGCCTGGCCAAGGCGATGGCCACAAGGGAAGTAGTCTTCCACGAGAGAAACTTGAGCAGAGTCTGATGCATAGGTTCGAAGGGCACTCCCATGAGCTTAGTCAACACAACATTGAGCTCCCAAGCCGGGTCAGGAGCCTTCATTGGTGGGAAAGTCCTGAAGAGCCCCTTAAGGAACTCCTTGACAAGCCTGTGAGACCACAGTGAAGGTCTGCCCGGGAACTTGGTGTACCTGGATATGGCAGCTATATGCACCTTGATAGAGGCGTGAGCCAGTCCCGCTTTGGCCAAGGAAAGCAAGTATGACAGAAGTTGCAGAGCTGTGTCACATAGGGGTAATCTTCTGAGTCCAGCACCACACAGAGAAGCAGAGAAGCGTTTCCATTTATGTCTGTAGCACTTCAACGTCGACAAGGGTCTGGCCCTAGCCCTGGCCAGGATGTCCTTACATTCTGCGGGTAAAGCATAACCACCAAGCTCTAGCACTGCAGGAGCCATGCCCTCAGGTTCAGAGGTACAAAAACGGTAGCAGACGCCCCTCTCTAGAAAGAACATGGCATGATAACCTGCTCTGTGGTTCTTTTCCCCCCACTTTCAGAGTCCGCAGCCATCACTTTTAGCTCACTGTTCCTTTGACAAAGGAGGAATATACATTTGCATATGAGTCTTTGTGCATCAGGTTCAGATGGTCTGGTCGTGATGCAGAATTGCTCCCCCCTTCTCTTGCAAGAAGGTCCGGTGACAACGGTAGCCTGATGGACTGGACCACCGACAGGCGTAGTAAGTCCGGATACCCGATCTGCATAGGCCATCCCGGGGCGACTAGTATCATCCTGCAGTGGCACTCTCTGATCACACTTAGTAGTGGAAACGTGGGGGTTAGGGGGGGTGGCGGGAGCGTATAGGAACTGTCCCTCCCACAGGAACATCTCCCCCAAGCTCCTCGGTTGAGGGGACCTGCTAGAGAACCTCTGGCACTTGGTGTTCACTGCCACTGCAGAGATCGATCTTGGGTCGTCGCCATTTGTCGGACAGTCGGTCCTGGCAAAAATCCCACTTGTGGCAAGAACGCAGTTCCCTTCTGTTCTCGACTCCCGCCAGGTGAAACTGAACAAGGAATATGCCTTGACGAATTTCCCTGTCTCTGATCGAGGGTTTTTGGCCGTTAGGGGTTTGGCGACATTATTTCCTGTGGGCTAGACACCGAGTGACAGTATTAACAGATTATAAAATCGTAACCTTTCTATGCTCTGCCAAGACATGTATGCCACGACAACTATGATGTCTTTATTTTCTGTGGAATAGGATTTTGGAATCACGTTCAAGCCCGGACGACAGAATGATAAGGCTGATGCTTTGTCGCTGTGTTATCCAGGAAGCACAAACGATGATTCGCAGGATCCAATTCCACAGCTCGCAGAGAATAATTTCGTAATTGGAGAGGTGCTAAAGAGTAAGGATTTCAGTGAACGGATTCAGCAACAACTGTCCGCAGAGTAACTCGAGTGGATGAAAGGAGATCCGGTTTGTTAACTCAAAGAAGGATTGCCGTATACAAATTTGAGATGAATTTCACCCTCTGAGGAACTGCGTGAAGAAGCATTGAAGTCTTGTCATGACTCCAGCCTTGGCGGGACATACTGGTTACAGGAAGATGCTCAAATTGTTACGAGAGAATTTTGGTGGAAGGAAATGCGCGAGGACGTCAAACTAGGTGAGAACTTGTGAAGTATGTGCGGGTGCCAAGTCAGAACATTAAAAACCAGTAGGACTACTACTTCCCTTGCAGATTCCTCCACCCCTTGGCACACAGTATCCATGTACTATATAGTGGATCTACCTCCACGTAAGGGCTGCACTACCATATTAGTTGCTGTGGACGTTTTGACTAAAGCAGGTAATTTTACTCCCATTGAGGATGCTGCCACAGCTTCTTCACTGGCACAAGTTTTCTTGCAAAATATAGTGAAACTCTGAATCAGGGTATTTTTAACTGAGGGACTCAATGTTTCAAAATTATTGTAAAGAATTGACGATTGAGATAAACCCAACTACAAGTTCTAATCGCGAAGCAAATGGTCAGACAGTTAACCAAGAATTAGAAAAGTACTTCCTTTGCCATTTGAAGTCAGGCGAGGATTGACTGGAACCTTTGTGGCTAGCTGAGTTTTGTTACAATAACATGGCCAAGGATTCCACTACTCTGTCTCAATGTTTTGCAAACCAGGGATTCCACCCACGATTTCTTAGGGGAGTGACTTTGGAGAAGGTTGAAGTTCCTGATGTTGAGTGTAGAATAAAGGCTATGCGACAAAATCTAGAAAGGGCAGTGGAGGCTTTACTGAAAGCAAGTCGAGTTATAAGAAATTCACTGACGGGAGGAAAAGATCAGCACCAGTGCATCAAGTGGGACAGTTAGTGCGGCTGTCAACTAAAATCATTTCTCTGAAAGGGAAAGGTTCAGTCCACATTTTATTGGTCCGTTTGAAATCGAGCAAGTTGTCTCAAGTTTGTGATATTGCAGTTTCTAAAGGTGCCTCCCACTTCCCATGTAAACCTCTTAAAACTGTGTAGGGAGGGTACTGGGTTGCAGGAGATGTCAGGTACAATCTATCTTAGATTTGAATGTTGAGATTGTAAGGTTACAATATTTGGTGGATTGGAAGGGGTATGGTCCGGAGTCTTGGGAAAAAGTTGATGTGCATGCCCAGAGATTGGTTAGGCGATTTCATCGTCTCTGGCCCGAGAATCCAGGCCCTGCAACAGTGGGGTGCTGGGGGATTCAATGCATGTGAGACACACAGGAGGGGTGCAAGAGACTGGGGCAGTTGTCGACATTGTAAAAGAACATTTCCTTAACGTTGCGTATGAAAGAGGTTGGGGTAGTCCCAATCAAAGATGGTGTTGTTGAATGTTAGAACCGATTGGCCGAGCAGTGCCAGTGAAGTAGTTTAGAATCTTGCAAAAGATTCTAAACTGCCTTTCATTCAACTCATAACACAAGAAGGTCACAGCTTTCTGAGCTCCGAGAGATTTCATGGGAAACGCATCACAAAACTCAACCGGAGGTAACCAATAGCAGAGATCAGTTGAAGAAAGAAGAACACTGAAGCTTCAGCAGTACAGAGAAGTGCCGTTTATTTTGTGTACATAGTTATTGCAAACAGATTATGGAGTCCTGCTAATAGAACAAGTAAAACTGTAAATTATCTTAGAACTGAAAACTCCGGAGAACACAATCTAGAGGGTGTGCTGCAGAATTCCAAGAGCGCTGTAATCTCAACAATATTAATCAATGCACGCGGCAAGTGAAAACGTCTCAACTAAAACTAACCCAAGAATGCAGCGAGTGAAAAACAAAGGCTTAATCGTTGTTGCGCTTTGAAGGTTTGCTTTGGGATCCTTAGAGGAAAGGCCCTGTGATCGTGAGTGAACGTCACTCAGACTTTCCCCGAGGCTTCAGATCTCCACAGGAGCCTTTTTGTCAGCGTGGTTGTATTCTTGTGAAAGCGCAACTTTGAAGGTAGCGCAGAAGACCGATTGCAATAAATCCGAGGCAAGTTGCGTTAAGGAAAGCACGCGAGCAAGAACTATGCACGTGGCATATAGTTAAGGCATTCAGTCAGCAGAAAAATCTCTGGGCAATGTTGTAATTGACGCTGAATGGTTTTGTAAAACATTATGAATGAAAAGTGTCATTATTTTGAGGGGAACTAAACAAGGCTGAGAAAGTCCGACAGCCTAGTTTGGAATTATCTAAAAAGCAAAACTGAAAGAACAGTAAAGTCCATGGAGTAGCAATAAGTAAAGTATGGGGCAGCAGTTTAATAAAAGGCCTTTCTGCTTAGAGCAAAGGCATGCAGGCACTAGAGTTTGTATACTGATTATAAGTACAGAAAACAGGATTCTAGTGACAGTATAGTTTTTTCCTTTTTAACTTGTGGTTATAAGTACAATCTTTCCAGGATGGGCTGGTGGTAGGAGATATTTTCTACATCTTTTTAACTTCGTACTCATGCACTTTTGCATTTTACTGCATAAAGTGTACCATATACTCTAAAATGTCCAAGCCACAAGATCTTTGCCTGTCGTTTGGCCTTCCTCCTTCCCTCGTGGGTCTGAAATTTCCATATATGAAAAGCCAGAAGAAGACCAGAGGACGACCGTTGCCGCGAACCAGCATTGCCGCCAGGCAAGTCCTGGTGAAGCCCTGCTCCTCTTCCTGCTCTCAATAAGGCCCTCCTCAGTGCTTCGACCCCTGGAATAGTGGGAACAACATGTCCTGACCCCCATGCTTTGGGACCCAATGCCAGCTGAGCATTCAAAAGTGTCCTTGGACCACCCAGTGGACAGACCAGCTCTCTCCCTTGCTGTAGCCATCCAGAGGAACTTCGCTGATCCTCTGCTTGATTTACAAGATACTGACTCCTGCAGTTTCAGCCTTCATGAAGGAAAAGAAACTGCTCAGGCCAGGCCCCTTTGTTCTTGCCACAACAATTACCAGTCAGCGCCTGATCACGACGACCACCACTGCAACCTGCCTTCGTCATATCCTGGAGATTGCCCACTTCAGGGAGGTCATCTTACTGTCATGTCTATGGAGTCCAGCTGTCGAGATCTTCAGTACCAGATCACCAGAGCTTGGAACCACAGACTAATTGGACTAATCCAGACGCTGAAAGTGACCTTAGCCCCTGGACTTTGCCTTGACTGGACAAAGCCTAGAATTAAGTGGGAATTCATGAACCCCCAAGCAATTGCTGAAAAACTGTCAAACCATACACTATATAGATACACAGCTGTACCTCAAAGTACCACCAACAAAGAAAATGCAATCGCCTATCTTGACTGTCAACTTACACATGCAGCACACACAAAAGTCCTGTTTGTTTCCATAGCTTAGAGTCCCCTTACAATCGAAAACTCGATAATGTTGTCTGGGTTTCCGCAAACCTAGAGCTCAATGCCAAACCCTACCAGACTGTAAATTCCCTTTGGCCCTAAAGATCTGGCTACTGGGAACAAAACAGGCATTGCATAACTAGACTTCTGCAGAGGTATGTGAACAGGTACTACGATGATCTCTTGCTGGACATCCCAAAATTAAGCAGGCATATACGGATAAGAACAGGTTACACCACACACTTGGACGAATCATAGTAGATCAGAATTTACTGAACGTGTAGTACTCGAAAGTAAGTGCATGTCGCTAGTGCCATTGCACATGCGCAAGTCCCAGGTCAAGAAAAGTCCTACCTAGACTAATAGCCCATTGAAAATCTATATCAGAAATAGGTTTAAAGTTCACCAGGAACTTTGTCCCATTGCCACTCCTGGTGAACAGTAAATCCTAACAAATTCAATTACTTACCTGGATGGAGAAATCTACATGTTGACATGCACAATAAGACCAGAAAAACTAAACGAACGCAGGCATAGGCAAGATCGATAAGGAAAGATGCACACCACAGTGAGAAAGGTTCAAGGTTTACAGTGTAATGTTTGCTCATGAATTCCTCTAGTACCCCTTTGCAGATTGAAGATCTGATTCTGCAAGGAGGACCGTCTAAGCGCAACAGATTCAAACATGAGACTTGGAACAGATGGTCTCAATAATGCAGCAAATGAAAGCAGCTCCGATTTGTTGGATGGATGAAAAATCTTCTGAAAGGCATGCCAGAGCGGTAACAAAACCTCCAAATTACAATAATGAATTCCCACCCTGAGCTATCCTAAATTCAAAGATAAGATTTTTCCTCCCTTTAAAAAAGGCACATATCCACAAATAGATACGATATGACATTTATAACGCGCCTATACACAACTGTTATAAGGCGCTACAAGGCAGGGAGGGGGAACAGAGGGAAGACAGACAACGATATTACTAGGCCAGGTGTCATTCAGATCACGCAAGTGCAAGGGAAGAGGGAAATGGAAAAAGTGCAGGGGAGGGGCAGGGGAAGGTGCAGTACATGAGAAAAAAAATAACGAGAAATAAAAACGGCCATCTGGTGGCAAGTGCAGGATGAGTGCAGACATAAGTGCTGGTTGGGGGGGGGGGGGGGGGACTGTAGAGATACAGAAAACAGTCCCCAGGTGCTGGGGTTGCCAGGGAGGCAGTGCAGGCAAGCAACAGGCAGGGCTTGGGTTTGAGAACAGAAGGGTGGCCAGGTAACCAGTGCAGTCTCAGTATCAGCCAGGAATTCAGCAGGGGAGAGGGGAGATAAAGCAGAAGCAAAGAGGAAGGATTTAAGGTGCTTCCAGAACCGAAGAGGATTCTCCTCAAGTTTCAAGGAAAGCTGTTCTAGAGGGGGGCTCCAGCCGAGGAGAGAGATCTACCACCAACTCGTTGCTTGGAGAAGCAACTGACCCTGAGGGAGGAGGAGGCGGATGAGCGAAGAGCACGAGAAGGAATTAAGGAAAAGAGTTTAAGCTATTGAGGCCCCAGGCCTCAAAAGGCCTTGTGGACGATGCAGAGAGTTTTGAACTTAATCCTTGCAGCCACTGGGAGCCAGTGCAGAGATTTCAGTCCTGGGGAGATACAATCCCTGGGCTTGAGGCCAAGGACAAGTTTCGCAGTCCTGTTCTGGATGAGTTGCAGAGGGTGGAGAGTAGAAGCAGGCAGATTTAGAAAGAGGCTGTTGCAATAGTCCAACCTAGAGAGAACCAGAGCTCTGGAGACAGTGAGCTTCTGGGGGGGAAGGAGAGGAAAGGAAGAATACCTCTTAAGAGGTGCAGCTGGTAGTTTGACTTCGTAGAGACGTCACAGATGTGAGGAGAGAAAGTGTGGAGTTGAAGATGAATCCAAGGTTTTTAGCCTTGCAGGTGGGAGCAGGAAGAGTTGCCAAGAGAGGCGGCCAGAGAGTTACAGGAAAGGAGGGAGCCTTTCATGCAATGTTACACAATAGAAAGGAAAACGGGTATTATGGAATACCTTTGGGAGAACCTACCTCCATTCCATCCATGGCCATTGTAGCAAGATAGTTTGGGTCCTGTTTATTCCAGCAAAGACGAAGCAGTGGGTGATGTTGAGGATCTTCATATATAATAGTGCTATGTTCAAGGTGTCTGAGGTCAAACATGCGGACAGAGCCATCTGCACCAACAGATGCAAACATGTCCCGTCCCCCACCGGCACGGCTAAATGCAATGTCATACACCTGTTGGGAATAAAAAGAATTAAGAGACTGTACTGATTAGAGTATGCAATTAGTACAGCATTTGTTTATATATCTACATCAAAACAAAACCTTTTGTATCTGAGAACATCCATTTGTATTCAAGCTGGCACTTGCTATTATTTCTGATTGCATGCCTCATACCGATTATAGATGAAAGTGCACTTCACTGTAATCTTAAACATCTACTTGGGGTGTTGACTTTTCACCAACCTAGAATGTCCATCCAGCTATTTTACCTTCTTTAACATTTTTATGAACTATTTTCTTTGCTTTCGTTAGGCTTGCTCCGCCACCCCCCACAGAATAACAAGATGCTGATGCAAAGCATAAAATAAGCAGTCTAATGTGTTGAAGTGCCATACATTTTTTATTTACATATAAACTAGTTTAGTGCTGCTGGCTATTTAAGAATCCTCTTCAAAGAAAATGCAGTTCACATGGCTATGTCCTCTTACCCTGAAGCAACCTCCCGTCCCTTTTCTTTGGTCACAGCAAATTCAAAGGGACACTACTCATTTAAAGTGCTAAATACCTTTGCAGGAGTACCATGACAACCAGACAAAGTCCAAATAATTTTTAAATAATTACAAACAAGCAGTAAATAGGATGTCACCTTTATTCTGTTTAGCAGGGACATCGCTTGCGTTCAAAAAAATAAACTAGTTCTTCATGCAACTCCAATCCTTAAAATATAAGTTGTAACATTATGCATAATGGCTACAAGAAAACACTGCATTTTCCCAGTTAGGAAAACATTTTTATTTTGCTGCTTTCCTTCGAGAGACATTAATAGGGCACCTTGCTTTTTGTTGTGTTGAACCTTCAATGACATTTAGAGGTAAGTGAAATGTTTTTGCTCCACTTACCTTACTAAGCTCATCTCGTTTGGGGGTCCTGATCAGTCCCTGTGGCCATTAGTGTGGGTGAAAACTGATCTCCATAGTAATGTTCTGTTTATTTTTCACCTTCTGTGAAGTGCGTTAAAGACACTGTGTGTAACTTTGTGGTTACATGCATCATTTGTCCAGTATGGGCTGTGGTGGCAGATGATTTTGCAGGGTTTTCATTTTGTAGTGTTGTGCACTTTTGCATTTTAACACTGAATGCCAGTTTGAGTACCCTATACGCTAAAACGGCCATGCCATAGGATTATTGCCCGTCCTTTGGCCATCTTGTAGTTTTACCTTCCTGCCCTTGAGTGGCTAGACTTTTCCATATACGGTAAACCCCTTCCCAGGGAAAGCTGTAGCTTTCGCAAGCAAAATGGTGGTATGTGTGTGCGGCCAAATGTGGGGAGTGCGTCTGTACCTAGTCCACATACATGCCAAAGTGTCTGTTGCTGGGTAGATGCACAGGTCAGAGGCTGTCCAGGATTGGCCTGCCAGCTTGAATGGTGCAGATCCTTGTCATAGGTGGGGTAGGGCAACACCAGCCCAGATCCTGGATCGGAGGTGTGCTACAGCAGCCATTCTTCTAGCCTTACCTCTTCCTTGCTGTTCATATGGATTCCCAAAATTAGACGTGCGAGTATGGAAGACAGATTAACGAAACACAAGAAAGGTTAGATAGAGCAGCAAGGCTTAGTCTCAGGAAGGGTGTGAGTGGTCTAGGGCTACATTGTGTCCACACAGAGCAACACCAATAATTCTAGTTAGGTAGGTAAGCATAAAACTATACAATAGTTTATTAGGCTGTTAAAGTACACACGGTTAGGAAAGTTCTCTTTTTAGCAACTTTCCCTCCATTTTCTATGAACCCCAAAACCTTTTGCTTTTGTTTTTCATCATGTCCTGACTTTTTACAGTGAAGTTAAGTCTTCAGCTTCACTCCACTGCGCTTTTGCTCACATGTTATGGGAAAACTGACTAGTCCTTCAGGCGGTCAGTACTGGAAAACTATGTTTGCCTTAATCTTTTGATTCTTACTTTTTGTGGTGACTTCATTATTGCACAATGCATCTTCCAATGCAGTACAATTGGGTTTCTTTTGTATGACCCTAGACTACGCTCAAAGGTATTTTTTGGTTACCTAAGGTGTGCCTAGGGACAAACTGGTGGCAGGAGTTACTTATTCATGCTTATTACTGTATTTTATTTGAGTCTTACTGTGTTTGGCTACCAACAGTGGCTAGTGTCCCAACATGGCAGTGCCACTTGTTTTTTTTGTTTATTCCTTGGCTATCTTGGCCTTCTTCCTGCCCGTCAGGGAAATCCTTTTATGGTCCTGCACTTGCACGGGAAAGGCTTGTTCTTCGCAGGCTAGTGCATACCATGTGGTGGGGACTCAGGAAGTGGGCTAGGACGGTCTTGTCCCAATCCATATATGCGCCTGAATGTCTAGTGTGCATGCTTGAGTGAAAGCCACTGTGGTCCCCGATTGGACCACTGCTGGTGTGCATGTGTGGGGCAGATCTTGCCATTGGAGGGCTGAGTCAGATCACTCCCCTGACTTTTGTAGCTGTGAAGTCGGTGGAAGATCAGAGGATGAACATGTGAATCCATGCCAGACCCCATGCTGGAGAAGGAACAAGTTACTTACCTGTAACTGTTCTCCAGCATGGGTCTGGCATGGATTCACATGCTCATGAATATTCCCCGTCGTCAGGCTGGGAATCCTCTTTAAAGAATAAAATCAGTATCAGTTTTGTTTCTGGTCTGTCTTTCTTAGTATTAACCAATCACTGGTCTCTGGGTCATACTGCCCCCAGCCAATGACTGCCCTCTCCCTAAGCCCCGCCCCTGGCAGCCATCCTCAGATTTGGTAGCACGTAAAGTGGCAGTATGACCAAGTGAAGAGCCGCATAGGGGTAGGAGGGAGGGTTCGCATGTGAATCCATGCCAGACCCATGATGGAGAACATCAGTTACAGGTAAGTAACTTGTTCCTTCTCCAGCATGGGGTCTGGCATGGATTCACATGCTCATGAATATAAGAATACATAGCAGTACACACATGCACAACCACGGGAGGTGGCAAAGGCTCAACATTAAGCATTACATAGACTCCACATTAAGCAACTCTTGCCTCCTTCACCAGGCCCACCTTCAGGCGAACAGGTTCGTAGCACTGCTTGGCCGACTCTGGACTCCTCCCTGGAGAATCTCGTGAAGGTGTGTGTCGACCTCCACGTAGCAGCCCTGCAGATGTCCAGCAGGGGCCCACCAGACAAGAATGCCGTGGCAGCAGCGATCGCTCTGTTCGAATGGGCTCTCGGACGGCCGGGCAACGGTCGGTTTGCCAACCGGTGACAGTGCATGATGCAGCCGGAGAGCCATCTGGAAATGGAAGCCTTCGAGAGGGCCTTCCCTTGGTTCACAGGTCCAAAGTTCACAAACAGCTGTGATGTCTTCCGAAAACTCTTCACTCGGTCCACGTAGAACTTCAGCGCTCTAGCTACATCCAGCGAGTGCAAAGTCGTCTCGGCCGGCGACGAAGGCGACGGGAAGAAAACTGGCAACACCAAGGGCTCGTTGAGATGGAAGTCCGACGGCACCTTGGGCATGAAGGAGGGGTGCGTCCTCAGCACCACCCTCAGTATGGAGGCTTTCAGGATAGGGCCTGAATCTCTCCCACGCGTCGTGCAGAGGTGATGGCCACAAGGAAGGCTGTCTTCCACGACAGGAACTTCAACGGAGCTGAATGAAAAGGCTCGAACGGCGGCCCCATGAGCCTGGTCAGCACCACATTGAGCTACCACGCCGGGGCTGGAGCCTTCACCGGCAGGAACGATCGGAACAGTCCTTTCATAAACTCCTTCACCAGGCAATGAGACTAGAGGGATGACCGTCCTGTAGTTCTGGTGCATCGGGAAATCGCTGCCATATGTATCTTGATGGAAGCATGAGCTAGTCCAGCTTTGGCCAGCGACAGTAAGTACGGTAGCACTTGAGGGGCCATAATCCGTAGAGGGTTAATCTTCTGTGCACGGCACCAGACAGAGAACCTCTTCCACTTGTGTCCGTAGCACTTGAGAGTTGAGGACGCCCTGGCCTTTGCAAAAACCTCTTTGCAGTCCGCCGGGATATCGTACCCTCCAAACTCTAGTGCTGCAGGGACAGGCCCCCCAGTGGGCGGGGCAGTAAGGTTTGGGCACCCCGGCGCCAGATTGGCACACCAATGTGCCCCTCTGCGCCAAGGCAAGTTTCATGAACAAAAAAAATGGAAAAGGTAAACTACACTGAGGGGCACCCTAAACCGCCAGGTAATTTTTTTTAGTGTACTCGGGGGTGACCCTCTACCCCCCCCCACACCAAATGCAGGGGGGGCATCTCATGCAGCCCTCCCTGGAGTCAGATGCCCCTTCCTAGGAGCAGATATCTGCCCCCAGGGAGGGCTACATGGGGTGCCCCCATTTCCCCTTGGGGTGAGGGGGAGATGGCCACCCCCCTTTTCTGTAAAATATATCCCTGGTGGCTAGTGGCCCCCCACTCCCACCCAAAATTCACTATTTTTTTATTTATTTTGCCCCCTTCCCTGGGGGCAGAAGATCAGCCATCTGCCCCCAGGGGGGGGCTAAACTGCAGGCCCCATCCTTTGGGAGGCCTGCACACTTCTTCCTGGTGGCCATCCCCCCCAAATGGATGGGGGGGGCACCTAATGTACTCCTGCCTGGGGGCATAAATCTGCCCCCAGGGAGGGCTACAAGGGGTGGCCTCCCCTTTCCACTTGGTGTGGGAGGGGGGAGGGCCACCAACATTTCAGGGGGTAAAAAAATACCAGACACCACCACCCCACATCCCGGTTGCTTTTTTTATTTTTTGCCCCTTTCCCTGGGGGCAGATGATCAGCCATCTGCCCCCAGGGTTGTACACATATGTGCCCCCATGCTTTGGGAGCCAGGAGGGGGGCGAGGGCTCTTTACTGTAAGCAGCCCCCACCTCCCCCCGCATTCAAAGACATCTCTGGTGTCTAGTGGCCATTGCTACCCACGCATCGAGCGCCCTGTGCCCGATCCACGGGCAGCAATGCTGTCACAAGGACACCCTTTCTGAAAAAAACCCTGGTGGCTAGGGCCCCCAAACACCCTCCCCCTTCCCATCACTTTTTTCCCCCCTGTTTTTTTTTAACCCCTTCCCTGGGGGTAGATCAGCCATCTGCCCCCAGGGCAGGCCCTAACCTGCAAGCCCCATCGTTTGGGGGGCCTGCACTTATTCCTGGTGCCCCCCCTCCAATCGGATGGGGGGGCCACCTCATGTACACCTGCCTGGGGGCATAAATCTGCCCCCCTCCACTGAGGGGCAGATGGTCTCCTGTCTGCCCCCAGGGGTCTTTATATCTGTACCCCCCATGCTTGAGGGGCTGGGGGGAGGGGAGAGGGCTACTTGCTGTAAGCAGGCCCCCCTCTCCCCCACGTCACAAACGTTTCCCTGGTGTCTAGTGGGCATTGCTAGGCGCGGATCTCCCCTTTCCAACGATACCCACCTCGATCACCGGCTTGAAATACAGCCGGAGATCGAGGGGGAGAAAGGTGAAGACTCACCTTATATTTTCACTGCAGCAGCCTGAAATGGCTGCTGCAGTGAAATTTACTTTGTGTGAAACTGAAGGTAATCCAGCCCACTGGCAGTGAGGGGGGGGGACCTCCCCCTCACATAGCCCAGGGGGTTGGATTAAAGTTTGCAGGGATCACACAAAACAGAGTGCCTGAAAGGACGAGCTATCTCGTCCTTGGCAACAGGGAGGTAATCCCAAGGATGAGATAGCTCGTCCTTGGCACTAATGAGGTTAAGGGTTTCTTCTTGTTTTCATTGACCATTGGAATACAAACTTCCTGCTGGCTCAAGCCAACACTTGCTTAACTTCCTAAAAGACTCCTAGCCTCCTGAAAAGACGTAGGGAACGGACTTTTAGGGCACTATGCCCCTTCTCTTCTTGCTAAGAAAGGACTTTGTAAGGATAGTGTTTTATTTACAAGGATTTTTATTGTGTCCGCCAACTTCTTTAGATTTCTTCATTCACTTGCTTTACTACAGCTACAGTATTTTAGAAAAGATCTCCAACTATTTTAAAAGTAAAGAGTTAAGAGATATGATTTAGTATTTAAACATGTGTTTCTAGGAGCCACAAGACAGGGAGGGGAGACGGGGAGAAAGGGGAGACTAAGACAAACAGGCCTACTAGGCCTTGAGTCATCCGGATCATGCATGTGCAACAATGAGAAGGGCAGGAGGAAAAGGGGGATGGGGGAGTTCACAGGAGAGGGAAGGGGGAAAGTGCGGTCAGGCAACAAGGCTCTGAGTAAGTGCAACCAGAGCAGCGCGGCTCTGGGAAGTGCATGGAGAGAGGGGAACTGTAGGAGTTGCAGCCCCTAAGTGCGAGGTAGGCCAGGAGGCAGTGCAAGAATGACTGGTCATGGAGGAGCCTGGTACCCAGTGAGGCTCTGAGGGTACCAAGCAACCAGTCAGGGCAGGGGACAGGTAGGTTAGCAAGGAAGCAGGAGAGAGAAGGCAGAGAAGAAAAGGAAGGTCTTGAGCAGCTTCTGGAACTTCAGGTGGTCCGGTTGAAGTCCGAGAGGGCAGGGAGGCCGTTCCAGAGGGAAGCCCCTGCAGAGGAGAGAGATCTAGCTCCCAGTCTCTGCTTGGAGAAGCGTCTGACCCTCAGAGTTAGAGGTAGCTGAACGAAGGGCTCTAGAAGGAATGTATTTAGGCAGAGAGAGTTGGATATAGTGTGGACCCCAGCCCCAGAAAACCTTGTGGACGATGCAGAGGGTCTTGAACGTGATCCTTGCAGCCACTGGTAGCCAGTGAAGAGATTTCAGGGCAGAAAAGGCCAAGGATAGGTCTTGCAGTTCTGGGCAGATTGAGAAGAGGCTGTTACACTAGTCCAGCCTGGAGACAACCAGAGCTCTGGGGACAGTGAGTTTCTGGGGCAAGGTGATAAAAGTTAGAATACCTCTGGTGAGGTGCAGCTGAAGTGGGCCTTCTTGGCAAGGTTTGGGATGTGAGGCGAGAAGGAGAGTGGAGTCAAAGATAACAAAGATTTTTGCCTCACAGGAACGCAAAGGTAGAGGTCCCAAGGACGACGGTCAGAGTGAGCGAGGGAAAGCAGGAGCAGTGGTCCCAATGAGAAGGATTTCATTCTTACTGGCCTCGAGGCAGAGATAGTTGAGGCACACCATTCCTGAATTGCGGATAGACAGTCAGGAATGAGTGAGGAAGGAGAGGAGGCTGAGGTGACCTGAAAGAGTAGAGTGACATCCGCATAACAATGAAGGTTAGTAAAGCAGGTGGAAATCAGGTTGGCCAGAGGGGCCAGATAGACATTGAAGAGCTAGGGTGAGAGGATAGAGCCCTGAGCGACACCACATTTTGAGGGAGGTGGTGGAGAGAAAAGACCCAAGTTGGACCTGGGAAGGTCGTTCCAGGAGGAAGGTGGTCAGCCACGCCAGGGCCTGATCCGTGATGCCCAGGTTCTCACGGAGTTGATTGATCAGGGTGGTATGATTGACCGTATCAAAAGCAGAGAAAACGTCAAGGAGGATGAGGAAAGCGGGTTAGCTGGAGTCAAGAAGATTAGAGAGCAGATTACCTGGGGCGATCAGGAGAGCAGTTTCCATGCCTCTGGCTTCTCTGAAGCCAGACTGATGGTCATGGAGCCAACCAACAAATTCAGTATGTAGTGTAAGCTTGGAGATGGCCAGCTTTTCCAGGAGTTTGCCCAGAAAAGGAGTGATGGAGATCGGGTGATAGCTTGCCTGACAGGTAGGATCGGCAGAAGGCTTTTTTTTTAAGAGGGTATGCACAAGAGTGCTTTAGGAGAGAAGGTAAAGATCCAGTGACGAAAGAGTGATTGCAGAAATCGGCCATGGCTGAAGAGAGGGTGTTAATGTGGTCCCTGATAGTTCTGGAAGAGCAGGGGAGACACTTTCAGAGATCGGACTAGAAACATTGTCAGGTGTAATCAGAGAGAGGTCAGGAAGGGGAAATTGAGAGAAGACCAAAGGGGGCCTGAGAGAGGTAGATCGAGAGAGAGAAGAGCAAAGCGAGGACAGGATGTCCTGGGTTTTAGTGGTGAAATGAGACGCCAGAGTCATACAGATGGCCTGGGAAAGTTTGTGCTTTCAGTAGAGCACACCACGGTGAATGTATATATTATAGTGTTTTAGTGTATTACAAGGCATAAAATAGGCGGTATCGCATCGCAATTCGCAATTCAATACTACCAATTTGCGTTTCATTTACTTAATTATGTCGCTCTACCTGTGACATGATTTGTAGAGCCAATGCTAGGTTGCATCTAACTGTAAAGTGGTGCTGTTTGGAGCCTGTAGTGCGCAAAGCGTGCCGAGCATGCAGCCGAGGAAGAGGCTCAACGCTGGGCAGAAACATGGTTTCCATTCATGTACTCAACCGGGACACCAAACGTACATTGCTGGTAGTAGAAAGCATTCACAGAGGAACACATGAGAGCTGCAGTGTTAGTGCACCTCCTGCCATATTTTGTGGACATGGCAAGTTCGCGGGCAGAGTGAGCAACAATGAAATTCCCCTTTAAATATCCCTTTATATGTTTAATAGCTTGACATGCAAAACATGTTTGATTTTTTGTAAAATGTTCTTATCAGCAATCTGAAATTTGTGCAGTCTCCATACCTAGGTAACTGCACACAGTTTATTTTTGTGTGCGTCACTGATTGCATTCTGGGACTTTTAGTTTTCCATGTAGGATATGGAAAATAAAGCTACAATTATTCTTTTGGCTCGAGATCTTTCTATAATGATTTAAATATTGTCATGTTGCTATATTAACACTTGGTGTTGTACATTTGCCGCTTATGGGAACAACCTTTAAACCCATGTTTCAGCTCCTACTATTGAAGCCACCAAGCACACCGGACAATGTAGGGACATAGGCATGTGTTGCAAAAAGGAATGGATTCTAAACATATTTAAACTGCCGTAACAAGTAATTTGAATGGCTTCTATTTAAGATGACTGGGCACTTTACACGCAGAGGTCATCCAGGCTGACAAGGACAGAGCAAAGTGCAGCATCACTATCCTCTTCTATTGGATGGGTAAGCCCAGGGATGAACCGGGAGCCAAAAGATGCCCTGGAACTAATTTTCAAAGTGGCCCATATTGCAAATTTTCACCAAACTCAAACCTTTTCCTAGGAGAACATTTGGACATAAAATACAAAAGAGGCCCAGTGCACAGAGGACTATTTGGGAATCTGCAGATTTCCTTGTGGGCCAGCCCACCCCTGGTCAAGCACCACCTCTCAAGTGGTGAAGCGCAGAATCTGAGAAGACAAATGTGATTGGATTCCTTTGTGTACCAAGTGTTACCCAAACACTACTAGCATAATGCCTGGAAACAAGAAAAAATATAGCAGCATCAGGTCCATGGCCATATAAGGAAACAGCAAGCTGGTACACTGATCACACATTTGTCAGCCATAGATTTCCTTTAACAAGTTTTCCCCAATGTAAACCAACCAATTGCTTCTCACTGCACAGGTTAATGCCAAAAGTGGCAAACGTTCTAACTATCTTTGTGTTAAAATAGAAACTGCACACATTAACTGCTGAGTCTTTATTGATATCTTGTTGTGATTAACACCCTTTCCCGTTGAGAACATTGATAAATATAACTGCTAACCATTTAGGGTAGATTTCTAATCAAAAAAATGTTATATAGCGATTTTGACTAATCAAACTAATTTATGCCTTGGTATTATTACGCATCTGGAATGTATTCTTGATAAGTGTTGTCTAAGACCTAAATAATTAATTTTATTTTTTGTATAATCATGCTAATAAGCAGGAGTACTCTGTGTGCGCCTAACTGAACCCTTTACCACTCTCTCCTACGTTTAAGCCTTGCTGTTCGGTTACACTACCCAGATAGAGTTTGGGAAAGTGCCCATGTTTTTTCAGAGAAGTTAATTTAGGTACGTTTCTCCAGTTCTCATATTTGAACACTACATTAAAGGTTTTGGGGAATGTTCAAAACAACAAAGTCTAATCCTTTGATGGCAAACACTTATGGGAGGTGTAGATGATGAACAACCCACTAACTGAACTCAAACTGCTTCAGCATTCACTTTCAACCAGTTTAATCTACCATGAAAAGTGCCGGATTGACAAGAACTCATGTTCCACTGAGTCTGCTCAATTACCCAACTGCTCCAGCTCTGCATACGCTTAACCAGAAGGTTGGTCTTTGCCCTCGCATTATATACTGTATGCATCGCCAACAAGATATTAATGCAAAGGTCCCATTTCATCTGTCCATTTATAACCGTACTTCAACAACATGCACAACCCCTACTATGCAGCTCTTTGCTCCAAGACAGATTCCCCCATACCAGAGGGGGCTCATATTCCAGAGTCCCTATTCTCACCATCATCTGAACGAGTCCACAAAGCAGCAGGCCTTTCAAAACTGAACATAGAAGAGTAACAAGTATAAGAGGAAGAGGGAAGCTGCAGACCTGTGCACCATCAGCAAATCGACCATGGAGTCAAGAATGTGGACTGATGGAATTGACCAAAGGAACCGAGCAAGAGTGAGTTGGAGAAAACAAAGAGCCACTGTCAGGTTGACCAAAGATGGAGTTCAGAGGCCACAGTGACCAAGACAAGGAGGACATACAAAGGCAGAAGAGGATGCATGCACCAGGAGAGACTCGGACACCAGGAGACTTTTGAAAGATGTATTGAAAACCATACAGTAGAACACCACACACTGTGGTAACTTTGCTCAAGGAGTAGAGCATGCTTAAAGTAAGGAAGGGGCGAGAGAAGTAAGTCAGAGGGCTGGGAAGGACTGGAGGAATGGTCTGAGAATCTGAAACATAGGTTACATGATGGGGAATGTAGTGCATGCATAACCAAGTTTGAGACAGAAACAAACTTATTTGATGCATGCCAGGAAACAAAGTCCCATACCCAGCATGAAGCCAACGGATCTTAAGCATAGACTTTGACCATGAAGACCACAAGTCTACTTGCGCTTGAAAAAGCAACGCTAAGTCACCTGGGAAAACAGACTACATTCTTAGATATGAGCCATTTGTTTCATAGCGGAAAGTCAACTGAAGTCCAATGCACCAGCCCAGGTCTAATAAAAAATATGTAGAGACCAAGAGACCGAAAAATGGCTATTTTCTAAAATTACAATATATTTTACTTGCACAATAGGGCAGGCAGGTATGAGAACTGGGCTTCTATTCTTAAGATCCTCTTACTCCCAATTGCCATCCCAGGATCCGCTCTCAAAGCCCTTCCAATTCTCGAATTTCACAAATCTCTCAAAATGTGGCTTTCAACAGCTGGTGAAAGACTAATTCCAATAGACGCACAGACCACAACTCACAGTGCTGTGCTACTATCAAGGTCAGGCCTCCAGATAAGGGTTGTACCAGGCCTTTTTATGCATAAAGATATTGTAAATACGTCACCTTTTATTTTTCTGTGCGTTTCATTTACGCACTAGTTGATTGCAACAGTCCGGTCACTTGACAGAAAGCAGAACATCTTGATTGTTATCTGCCTGGATGAAATTGCATGCCATAGAGATGCAGCCTGAAACAAAGGCATTGGCTTTCTGTGTGCATTTAGACATTCAGAAAGAAACAGCACACAGTGCGATAATGAAAGGATTTGCGTGTTCAACTTCTGCTTTGTTTTGTGACTGCAGATGCATGGAGAGGAGCATTGCTTGTTAGGAAAGATTTCCCTTTACAGCACCCTTCCCTCAATTTTTATGGACCCCCAAACTTCCTGCTTTTTATTTCTGAATCTGACCTAAGCTTTTTACAGTGGAGTGAAGCCTTCAGCTTTACCACACTGGCTTCTGCTAATTTGTCATGGGGAAACTGACATGCCCTTCAGGCTGTCAGTACTGGGAAACTGTTCCCCTTAGCGTTGTTACTTTGCTGCCACTTTTGGTACGTTTTATCATTGAACAATGCATTTTACAAATGCAGTACACTGGGGAACACTTTTTGTTTTGCCATAGACAGAGGATTGTTGTTTACATAAGGTGTGCCTAAGGGACAAACTGGTGACAGCAGTTACTTTTTGGAATTTTTGGGTGTTTTAGCCTTACCGCTTTTACCGTATTTGGCTACCTACTCCTACTGTGGCTAGTGACAACACATGACCATGCCACATGGTTTGTTCGTTTGTCCCTTGGCCATCTCGTCACTAACCCTTCTTACTGACTTGTAAGGACAGGAACATCCTTATATGGACTTCCAGTGCCCAGGAAAGTGTAGGCTTTTCACAGGCTACTGCAGGGCCATGTGCGTTTGCTGCCAGGAAATGGGTTAGGACTGTCTGGTCCCAAACCACAAACTGGTTTCATTATGTCTGTATGCATGAGCTGCGCCACCAGTGGTCCTGAATGGATCAATGCTGGAGAGTGTGTGAGCCAGATCTTAGATTGGCTAGTGGGAGTTCGGCTCTTGACTGCTTTTTGGATAAGAGGACCCCTGCATCCATTCTTCAGAGATTCTGAAAGAAACCTGAAAGAGCCAAGTATCCTGTCCAGCAGCAGGACGTGTAAGGAGACATGGACCCGTTGGAAGGCTTGGCGACAAACGTCTGCTGCTGTCCTGGGAGAGCCTGGTCTTTTAGGTCTCCTGACGTCCTGCGAAGGAGCTTCGAACCTTGGAGTGGAGGGAAGTTCAACATCAGCTCTGAGTCCTATGAAGCAGAGTCCTTGCAAGTGCCCCTGGATCATCCAGTGGCTGCCCAGCTCAGCGTTTGGGCTACCGTGATGAAGACATTTCCGTTCCGTGTTGAGGCCTGGAACTGGGTATCCAGAGCTCATGCTACAGGACTCATCTCTGCCAGATGTTGATGTTCCAGCATCAAGGGGACCCGAGATAGGAGGCGAATTCTGACTGACAGTTGTGTCCTCCTGCATCGCTGTGCATCAGTGGCCATCGCCCAAAACAGCTTTCCTGCATCCAGTCCTGTGCCAAGATGGGCCCTGCATAGTGTTCTTCTTCATTCTCCATCCTGAAGACCTTGCACCAGCATTTGTCACCCATTGGATAAGTTCTCGAACCTGCAACCCCTGGGCATCGAAGACCAGAGTTGATGGAGGGAAAATCTACCTTGGACCCTCTTCTGAAGACCTGCCAAGTCCTAAGAAAAATAGGAGTATGGGGTACATACCTGAACCCCTACCTCCCTTTTAAAAGTTTAGTAACTTTTAGAAAGTTTAACAGTTTGGCGTTGCCATTGCTTGTTCGCGCAAGCATTATGAAAGTGGATGACACTTATTCACTAGCACTTGTCCTCTACTCCGTGGAAGTCTTCATTGGACCCCAGAAACATCCACTAACTTTTCCCGTTTGACAAAACTGTGGGAACTTTGGTGTACTTTTGGGCACAAGGTCCCATACATTTTAAGGATGGACTTTTTAAGTTACTGCTTTTCATTGTGTTCGATGGCCATAAATAAGTATTTTTATATTTTTTGTCTAAGTGTGTTCCTTGACTTTTCACTGTGTACGTTGAGGACCCCTTACCAGGCTCTCACCTCTTGAAACATAGCCATGACCACTCGTCCAGCTACCTAGAGCTGGTTTGGCTACAGCTCCCAGAGTTGTCCCGGTCAATAAACTAGGTTGATCTTCTATACATCTGTCCACCAGGCCAGAGTATTGAAAATCAGTCCCAACATTACGCATGCACATTTATTTTCCAGGCATGTTCTGCTCCTATTGTTAATAAGATGGAAAACTTAGTTACCAATGGGAAGTATCCTTTGTAACAAACAAATTAGGCTTTAAGTGAATGTATAGTTGCATTACACTAAAGTATTTTTTGTGTTTTGTGCATATCATCAAGACCCATATAGGTGATGTGTTCATTCATATTAATGTGGAGAAGGTTTTCAACAAATGTAATATATTGTTTGAAGCCAGACATCTATGCTACACAACTGTTTTATTGCTAACGTGTTCTATTCATTTTCAAGTTCAATCATCTTTTGGTTGCCTGTTGCATACATTTTACACTTCTGTAGGCAAATCCTTTTTACACTTACAATTTACTTGCGCCTCAAAACAATATATGGAGGAGTATGGAAGGTCTAGTTTAAAAATCCACCATCCTAAACTTGGAGCCAATGTGGTAAATTATACTATTATTGGTTAGCGGCAGCAAGGTCCCTGCTCAAACTTGAGTTGTCATTAAACCAATCAAAGGGTACACAGCATCTTTAAATCTTCAAGACTACAATTCTAACATTCAAAACCCGACACCCCAGCCAGTGCAAGCGTTTTTTTTTTTGGATTGATATTTTATTTCTATCGCGCCCGTACCCAAGTGTTTCAGAGTGTGACAAGGCAAGGGAGGGGAACAGGGGAGAACAAAACAGCGATCTTACTAGGCCAAGTGACATTGGGAACGCGCAAGTGCATGGAAGGCGGAGAGGTGGAAAGTGCGAAGCAGAGGAGAAACCGATAAATAACAATAAATAAATAATAAAGGCAACAAACAGTGGTAATGCAGCCAGCAATTTGCAAGTGCTAGGTTTAAGGCAGCAGACAGGGTAGGTCTAATAAGTGCAGGAAGAAAAAGGGGGGGGCTGTATGGGTACAGATACAGACCCCAGTGCAAAGGGTGGCCCGGAGGCAGTGCAGGAGGGTGACAGGATGAGCAGGTACCTGGGCCCAAAAGACAGAGGGTGGTCAGGTGCACGGTACCAAGAGAGAACAGATCAGCAGGGAAGAGGGGGAGCGAAGGCAGAGGAAAAGGGGAAGGTCTTGAGGTGCTTCCGGAACCAGAGATGGTTCTCCTCAAGTTTTAGAGTGGCAGGGAGGCTGTTCCAGAGGGAGGCCCCAGCCGAAGACAGATCTACCAAGTGTTGTAATAAACACATGAAATACTTTCATTTGCAACTGAAATAGAAACTAACCAAGACATGTCCCTGTAGAGAGAATCGAGACAATTATTTAACTTTATGCAGAGGTCCATGCAGACTTCCTTCAACTTACTGTCTCAGTCGATAATTTACTGACAATTTACTGACTTCTGAAGGATGTAAGGCAAACTATCTAGCAAACATTTCACCATGAGATTCTGTGCATGCAATAGAAGCTGAGTGGTTTTGAAAATCTGTCCCATTGGTGAGAGGGTGCTACTTCACTCTGTGCTTTATCTGTTAATTGTGAGAGAAACCTGCTTTTCTGTCACAGTATTGACTGCTGACAGACTAGAATATTTTCCGTACAGTTAACTGGATGTCCTACTCTTGCGAAGGAGAAGAACAAGTTACTTTCTTACCTGGTAACGTTCTTTCGATGGGATGTTCCTCCGACGTATTCCACATGTTTGACAGTGATTCCCACAGCTGTTTGGCTTCGGAAAACTTCGGCGTAGGCATCCTGCGCCGATGAGGTCGATATGCTCCCTCGAGGACCTCCTCCGCCGGTCAACGTCATCGGATGTTATATGTAGGACGCACGACGCCCGTAGCCCCAGTTGTTTTTTCCCCCAGAACGTGTGGCACCAATCTCCTGCCAGTATTACTACAGAAAGCCTTTCGGAAACGGAAGCTGCAATCGCATAAGAAATTCTGTAGAGGGGCAGGTAGGGAGGGTACGATTTGGAATACATCAAAGGAACAGCTCATCGAAAGAACGTTACCAGGTAAGAAAGTAACTTGTTCGAGGGGATTGTGTCCTCCGATGTATTCCACATCTGACAGACTAACAAAGCAGAACCAACGTAAGGAGGTGGGAAAAGAATTTAGAAATGTTCAGAATGCCCAATCAAATTGCCGTATAGATGACTGCCTTACCAAAGGCCAAATCTTGCCCATGGATAGAGTCCAGGGAATAATGTTTCACGAAAGCATGGACAGAGGCCCATGTGGCTGCTTCGCAAATATTGTGAATTGGAACAACCCTCTGCAGTGCAGTGGAGGCAGCCATACCCTAGTAGAATGAGCCCGAAAGCCTACTGGAGGGTCCTTTCCCGCCAAAGGATAACACTCAGAGATCGTCAAAATGATCCATCTAGACAAGGTCTGCTTGGAAACAGCCTGACCTAAACGCCTTCCAGCGTAACCAATAAAGAGCTGATCGTCCACTCTGACCCGGGACATCCGTGAGAGATAGAAACTCAAAGCTCTCCTATGGTCCAACCTATGGAGCCTCTCTTCTTCCTTACCAAGATGTGGAGGAGGATGGAATGCCGGAAGAATTACTTTCTGGCTCAGATGGAATTCCGACACAACCTTCGGAAGAAAGGAAGGCCGTACCCCAAGGACAACCCTGTCCTTATGGAACACAGTGAAGGGTGGTTTGGCGGAAAGTGCCTGCAACTAACTCATTCTGCGTGCGGAAGTAACTGCAACTAAAAATACAGTTTTAAAGGACAACAGTCTCAATGGACAAGAATGTAACGGCTCAAATGGAGCTCCCATTAGGAACTTTAAAACCAAATTAAAATCCCATCCCAACCCTTTTAGAAACTGAGATATCAAAGGGATTTTAAAATAAGAACATTCCTTAGACGAGTGCTTAAATAAGGACAGCGCCGCCAGGTAACCCTTAATGGTACCCACATGCAGGCCCTTGTGGGCTAAAGAAAGCAAAAGACAAAACCAAAAGAATGGAACATTGGAAAGGATCCACATTCTGTACCCTGCACCAGTCGTAGAACTTCCTCCAACGGCACAGGGATTTCGTTGCAGGCCTTCTGGCCGAAAGCAACACCTCCATCACGTCTTCAGGGAGGTCCCAATCCTTATATCTCAGCCTTTCAGATACCAAGCATGAAGGCTGAGAGACTTGACCTCTGGATGGAGAACCTGAGCCCGGTCTCGCAAGAGCAGATCCTCACGGTAGGGAAGTCATTTCTAGAAGGTCCAGGTACCACGCTCTCCTGGCCCAATCTGGAGCAATGAGGATAATGTGGGACCCAAACCCCTGTAACCTCTGTAACACTGAGGAATGACGGAGACTGGAGGAAACGCATACAGCAGTGGGAATGACCAATCCACTACGAATGCGTCTCCTAAGGCTCCTCTCGGAGGAAATTCCCTTGAGCAGAATCTCTCGTACTTCCGGTTGGCACTGGTGGCGAAGAGATCCGCTTGCGGGGTTCCCTAAAAGTCGAAGATCTCCTGAGACTTCCTGAGCTTACTCCCACTCGTGAGAGACTGTGCTCTGCCTGCTCTGAGCGTCCGCCGCCACATTTTCGTCTCCGGTCAGATGAACTGCCGAGATCGAAATTCCCTGCTGGATGGCCCAAAACCAGAGCTGCATTGCCTCTCTGCACAACGGGAGTGACCCTACCCCCATCCCCTTTTTTGTTGAGGCAATGTATGGTCACTTTGTCTGTGAGAGCAGATCGTCTCGGTAGGGAAGACAACGTGGAGGGCAGATGGACATGTCTAGAAGGTCCTGGTACCACGCTCTCCTGGCCCATGCCGGAGCAATGAGGATCATCCAGGAACCAAACCTCCGCAACATCTGCGGAATGACGGGGACTGGAGGGAACGCGTACAGCAGTGGGAAGGACCACTCCACTACGAACACGTCCCCTAAGGCTACTCTGTTGGAGGCAATTCCAGCAAGCAGAATCTCTCGCATTTCCGGTTGACACTGGTGGCAAAGAGATCCACTTGTGGGGTTCCCCAAAGGGCGAAGATCTCCAAAAGAACTTCCTGAGCCAGCTCCCACTCGTGAGAGACCGTCTGCTTGCTCAGAGCATCCGCCGTCTCGTTTTCGTCTTCGTCCAGATGAACTGCCGAGATCGAAATTTCCTGCTGGATGGCTCAGAACCAGAGCTGCATCACCTCCCTGCACAGTGGGAGTGACCCTGCCCCCACCCCCTTTTGTTGGGGTAGTGCATGGCCACTGTATGGTCCATCATAATCAGGACATTCTTCCCCCGGACAGACGACAGAAAAGCCTTCAGGGCTAGCGTGACAGCCCGCAGCTCTAACAGATTGATGTGGAGTCTGGACTCCGACGGAGACCAACGACCACTGGCTGTCAGCTCGTCGGCATGAGCTCCCCAACCCATGAGGGATGCGTCCGTCACGATCGTCACCTCCGGCCACGGTTGCCAAAACGGAGCCCCTTTTAACAGATTTCCTTCGAAGGCCCACCACACAAGGTCCTGGGTGCCCGAGGGCGGAATCTGAACGGGATCCGACATCCTGCCGGAGAACTGTGACCACTGCATCTTGAGCGCCCACTGCAGAGATCTCATCCGCAGCCTGGCCTCTGGCACCAGTAAAATGCAGGATGCCATGAGGCTGAGCAATCTCAAGATCTCGAACGCCGGAAGATTCTGGGCACGTTGAAATTTGTCCACCATCTGCAGAATGTGATGAGCTCTCACCTGGGGAGGCGAACACTGCACCAGGGATGTGTCTAGCACGGCTCCAATGTATTGGAGCCGCTGGGTAGGTGTCACATGAGACTTCTTTAAGTTGAGGGAGAAGCCCAGCTTGTGAAGGGAGTGGCAGGTGATTTACAGATGATCCAGGACTTGCTCGGGAGAGCGTGCCCTGATCAACCAATAGTCCAGGTAGGGGTAGACGTGAATCCCCCCTTTCCTGAGATGCGCTGCCACCACCACCACCAGCTTGGTGAAGGCCCTCGGGATGGAGGTCAATCCGAACGGCAGGACCCAAAACTGAATGCGAGTCGCCAGCCGCGAACCTCAGGTACTTCCTGTGCTTGGGATCAATCAGCACATGAAAGTAAGCATCCTTGAGGTCGAGCGACACCAACCAATCCTGAAGTTGAAGGGCCTGGAGGACTTGAGAAAAGTAACCATCTTGAACTTGTCCTTCCTGAGCAGCTTGTTCAAACCACGCAAGTCCATGAAGGGTCTCAATCCTCCGTCTTTTTTCAGGATAAAAAAATAAGGGGAATACCATCCATTGTTCCTCTCCGTACAGGTACCAGTTCTATGGCACCTTTCTCTAGCAGAGATAGGATTTCCAGCGCAAGGAGCGGATCTGGACGCTTCAAAGAGAGCTTCCCCGGTGGATTGTCATGAGGCCTCTGCTGGAAAGGAAGACAGTAGCGGTGGGCTATGATCTCCAGAACCCACACATCTGAAGTAATGGCACGCCATTCTACAAGATGCTGCGCCAGCCTTCCCCCAAACCGGCGTACCATGGGACATGGCCTCATGACTGAGCGGCTGCGGCAGTGCCTGAGGGCAAGGAGGCAACAGCCCGAGCGGCTTTGGCACCTCAAGTACCTTGCTTTCCACCTCTGGTACTCCTACGGTGGCCCCTTTGACTGGCAGCTCCCCTCGATCTACCAAAGGAAGAGTAGTATCGAAAGGAACCTCCCCTCCATTGCTTTCCCCTAGGACGAAAAGGCAGAGGTTGATGTACTGCAGCGCTCAAGGACTAACCTCTCAAGGCTCTCGTCAGCCTTGCTGCCAAATAGATGGACAACATCAAAGGGCATGTTGAGAAGCCAGGACTATACATCAGGAGCAAACCCCCGACCTCCGCAACCACGCAAACCTACGCATTATGGTGCTCCACCATGGACCGGCTGATGCAGTCTGCCACGTCCAGACCCAACTGAACGGTTTCACACATGGCATCCTTGCCATCCTGAACGAGGGCAAGAAAACCATCCCGTTCCTCCCCTTCGGGAATATGTTCAGCCACCAACGACACACAATTCCAGAGTGTGCATGAATCTTGCAAGGGCACAAACGGAGTTGGCAGCCTTTAAAGCCATACCGCCGGAAGAAAATACCTTCTTCGCCCAACCATCAAAGCCCTTGTGGTCCCCATCAGGAGGGATTGTAGGGTACGCAGGCTGCTTTGCTCGGGCCGTAGCCGCCTACACCACCAAACTCTCCGGAGTAGGGTGTGTAGACAAGTAGCAGGGGTCACCACTGGCTGGGCGGTATTTTTTCGGCAACGACTTATTCACTGCCGGGAGACTCTCTGGAGCAGCCCAAGCCGCTGCCAACCTTCTTTGTAAGGCCACATGAAATGGCAACACCGGGTCAGTGGGTGGACCTTGGTCCAATATATGTCAGGTCATCCTGCAGAAAATCCACAGCTGGAGCAGACCACCCGAGATACTCCGTCACCCTCGACATGAGGCGCCTGTACAAGGAGTCAGCATGTGTACCAGGCTCAGGCCTGCCAAACTCAACCTCCGGGGAGGCATCAAGACCACTGGCGTCATGTAAAGATTGATGAAGTTCTTCCAGTTGGCTATGACCAGACAACAGGTCATCAGGAACCTCACAAGGCACAACCCCCTCTTCATCATACCCTTCTTCCACCTCTGAAATGTACTCCAAGGGTTAGAACAAGTCCACCCTGGAAGGAGGAACAGAGTATGGGTCAAACATAGGCCGCACAGACTGGCTGAGAGCCTTTCTCAGAGCTTCCACAGCAGTCGGGGGCCCCTCCGGCAAATTTTCCTCAAAAGGCGTCGAGGGTTCAGATGGAAAAGGCGTCAACGTCGACCGATGGCGTCGACGACTTTCTCGGAGCCGGAGCCTCGAGCAAGTCCCTCGACGGACATGGCGCTGATGGCGATGTCTTCTTCGAAGGCCTCACAGGCTCCAATGGTCTGGACGGCGTCGAGGACCGGGACCTGGAGCGGGCACAGTGGCGATCATCCTTATCCGATCAGGACCGTGATAGTTCCCGATGATCGTGCCGACCGCCCGAGCCCGAAGGCATGCGAGCGGTGGCTCTAGCGCGTTCTTTGCCGGCTTCTCTCGAAGGCGCGGACGGAACGGAGCCGTGCGATTTGAAAATCGCCACCATCTGCCAGCGGATTTCATCCCATTCGACCGGCGGCGAGTGTTTTGTGGGACAAGCCACCCGCCATCTGGCGAAGTCCTCTGACGAGGACGGGGAAGGCGACCGGTGACGACGCGTCTGTGAATGCCTCGAAGAGGCAGAGGAATGGCTGGACCCTCTCCTAGAACGAGACCCCCCCCGGACTTACGCCGACGCGGAGAGTTGCCCCTCGAATCGTCGGTCGAAAGTCCTGCGGATATCGACTTACGCGGTTTGTAAACCCTACCTACCGACAGCTTCTTCCGCTCAAGCAAGGCCTTCGACGTCAAAGACTGGCATTCATCGCAGTCATCGGTGGCATGGCTCTCGCCGAGGCACCAGAGGCAGACGTCGTGCGGGTCCATAAGGGACATCTTGGAACCGCAGTCCCGACACTTCTTGAAGCCCGACTTCAGCGTAGCAGAAGACAAAGATATATTCTCAAACAACGATAGAAGAACCGATTCAACAGGAGAACCGAGGCACAGGAGAACCGAGGCGCACGAGATTCCAAAGCGAAGACGTTTGCGGAAAAAACTGAACTGAGGGTACGGGCGGCGTGCGTCCTAGATATAACATCCGGTGACGTCGACTGTCGGAGGAGGTCCTCAAGGGAGCGTATCGACGTCATCGACACAGGAGCCGATGCCGAAAGTTTTCTGAAGCAGCACAGCTGTGGTAATCACTGTCAAAGATGTGGAATACGTCGGAGGACACAATCCCCTCGAAAACCCATTTTCCTCCCTTGAAATTGCATTTACTCTCAAAGTTTGAAAATAGGGAGTAAATACTCGCTCCTCAAAATCTCATCTGGAGCACTGGTTAGGGTACCAGTCGAAATGCTGGCTACCTGTGCCCTTTACAGAACTTCTTTGCCCTCAAGCTAGGTCTGCGCATTTTAATAAAAAGGTCCTGAATTAAGGAGTAAAATACACTTGCCTCAATTATCTGCAGCATTATTTTATGTTAAGACCAATACTCCAAGCAAAAACCATGTACAAATTTGTAATTTTGCACTATTTATTGTGATGGACAATGGGCAACTCCACAAGAGCACACAAGGTGCAGAACCTGTTCCACTTCTTGGCATAAGAGGTGTTCATAACCACTAAAATGGCCATGCTGCAACATTAGACTAAGACTAGGCTTGATCCGGATGACAATGCCTAGTACACCCGTTTGTTTTTCTTCATCTCTTCATCTCGCCCCCCACCCCCCGTCTTGTTTTGCCTTAAAACACCCTTTGCTGTATAGGTGCATTATCAATACCCAATAAATAAATGAGACTTAAGAACACTTTGCATTGTTGCCTGGACAACAGGCTGTTGAGATGAGGCATCAGAATGTGTGACCGTAGGGATTGGTGCCAACGCTGCATATCATGGTTGCCTGGTGTTAAAACTGTCTTTTGCAGGGCAGACAGGGTTCCAAACACAAGGTAAACTGGTTAAGCAACAATCGGGAGTATTTCGAGTGGCCCTGGGGGATCTGAGCTGATTAGCTCTACTGTGCCTACAGAAGCGAAGGGAGTACCCAGCATGGTTCCCTCTGATCCTCGAGTAAGGGCTGGAGTGCACAGTACTTATATTGCAAGGGAGGAGACTGCCCCCCCTTTGTTAAATCTTCCAGCTGCTTAAGGCAATGGGGCAGGTACCGCAATTCGTATCCTTTTCACAGTATCCCTAAACCAATTGGCAGGGCTGGAGCGACCAGCACCAACATTTTGATCACTGAACCTACAATGGAAGGGGCATATTCTCTTTTAGGGAAAAAGTCCCCTTTTGGCAAAGGTCAGGTTTACTACCAAGGTGTCCCCTAGATTCACCGAGTGTGTATCCTGACCTAGACAGATGTACGCTGCCACCAACTACAAACAGTACTTTAAAATAGGGGTTGCAGATCTAAAAGCAGAGGAAGCCTTTTCTTCGAGGCTCCCAAAATCCAGTATTGTGTTGGGGCGGTCAGAGAATGACTGTAAAATATTTTTCTGACTTGAGCTCCAACTATGCGTTCACAGAGGAATTTATAGGTGTGCCTGAAGGGGTTTGCGGTCTGGTGGCCAAAAGATTGGCTAGCTGTCAAAATGTATGCATGGAGCATGTGTGTATGAGGTTATTCGGGCTTGGCATAAAAGCTGAAGTTCTGTACAGATAACCGTCAACTGCCAGGATTTGATCTTGAAGTATCCAGAGAGGATACCAAATATAGGATTCCAAACCAGACGATGAAGCTTTAGCTCTGACCAGATGGAACAGTTTCCAGTGCTTTAGCCTGATCAAGCTGGTACAGCTGGACCCATTCTTCAAAAGACATTTGGAACTTTGCAACTCCTTGGGCTCAAATTTGCTGCTTGACCACTGGAATAGAACTTGGCATCTTGATGCATACCAGTGCATCTGTTGCTGCCGTTTGATCCTTTGCTCGATGCTGCATCTGTTATGCAGGACCCTGGTAAACCTATCCCTGCAGTGGAGATCAAGTGTCATCAATGCTGACTAAGTCACTGAGTTTCTGTTCCCTCATCTGCACATCTTCAGGGGGGCCTCCCGATCCGAGCTAGGTTCACTTGTCCTTTCCTATGGAGCCAGCATCTTGGTTTGCTAACCCTGTCCATCTTAGTGACAACAGCTGCCATCCCTGCTGCTGCTCCTCCAAGGGCTGCAATCTGGAAGCTCCTCATTAGAATGACAGTTTTTCTTTTTTTTCAAGCATTGTACTGTCATTTTCTAGCAACGAATAACAAGAAAAGGCAAGGTTGAACATGATCAAAGTACAAACTAGCATATTACAACTACAACTACATGTCTGGTGGTGCATACCTGACAGATCAAGATATGCATAGTTATGTGAACATAGAAGAATAAAGAGAAAAGTTTGGATCATTTATCTGTATTGTCCAATTTGTTGCAGAGTCATGCATTGTTTCAAACATCCTCGTGAACAATATACTAACTTTTTCGATTACAGTTTTCCAAGTCTTGTTTTCATTTTTAGGGATGTCATCACCCCCTCTTCAACCCCTCCCCGTCCCACCCCCGTTGCGAAGGAAAGTTTATTTTTGCCACTAGTAAGACAGTTGAGAAAACTAATTTCTCGTATCTGGTGAAAGGATTATCACCCCATATATATACACGACATCAACTTAAGGCCTTTCATGATTTCATGGTCTACTGTCTTTGTTAGACAGTACAACAGTGCCCTCCAGAACTGTTGAAGCACTTGAAATTGCCAGATTACATGGAAAAAAAAGTGTACCGACATCCAGTTTATATCTCAAGCAGTTTGAGCGTTGCACATGTCCACACAAAAAGTCTCGAGTAGTATGTGCCATGTAATCGAAATCTGCTGGAAATAGCTACTTCATGTGGGAACAACAATCTCACATTAGTCCAGATCCACTGGGCCATGTCCTGGTGCCATTGCTCTTAAGTTTGAGAAAGGAGTATGGAGTAAATGTGAGGCTCTCCTACTCTAATGTAGGTTTTATGGGGATGAATTCTTCAATGGGGTTGGCTTCCAGTGGAGACCCGAGAGGGAGGCAATAGTTTCCTTGAAACAGACTAACACATGCTCGAGACACATATTGAAAATCTTTACCAGGAAGATTAAATCTCTGACTAAGGTCACAGAATGTTTTTAGGGACATATCCACATTGTAAAATGTATTAACATTGTCGCTCCATTTTTTTTTTTATGATCTAAGCTTTCTAAAGGTCAGGTAAATCATTGTGCCACAAAAGATCACTCCAGTGTTTTTTACCACAACCCATAGGTTTAGAAACTTTTTATTAATACAAATGATTTGTTGAGTGGCCACGGAGGAGTTTTTTTTTGTTTTTTTAAACTATTTCCTCCGCCTTATAGTGTCTGGAAGGGAGTGCAATGACCCATCCATGCTCACTCAGATGTATTGTTAGGTAAGGCTTGCTTAGCATGAATCCATTTGTTTGCTACAGTCAATTGAGAGGACCAATAATTAAGCAATAAGCCCTGAGCTGGCGGTTGGAGGGCAATTACCGCTTCAAGTAATGACCCAGGGTCTATATTTACAAGCCCGAGCGATGGGAGGGCCTTAACGCCGGCCCCGGAGCATTACCTAAAGCGGTATTTCACCCCCAGCGAGGCACGTATTGCTATTAGTACCCCAGCCCGTTGGACTGAGGATACTAATAGAATGTTTTCGGAAGTTGTGAAACACCATTGGCGGGGGAGATGGAGGACTCCAGCTCCGAGGAGGCTCAGAGCAGCGGTATTAGCTTATGGTAATGCCCCACTCAGCCTCCCCATTGGCTGTGAAGACCATCACGCCCCCACCTGGTACGAATACTTAATGTCAGGTTGGCCAATCCATCCATACCTTAAACTGTATAATGTTCCAATGGCAGATCTAGGTTGGACATTTTACCATATGGGACTTCACACTGATCATTCAATTTCAGCAAATTCAGATTTGGGAATTTCAAAAGGAGGGGTATTTTGTAGGATATATAGATATCGCGGCAGTATCACATTGAGCAGCGCCGTCCCGACTAGAAATCAGAGCAGCCCAGAACTATGTGTCCGCTTGGAACTTTTTAGTGATGGGAGTAGGTTTCAGAAAGGAGTCTGCATTATTGTAGATACAAATCCCAAGATATTTGAAGGAGTTTGTTGCTATGTGGCAATTACAAAAATGGTAGGGATCAGCAAAGGCCACCCTTTTACCAGGAACAAAGTAGATTTGTGCCAATCACACAAATGACACCGTTTCCTGAATTCTTGTAGAATTTCCAAAATCAGTGGGCCAGAGTGCAAGCGTTCCCCAAGAAAAATGAGAAAAGAATCGGCATGAAGCGCAACACGATCTTCATGTGTCGACCCCTCATGGTAGGGTTTTAGATGGCCATTTCTGAGCCTGAAGGCTAGGGGTTCAATGGCCAGCGTAAACTAAAGTGCTGAAAGGTGGCACCCTTGCCTTGTTCCCCCACCCCTTCAAGATATGAGAGGACATCCCATTTGCCCTTACTGAGGCCATTGGGTTAGGTTATATTAATTTTAGCCATGAAAGGAAATTCTTTCCTTAACCCATTTTGGTCATCACTGCCTACAGAAAGTGCCAATGAATCAAGACAAATGTTTTTTTCCAAACAGATTGCCAAGATAACTAGGGAGTATGAGATGTCAGCTGCTTGAGCAATATGGAGACTACAAATATTCATACGGATAGATATGTTCAGGAGAAAACTGCATTGATCAGAGTGATTAAGTGGGGCATCAGTTGTAATACTCATCTGGCCAACATATTGACCAGTATTTTTGATTCTGCATTTATATGAGAAATTGGCCTGTAGGAAGTACACTGAAGGGGGGAGGGATGGTAGAGATTTGTCTTTTTTTGGGTATGACCACAATTGCTGCAGGTCTTAATTCATACGATAGTTCACCTTTTGATATACTGGACTGAAACATGGATAGCAAAGGCTTTTTTGCATAAATCAATCAGAAACCCATCGGATCCTGGTGTTTTCCCAGATTGCCTGGTGTTCTCCCAGACTGAAGATCAGTAATCCTGCTCTAGACTAGTTTTTTTGTTCTGAAATGGTCACAAGATCATGGAAATGAACCTTTCTCATAACCCCAGGCGCTTTAGAGTAAGGCTGATCCCATAACCGCACTTGCGATGTACCAGGGGGTAGCGGGCCATGGTAAGAAACTCTGCACAGACACAATATTAAATATAAATGCGTAGATGTAGTGCGCACATATAAGGAGACACCATTTTTGTAGTTATGGTAGATACATTCGGCCCTGCATGGTAAACAGGCCCGACAAAGAAACCTGAACAGGCCCAAGCCCCGATTGTAGAAATACCTGTGCTGCTTATTCCCAGAGAAACTTGTTCCCTAACTGTTGCCTATACCAGTTATCCCATAAAGGAATGCGCCCTGCAAGTGCGCGAGGCAGCACCATGCGCCTCTCTCTGCACATCCAACACAGTCAGGCCAGAACTACCCCTCCAACCCCCACACAGCGCACCAGGAGTTATGACACCCACAACTGACCCGTCCAAGACCCCTGAATTCCACGATAGTAGGTGACCTCAGACCACCAACCAGAAACTTGGTGGTCAAAAAAGATCTGAAAGGACCAAACCATAATGACATGCTTTGTAATAAGAGGTACAGGGAAAAACACATTCTAGTCCAAAGCGAGGGTGGAAACCTTGGGTGCCCATAGTGCAATATGAATGGAGTGAAGACTGTGGGTCAGTATGATCTTGAGCCTCCCCCTGTGCCAGTCCCTGAGTTTCCCCAGGTGCACTCCATAATAATAGAGTAGCATTGTCTTACAATAGTAACCAATGAGGAACGTGACCTTCATTCCCTGGACAGATGAGCCCAGCTGACCCTGCGTGATGGAAGACGGATGGACGGGGCTGGGGCCAATTGCAGTCTGGCATCCCCTATGGAGCAGGCCGCCCATGTATAGCATCTCACCAACCAGCCATGCAGGTTTCTACTGTATGTATGACGTAGTAATGACAATGTGATGCCTTATAACCTTCTGCTTGTACTATTTTTTGGCAGAACATTCTCGAGCAGCAGAGTTCTTTGCTGGCATATTCCTTTTTTGTGCAATTAAAAACTTGTTTTCCTTGCAGGAAATCTCTCTACCTTTTTTCCCTAACGGGTGGCATTTTTTCTGGCGTGCGCGTTCAGGGGCCTGCCTTCATTATTGCCATCTAGAAGGTTGTTAGGGGCCTCATTAGAAGCTAGTCTTACAATCATCAAATACGATTACGGGGAGTAATTTATCTGCCTAGACTCTCATGCTGTGCATTTAGTCCGACATCTAGTGAAAATCAGAGTATTGCATCTTTCTTTCGAAGATCGAAAAGGGATGTTGACATGGCTGTGACTAACACTATCCCTAACATGACTTGTAGTGTACCCAAAATCCTTCCCGCGCCGAGGTCCCACCGGTGGTTTTTGTTCTACTGTGAGGGAGTCTTACAGAAGAGTGAGGGCAGAAGCAAGAAGGTGTAAGATGTACATGTTCCTTCTACTGCAAGAGGGGAGGAAGGGTGGACGCATGTGAATCAAAGCAGATACAATTATCAGAAATACGATTATGGCGAGTAATGTAGGTCTTCTGAGGCTTGTGAATCTTCTTAGAATCACATGATGTGCATAAACTAGCGAGCAGTACCAGAAGATGGTCGTAGGATGAGTGAAGCAACAGTAGCAACGAGATGTCTTAGCATCGCTTGTCCAACCTCAGAATCAGTGTGTATCCAAGCAGTAATGTTGGGTGAAAGTATGAAAAAAAACTCCAGGTTGCTGATTTGCAAATGGAATCTAGAGGAACATGTGCAATAAAGGCTATAGTAGCCCCTGTGCCTCGAGTAGAGGGAGCAATAGGCATAAAGGGCAAGTCTCTCTTGGCAAGAGTAAGACTGATGCATTTAACAATCCATTTGGAAATAGTTGATTTAGAGACAGGGTGACCTTCTCTACCAGCTGCCACAGAGACAAAGAATTGGTTTGTGTTTTAGTGGTTTAGTCTTTTCAAGGTAGTATACCACTGCTCTCCTAAACATCTAGTGTATGGAGGCTTCTTTCAGCTCAGTTAGTTGGGTTCTAAAAGAAAGTTGGAAGTTCCATTAATTGACGTGGAACTGGGAGATGAATTTAGTCTCAAAACATGGGTGTTTGCGTACCACCTAATCTTTGTGAATAGACACATGGGTCCTGAACTGAGAGAGCCTGCAGTTCACCAACTCTCCTTATGGTCACTAGGAAGGCAGTCTTATAATTGAGGGCCTGAAGGCTAGCCTTATGCATTGGCTCAGAACTAGGTCCCATTGATATTGTTTGAACAACATTCAAATCCCATCCAGGAGTTGGGTTGGAAATAAGGGGGTGAGGTCTTTTTACCCCTTCCATTAAAGCTTTGATTATAAGAGTTCTCCATTACAAAACCTTGCTCTGAGATGTATACGCAGCGAGGGCAGCGAGGTGGACCTTAAAAGTCCTGAGTCCAATAGGTGTGTTAGATAAAGGACTATGGGCCTCCTTCCGGGTTTGGAGCGAACCATGGAGTAATTAGCTCCATGGTTGCCTCCGAAACCGTCCCAAATCCGGCATGGTGAATGGAGTAATTACCGGTCCATTCCAGGGTTGGAGGGACCGGTAATTCCACATTCACCTTTTGCCCATTCCCATTTCTGCCCCATAGGGCTCAATGGGAATGGGGAAGGAGGTAATTACGGCACCGTAAATTACGGTACCGTAATTACCTCCGAAGTACCTTTGCGGGTCCCGACCTTAACTCCTGCTAAAAGCAGGAGGTAAGGAAGGACCCGCAAAGGGACCTCAGAATACAGAGGTAAGGGATTACCGGCATCGCACCCTTACCGGTACCGGTAATTCCTTACCTCCAACCTCGGAATGACCCCCTATATCTTTAGGTGAACAGGGTTGACGAATTGGACCAAATGACAAAACGTTTCCACTTATTAGAGTAACAGATGTCCATACATCTTTGAGGTAGTGGAGATGCCCAAACTATGACTTCAGGAGCCAAGCTGCCAAGTCGAGCCGTTGGGGGCACGGACAGTTTCCTGGAGGGGATTGTGGGGGGGGGGTGTGTGTTTGGGGGGCTGGAAGAGACTGACATTCTCATGAGATGAGAAATCCATGGCTATCGGGCCGACATTGGTGCCACCAGGATGATCATGACTTGTTCCTGGTACTCACCACAGCTGTGCTCCTTCGGAAAATGTTCAGCGTCTGCGTCCTGGGTCGATGAGCTGTCCTCGAGGGCCTCCGTCGAGGCGACGTCACAGGATGTTATATGTAGGACGCACGACGCCCGTAGCCTCAGTTGCAGTTTTTTTCCCCAGAATGTGTGGCACCAATCGTCTGCCAGTATGACCACAGAAAGCCTTGCGGAAACGTAAGCTGCAATCGCATAAGAAATTCTGTAGCGGGGCAGGTAGGGAGGGAGGGAGGGATATGGAATAAGTCGTCTGACCATCCCATCGAAAGAACGTTACCAGCTAAGAGAGTAACTTGTTCTTCGAGGGGATTGGGTCCTCCGACGTATTCCATATCTATGACAGACTCCCAAAGCAGTGCCAACGTATGGAGGATGGAAAAGAATTTAGAATATAGACATATAGAATGCCCAATTAAATTGCAGAGTAAAGGACCACCTTGCCAAAGGCCAGATCCTGCCCATGGATAGAATCTATGGAGTAGTGTCTTACAAAAGTATGGACTGAAGCCCATGTGGCTGTTTCACAGATGTTACGCATAGGAACACCCCTCTGCAGGGCAGTAGAGGCAGCCATACCCCTAGTAGAATGGGACTGTAAGCCTACCGGAGGGTCCTTACCCGCCAAGCGGTAACATTCAGAAATTGCCAAGATAATCCATCTAGACAAAGTCTGCTTAGTAACAGCTTGTCCCAACCACCTTCCAGCGTAACCTATAAAGAGCTGATCGTCCACTCTGACCTGGGACATGCGTGAAATGTAGAAACTTAAAGCTCTCCTAGGATCCAACCTATGGAGCCTCTCCTCTTCCTTAGCAGGATGCGGAGGAGGATAAAATGCCAGAAGAATGACCTTCTGGCTTAAATGAAATTCCGACACCACTTTCGGAAGAAAGGAAGGACGAACCCTAAGGACAACCCTGTCCTTATGAAACACTGTGAAGGGTGGCTTAACAGAAAGTGCATGCAACTCACTCACTCTGCGAGCGGAAGTAACCGCAACTAAAAATACAGTTTTAAGGGTGAACAGTCTCAAAGGACAAGAATGTAAAGGCTCAAATGGAGCACCCATTAGGAATTTTAGAACAAGGCTCAAATCTCAACCGGGCATCTGGAAAGGCGACGGTGGAAACACATTAGTGAGCCCTTTCAGAAACTGAGAAATAAAAGGAATTTTGAAATAAAAACACTCCTCACTTAAATATGGACAGTGCTGCCAGGTAACCTTTAAATGGTACCCACTTGCAGGCCCTTGTGGGCCAACGAAAGCAAAGAAGAGAACCACAGGAATGTCACATGAAAAAGGATCCACATTCTTAACCCTGCACCAGTCGCAGAACTTTCTCCAACGGCAACGGTACAGGGACTTTGTTGCAGGCCGTCTGGCCGAAAGCAACACCTCCATCACGTCTTCAGGGAGGTCCCAATACTTATAACTCAACCTTTCAGAAGCCAAGCGTGAAGGTTGAGGGATCTGACCTCTGGAAGGAGAACCTGAACTCCCCTGACGGCACTCAGCTCCAACAGATTGATATGGCGTCTGGACTCCGACGGAGACCAACGACCGCTGAATGTCATCTCGTTGGCATGAGCTCCCCATCCCATGAGGGATGCGTCCATCACGATCGTCACCTCCGGCCAGGGTAGCCAAAATGGAGCCCCCCCTCATCAGATTGCCTTCGACGGCCCACCACAGGAGATCCTGGGCGACCGAGGGCGGCACCTAAACGGGGTCTGACATCCTGCCGGAGGACTGTGACCACTGCATCTTGAGAGCCCATTGCAGAGATCTCATCCGCAACCTGGCCTCTGGCACCAGAAGAATGCAGGATGTCATTAGGCCGAGCAACCTCAAGAACTCGAACGCTGGGGGACTCTGGGCATGTTGAAACTTGTGCACCATCTGCTGAATGTGCAGAGCCCTCACCTGGGGAGGGAAACACTGCCCCAGGGACGTGTCGAGCACTGCTCCGATGTACTGGAGCCGCTGGGTAGGTGTCAAGTGGGACTTAAGTTGAGGGAGAAGCCCAGCTTGTGAAGGGAATGGCAGGTGACTGACAGATGATCCAGGACTTGCTTGGGAGAGCGCGCCCTGATCAACCAATCGTCCAGGTAGGGGTAGACGTGAATTCCGCTATCCTGAGATATGCTGCCACCACCACCATGAGCTTGGTGAAAACCCTCGGGACGGAGATCAATCCTAACGGCAGGACTCGAAACTGAAAGTGCGAGTCGCCAACCGCGAACCTCGGTACTTCTTGTGCTTGGGATGGATCAGCACATGAAAGTAAGCGTCCTTGAGGTTGAGACACCAACCAGTCCTGAAGTGGAAGGGCCTGGAGGACTTGAGAGAGAGTAACCATCTTGAACTTGTCCTTCCGGAGGAGCTTGTTCAAACCACGCAAGTCCATGATGGGTCTCAATCCTCAGTCCTCCTTCAAAATCAAAAAATAAGGGGAATACCATCTCTTGTTCCTCTCTGCTACAAGCACCAGTTCTATGGGACCTTTCTCCAGCAGGGATTTTATTTCCTGCGCAAGGTGCTGATCCGGACTCCCCAAAGAGAGATACCCTGGTGGATTGTCATGAGGCCTCTGCCGTAAATGAAGACAGTAGCCGTGGGCTATGATCTCCAGAACCCACACATCTGAAGTAAAGGCATGCCATTCTACAAGATGCTGCGCCAGCCTTCTCCCAACCGGCGTACCATGGGACATGGCCTCATGACTGAGCTGAAGCGGCTGCGGCATTGCCCGAGGGTAAAGAGGCAACTGCCCGAGCGGCCTTGGCACCTCGAGCACCTTGTTTTCCACCTCTGGTACTCCTACGGTGGCCCCTTTGACTTACAGCTCCTCTCCTATCTACCAAAGGATGAGCAATATTGAAATCAATCTCCCCTCCATTGCTGTCCCCTAGGACGAAAAGGCGCAGGTTGGCGAACTGCAGCGCTAAACGACTTTGCTGCAGCTTTGGAGGTCTGCTACCTCTCAAGGCTCTCGTCAGCCTTGCTGCCAAAAAGATATTCCACATCAAAGGGCATGTTGAGAAGCCGGGCTTGTACATCAGGAGCAAACCCCGACTTCCGCAACCACGCAAATCTGCGCATTACGGTGCTCGCCGCCATGGACCGGCTGACGCAATCTGCCATGTCCAGACCCGACTGAATGGATTCACACATGGCATCTTTGCCATCCTGAACAAGAGCAAGAAAGCCATCCCGTTCCTCCCCTTCGGGAATTGTCCAAAGAGACAATTCCACATAGTATGAGTGAAACGTGCTAAGGCACACACGGAATTGGCTGCCTATAAAGCCATGCCCCTGAAGAAAACACTTTCTTCGCCCAGCCATCAAAACGTTTGTCGTCCCCATCGGGAGGTATGGTAGGGTACGATGCCTGTTTTGCCGGGGCCGTAGCCGCCTGCACCACCAAACTCTCCGGAGTGGGGTGCGTAGTCAAGTAGCTGGGGTCGCTACTGGCTGGACGGTATTTATTCGGCAAAGACTGGCTCACTGCCGGGAGACTCTCCGGAGAAGTCCAAGCCGCTGCCACCCTTCTTTGCAAGGCCATATGGAAAGGCAGTACTGGGTCAGTTGGGGGACCTTGGTCAAGGATATCCGTCAGGTCATCCTGCAGAAAATCCACTGGTGGCGCAGACCACCCCAAGTATTCCGTCACCCTCGACATAAGGCACCGGTACGAGGACTCGGCGTGCGTACCAGGTTCAGGCCTACCGAAACTCAAACTCCGGAGAGGTGTCCAGACCACTGGTGTTGTGCAAGGACTGATGCAGGTCTTCTAGCTGGCTATGACCAGACTAGGGGTGTCACGTTATTCGTTTTATGACGGTACGATAACCTTCTTGCCAAATGATGGTATATCATGGTTAGCGTGGTATAGCAGGTGGAGTTAACCAATCTTAACAAATATTTTTTAAAAAGGTCATAAATTGTCAATTTATCATCACAAACAAAACCAGGCACCCATGGCCAGAATTGGGCTTTTCAACATAATTTCCACTGAAATGCCACCCCTTGCTTCCACCAAACACAAACACACATGTGGAGAGGAGGACGAGGGGGGAGGGGGGGCCCCGCTGCGACTGGCAGAGCAAACTGAATAGCTTTTCTTAAGTGGTCATTTAGGCTTTTAGCTCCCCCACTGGCTAATGGTGAAGATGAACATGTTTCCATCTTTATAACCTACATGCCGAAGATCAATGGAGGCTGATGGGAGTATACGCTTGTGCGCGCACACGCACACGCACGCTCTCTTTACGTTACAGCCTTTAGTTTACTTGAGGGCCAAAAGGTGTTGAGTAATCACGGACATCTTACCCTTTGGTATGGCAGCAGGGAATACCCAGAGATGAGTGAATTTCGCAGTGTGATTTATTATATGTAAATTCAATGATAGAACCACGGAAATCCCCCATTGTCAATTGTTTAGCAAACATTTTCCATTATAAATATATAAACCCCAAAGCCGCCAACCCAAAGTAAACCCTTTTCCTTCTTGGCACTGTATTTATTCTTCCTATTGCTAACATACTGATTTTGTGTCAGGCACCTGTGGTTTATGGAATGGCATTAAAAACTGCTCCAACTGATACTGCTTGGCAGATGGCACATCCAACAGTGCAAGACCAAGACTGTGCAGCACTTGCTTACTGCAGCCTTTCCAAATCAGATTCAAAAGCACACTTAACGGTATAAAGGGTATACCGGTATAAACAATGTGACGGTTATTATTGTTCAATTAAGTGGTTCACGGTCTCTTTAATGGTATACCGTTGTACCGTTACATCCCTAGACCAGACATGAGTTCGTCAGGAACCTCTTCAGGAACCATACCTTCATCAGACACTTCATCCACCTCAGAGATGTAATCCAGAGGCTGGAATAAATCCCTGGATGAGGGCACAGAAAAAGGGTCGAATACAGGCCTTACTGACTTCTGCAGGGCCTTTTTCGGAGTTTCCACCCGTCTCTGGGGCACCTCAGAAAAATCCTCCTCGAAAGGCGTCAACGTAATCGGCGTCGAGCGTGGCACCGATGGCTTCGACACAGGCCTCGAGGGCAGAGCCCCGAGCGTGTCCTTCGACAGCCTCGGAGGCGCTTTTGCCGACGCGGGTGACTTTTTACTTTCCGGAATCAGACTTTCTTTTTGGGGATTATACCCCGTTATTACTACAGTGACAAGAGTACTATGGATCAGTTTCTTGCAACCACGGCCCCGATTTGAAAAAGGCTCAGGAGAGCCGAAACACGTGTTATCGTACATGGGCTTTTACCAAATGTGTGATTGTTCATCATAATTAAACATACACACATCTTGATGGCGCCGAGTCCTGGATTCTTTTCATGTTGCAATCTTCATCGAAGACCTCACAGGCTCCGACGGTCTCAATGGCGTCGAGGACCGGGCATGGCTAGAGTGATCTACCTTATCCGACCGGGACCTCAAAGGTTCCCGGTGATCGCGACGACCGCTTGAGCCTGAAGGCGTGCGAACAGTGTCTCTAGCACATTCCCTGCCGGCTTCTTTCGATGGCGAGGACGGAAAGGAGCCCTGCGACTGAAAAATCGCCATCATCTCCTTACGGAATGAATCCCATTCCACAGGAGTGGAATGCTTGCTGGGACAAGCAACCCACCGACAGCCGGAGTCCTCGAACGAGGACGGGGAAGGGGAAGGCGAACGATGACGGCGCTTCCGCAAGTGCCTCGAAGAGGCAGAAGAATAGCGGGACCCGCTCCGGGACCGAGACCCCCTGGATTTACGCTGACGATGCAGAGAGTCGCCCCTCGAATCGTCAGTCGAAAGCCCAGTGGATTTTGACTTCCAGGGCTTGGACACCTTACCGACAGAAAGCTTCTTCTTACGCTCCCGCAAGGCCTTCGAAGTGAACGCCTGGCAATCGTCACAATCGTCCATGGCGTGGTCCTCACCGAGGCACCAGAGGCAGGCGTCGTGCAGGTCCGTCAGCGACATCTTGGAACCGCAGTCCCAACACTTCTTGAAACCCGGCCGCGGGGTAGAAGACGACGAAGACACCATGGAAATCTTCAAACAAACTGGTTCGAAGAAGCGATAGAACAACTTAGAAGATCTCCGAAGCGAACATGTTCGCAGAAAAAACGGAACCGAGGCTATGGGTGTCGTGCGTCCTACTTATAACATCCGGTGACGTCGGCTCGACAGAGGCCCTCGAGGACAGCATATCGACGCCGAAAATTTTCTTAAGCAGCACAGCTGTGGTGATTACCGGTCATAGATCTGGAATACGTCGGAGGACCCAATCCCCCCGAATATGTTTTTGCAAGCGCCACTCGTGCTCTATGGATAGGTGCAAGTCTCTGCTGATCACGTCAGTCTCTGAAGATTGCGTTCCCCTGGAAACTGTGACCCCTAGAACATGTGACCCCTGGAACATGTGATGATTGCAACATGTGTTTCAGGGCCCACTTCCAAATGTTTGGGACAGTTTGTATTGCCCTGGAGAATGAGTGCCCCCCGTTTGTTCAGCTAGTACATGGCTGTGGTGCTGTCTGTGAGGACAAGACCTGTCTTCCCCTGTAAATGTGTCCGGAATGCTTTGAACACTGCCAGTAGTTCCAACAGATTGATATGTTTGGAAGCTACTGGAGACCACATGCCGTGTGCCTCCTGTTCTAGGAGGTGTGCTCCCCATCCTGACAGGGATGCGCCCGTGTTGAGAGTGGCTTCTACTGCATGGGTGGTAACCGATTTCCCCTTCAGAAGGTTTTCCTTTGACCACCACTGCAGAGACTGAACGAGATCCGTCGAGACAACCACCAGATCATACCACTGACCGCTTGCCTAACACCATTGACTCAAGAGCCACTCCTGCATGGGGAGTAGACTGGAGTGTGGAACAAGGAAGAATAGGATGCCGCATGGCTTTGCATACGGTTATCTTGTGACTGGCTACATAGTGAGGTATCTGGAACAACATGTTTTGAACCCTCTTGGAGGGGAAGACAAGGGCATATTCTGTCTGAATTCGTGCCCCCAGAAACTGTTTGACTTGACCGGGGACCAGACTCGACTTTCTCATGGATTGTGAATTCCAGATTGAAAAGGAGATCTGTCTTTTGGGTGTTCTCCAGACACGTTCCATACGAGTCTCCGTTTATGAGCCAGTCTTCTTGATAAGGATACACTGGGATGGACTGCCTATGCAGGTGAGCAGCTTGCAAGTACCTTCATAAACACCCTTGGGGCTGAGGCAATGCCGAAGGGGAGCACCTTCAACTGATAGTGAGTGTTCACCATCTTGAATCCAAGGTACTTTCTGTGCACTGGCAGCATTGAGATATGAATGTCTGCATCTTTTGTATCCAATGTGGCCATGTAATGCCCCTTGTTGCAACAGTGGATTACTTCATGAAGAGTTGTCACCCTGACCTTTTGAGGCTTGACATTTGTATGCAGGATGCTGATCTAAAACAAAACAGGATGCATGGTTGGATCATTTTTGGGTACATTGAAGTATATTGACTGAATACCCTTGTTTACCTGAAGAGGAGGGACGACCTCAATCACTCCCTTGTCTAGAAGGATCTGTACCCCCTTCAGCAGGATATGCAGATGCTCTGTCGACAGTCATCTGCTCTTGGTTGGATGGTAGCGGGGTGGTTGTAGGAATTCTATGCAGTACCTGTGGGCGGTCTTGAGCGCCAACTGATCTGAATTGAACCCTTCCGATGCGTAGGTAAAAGATGGTAGACGTACGCCGACAGGGGAGACATGGAAGGGGACCCATTTGCTGGTTAGGGGAGGGGAGCCGCTTACTGCAGAGTTTCTCCCTCTACCCTTCCTTTGAAATCCCTGCTGTTGTGGGAATAGGAGCCACTGGAGGTACCTTGACCGGAAAACCAAGGGGCTCCCCCTCCTGACCCGTACTCACTCTAGAAGGAACGGGATAAAGACTTTCGGCAAAAGGACTAGCGGGTATTAAATGCCCCTCGTTGGAAAAAGGGTTTGGCCGAGATTTTTGTTAAGCGATTTGACAGGCTCATGCGCTGTATCTGTTTCCAGGGCCTTATCGACTGCCTTACCAAAAAGAGAAAAACCTTCCACCGGCTCATTGATGAGGGAAGCCCGACTTTTTGGCTTAAATCCTGAATTTTTCAGCCAGACATGGCGCTTCAGAAGAGTCCCTTGTGTAAGGATGCGCGAGTGTTTTGGGGATATTTTGTGTGACCTGGCGTACTTCAGCAACCACAGCTAGGAGTTGGGTGCAGGCTAGTTCCAGGACGTTTTGAAGGCCCTCCTGTACGAGTCCCCATTGTACATCACTATAGCCAGCAAGGAGCGTGGTGTTATTGGCGATTCGGTTACAAAAGGGAGCACAGATGGTGGCGCTCGCCAAGAACGTACAGCTTTTTGCAATCCTTGTCTGGAGGAGAATGACGAGGATAACGGTACTCTGGCTCGTTTCCTGGTTGTTGTAAAGACCAGGGGGCACAGAACAGCGTGGCCTCCGATATACACAGGGTCTGAGCGCGCTGGGCAAAACATGTTTTCTACTCGAGGGTTGAGTGAGGGTGTCAGCAAGGAAGGAGTCAGGAGTTTCTTCACCGAGTTCAAGAGCAGACTAGCCTGGCTGACCGGGACCTTCTCCTTAAGGATATATCGCCACAAAACCTGAATCCGGTATGGCTTCTTGGGTGACTATTTTAAAATGGTCAGCCACGTTCTTGAGAAGTTTATTAAAAACCATCTGGTCAATGGGTCGACAAGTCCCAGGGTTGAACAAAGGGAGGAGTTTCCAAACAGATGTCATGGTAAGGGGTCGTGTGCCAAGTGCCCGATCATCAGCGGGGCACGAGTGTCTTGAGACGCGCAGTCCTTAGATGCCAGACCTCGGTCAGGGACATAGATGTCCTGGTCGGGGGCACCTGGTCATCCAGGAACACACCTACAGGAGGTTCCTGTGGGCGTTGTTCATACGGAGATACAAAATGTGCACCTGGTGAAAGAAGCCTCAGGGACTTGAGAGGAATGGGACAAGAATCCACAGGCCTTTGTCTCTTGATGAGATAATCAAACTGGCCCGTATAATTGATAAACTCAGCCATTTTATCCATACAGGCCTCAAATGTTTCTCTAGTCCACCCAGAGGAGGTGGACTTATCAGTGGGAGAGAAGGGTTGGTCAGCTGGAACAGGATCCTGCTGCAGGGCCTTGGAAAGAGGGGAGAGGCTGGAAAGCAGTATTTGATTTGGCGGAGGCAGTAGAATTTGACTTTATATGTTTTCATGAACCGAGTGCAGGACTGCTTTACCAAAGCTACCATCCTGACAGAGGTAAGATTCCAGACAATAATGCTTTGTAAATGAGTGGATAGTAGACCATGTTGCCGCTTCACAAATGTTTTTAATCGGAAGACCCCTTTGCAGGGCTGTAGAGGTAGCCATGCCCCTGGTGGAATGGAACTTTAAACCTTCCGGAGGCTCTGTTCCTGCCAACCTATAACATTGTGAAATGGCCAGAATGATCCATCTGGGTAAGAACTGCTTAAAGACAGCCTGACCCAGTTTATGACCTGTATATCTGTAACGCTCACCTTGTATCCACAGGGACGCCACTTTACTGATCTGGAGCGCTTCTGGGACAGATTCACCTCCACCCGGGACTCGTGCTGCCGTGGGCTTAGTCTGGAAGACAGGAGTTCAGTTTTAGCCACAAACACCTTCTCTCGGGGCCCGCCTCCCAAGTGTTCCCCTCGCAACCGCCTTGGAGCCTCCCTCACCTTTTATTCCGATAAGGTGCGCTCTCCATCCGTGCAGGGGCGCGTCAGGGCTGGGCACCTTTCTGCCAAGTTACTTCACTAGCGTGGGCCCAGGAGTCCAGGTCGGCTGCGACTCCGCTCTTGTGATAAGTCTTTAGCTTTTGAAAGGAATGAGTGTCCGCAATTGAAAGGAATGAGTGTCCGCAATTGTTGTTGCCCTGTTGACCACCTTCTCTCGTTAATGCAGAAGGGATGATGGAGACGTCGAGCTGACGGGGAGGACAGTGCTCACGTCGGTAAGAGAATGCGCGAAGAGTGGCGCTATGAGCGTCTTTGAGTAAGGCTAACCTGTGCTATCCTTACTTGCAGGTCGCCGAGAAGTTCCTGGAAGAAATACAGCTGATGGAAGCGGAGCATATAATGGAAGAGGTCCGGGCGGCGGTAGAATTTCCAGGAGAACTTAAGTAAGCAGAGACTGGAGGCAGTGGAATAGGAAGATAAACACTTACTAATTGTCCTCCTCTTGTCTCTCCTCTCTAGGATGTTGCTAGTGGAAGAAGACGAGTTCCAGGGGAGGTTCTGGACCGATCGAGGAGCTGGATGCAGAACAGGTAAGGATGAATAACAGTGTTCTTCTCCCTGAAGATGCAGGCCAAGGATGCTACGAGCAGGTCTCGGTGAACGTCACGCTGCAAGTGCAGAACAACGAGAAGCGCGTGCCTCAGCTCGGGCGTGGCTTAAATAGCCAGTAGGTATCCCAAGTGCCTTCAGGGCGGACCACGCCCTGGATGCTAGACTGCATGATGCAGTTCCACGTTGATCCTTGTGGGGGCAGTCATGTTGGTCCATTGCCCAATGGAAGCTCCATCTATCATATGAGCCTGGCGCCAACAGCGCCATGACTGGCTCCACGACAGCCGAGAGGGGCATGACTGGGCCCTTGGGGCCTTGTAGGAATACTGTGGCAAGGGCCAGAGGCCCTGAATTCCCAGGCCAGGGGTTAATGTCGTGACAGCACTCCTCCCTAAGGCCCCTCTCAGGGTGGTCCTGTCTGGTCCCGGCTTGGTGGGGTACTCTTGGTGGAAACACCGAATCAGGCGTGGAGCATGAATGTAATCACTGGGCTCCCATGTTCTGCCCTGCGGACCATATCCTTTCCAGTCTACTAGACAGAGTTTTGTTCTAACATACTTGGAATCCAGGATGTCTTTTACTTTGAATTCTGGTTCTCCATGAATTATCACAGGCTCTGGTGGGGTAGTTACTCTGGTTCCAGGCTGAACTGGTTTCAGGAGTGATACATTAAACACTGTATGTATCCGCATGTGGGTTGGCAGCATCAGCTTTACCGGGACTGGGTTTATGATGGATTTGATGGGGTACGGCCCTAAAAACCGTGGGCAGAATGTCTGAGTTCCTTTTAGAGGTACATGCTTGGAGGCTTGGGGTTTTGGTGCGATGCTGGTCCGAGTACTTCTGGCGAGCCTTGGCTTGATGCAAATGTTCTTTGGCGCTCGTGAAGGCCTGCGAAACGGTTGCGTGTAGGTTCATGACGGCTGGCATTTCCAGAGGTAGGGATGCCCAATTCTGATGTGCATGGGTGTCTGCCATATACAGTAAAGAACAGAGTTTGCCCGGTGCTGCTGTGTAGCAAGTTATAGGCATACTCAGCGATCCACAATAGATCCTTCCAATTCCCTTCCACTTGGTGAAGCATACAGCGCAAGTATTGCTCGGGCGTTTGGTTCGTCCTCTCCGTTTGACCATCCGTTTGGGGGTGATGGCTAGTGGATAATCGGATGTCTATTTGGGCCATCGAGCAACACTTCCTCCAGAAGTTAGACACAATCTGGGTACCTCGATCCGAAATAAAGACTGATGTGAACCCATGCAGCCATACCACATGTTCAAGGAAGGTTCTGGTGAGACCAGACGCGTTTGGTAGACCTTTGAACAGGAAGAAATGGGCCCTCTTGGAGAACAGGTCCACGATCTCTAGGATGGTGTTATAACCTTGACAGGAAGGTAGGTCGGTGATGAAATCAAGTGATAACGTGTGCCACGGAGCCGGCGGAATGTCCAATGGTTTTAGGAGCCCAGCGGGTCTTTGATTTGATGATTTATTCTGAGCACAGATACCACAGGAAGTGATGAATTTGATTACATCTTTGTGCCACGTCAGCCATCAGTAACTTCGTTTCACCTTGGACAGGGTTTTGGCGATTACCAGGTAGCCTTCCATGAGGGAGTAGCAATACTCCGAGATGACATGTTCTTGAAGTTCTTTTACAGGCACGAATAGCCGGTTTCTGTAGTAAGGGAGTTGGTCCTTAACGCTATAGTGTTCTCCTCTTGAACCCCCACTCTTGTAGTTGCCCACAAGTTAAAACGTGCCGGACTTCATGCAGCAACTCGTCTTGAGTCATCGTAGTTGTAATTCCTAAGAGTCTGCCCACCCCATGAGTGATGGCCACGGGGTCAGGAGGTGTATACACCGCCTCATCGGTGCCCATACGTGAAAGGGCATCAGCCTTGCCATTTTTGAATCCTGGTCGGTACATGATCACATAGTCGTACTCTGCGAAGAAAAGGGTCCAGCGTAGTTGTCGAGAAGATTGGGCCTTTGCACTTCAAGTATTGTAGATTTTGCTGGTCTATTAGTTCCGGAATCAGAGGTAGGGGGTAGCGGTTCTTGACAGTGACGTGGTTCAAAGCATGGTAGCCGATGCAAGTCCTCAATTCTCCTGCCTTCTTCGGTACGAAGAATAAGGGAGACGCTGATGATGACTTCGAAGGGCGGATGAAACCGTTGGCCAGGTATTGCTTCAGGTATGTCTTCAGATGTTGTTTCTCAGGTTCGGTGAGCGCGTATACAGCCACACAGAATTCGGGCTCCAGGTATCAGATCGATCTGGCAAGCGCAAGGCCTGTGGGGTGGCAAGGTATTCGTTTGCTCCTTTTGGAACAAGTCTTGAAAGTCCTGGTATTGAGTTGGAAGCGTAGCAACCGCACCTAGGATACCTTTCGTACCTACCTGAACAGGTGAACTGGCATGTTTCCCCTTCCTTCCTTTGGGATAGCAGGTGTGTGTGCAGTCAAGGAAGAAGATCAACTCTCGGGCACGCCAGTTGATCCGTGGGTTGTGCGCGACCAGCCACGGCATCCCTTGAAGTAATCAGAACTGCGGTGCTTTGATGAGGTCAAAAGCGATGGTTTCTCGGTGGTCATCTTCACATAGGAAGGCGGTACATTCCGTCACAGGACCGCAGGTGATCTCGGTGCCAGCTACAGTGGTTAGTCTCTGTGCTGGGCTTAGAACAGAGTGGAAGCCCCATCTTTGCTACAAGATCCTGATCCATGCAATTGCCCACTGCTCCGCTATCAATGTAAGCTTCTTACGAATGCATATTTGATGGCTGTTGATGGGTAATTTGGATCACGGGTAAGGCAATATGGGAGGTCTGTAGTTGGATTTCTTCGCTCGACAATTGGACCCCTACAATTGCCGGGCTTGGTAGTTTTCCGACTCCTCACTTGGTTTCTCTTCGTCTGTGGCTCCTACGGTTCTCCTTGGTGGTTTAACTGAACATTCCTTAAGAAAATTGCCTGCCTTTCCACAGTACAGGCATAACTGCTGTTCCCTCCTCTTATCCCGTTCAGCTTTGGTTAAAGGAGGCCTAACCCCTCCTAGTTGCATTGGTTCAATGGTGCTTTCTGATCCCCGCTGGGCATGCTCTTTGGGACGCACAAACATGGGACATGCATCCGGTTTACTTCGGTCTATTCTCCGATCTTGCAACCGGCCGTCGAGTTGCACCACCAGATTAATAAGCTCGGCACAGTCCTTGAGTGGATCCACTACTTGGGCCAGTACGTCCTTTAACTCCCCTCGCAAGCCCCGGTGGAACAAGGCGGTTCGTTTGTCTTCCGGCCATTCTGCTTCGACCACCAGCCTATTAAAAGTGGCTATGTACGTCAACAGATCCTGGTTTCCTTGTCAAAGGGATAAAAGTTCATTATGCAAAGCCTATCCATGGGAGCGACGAGCGAAGCGTTTTTCAAGCTCCTGCTGAAAGCCCCCGAAATCGTTTAACAGTGGATCATCCCGGCTGATGAACAGCACTGACCAGGCTGCGGCAATACCACTCCAGTAGGACAAAATAAAGGCCACTCGCGATTGGTCATTGGGAAACGCCCCATGGCCGGCACAAAAAGTGGAAGCGACACCGATTCATGAAGGTCGTATATCTTCGGGGATCCCTCGAGAAATGCTCCGGTGGAGCTAGTGGAACTGACCCAGGTAGATTGATCTGAACCAGATTACTCGTGGGTGTTGGCACGGATGGGCTAATTTCGGGCAACGGGGCTTGTCCGGCCTGCGATTGAAGGAGTTGTCTGCCAAGATCATCTGTTTGTTCTTTGGCCACAATTAGTTCTCTCCGCAAGGCGTTGGTTTCTTATCGGGCTGAATGTACTTCCGCACGTAACTGCCCCAACAGCTGGGCCAACTGGTCGGTTTCTGAGGTTTCCATACTAGGTGCCCGGGTGGATTATTAAGTTTCGGCTTTGTGTTCTGTAACGCTCACCTTGTTTCCACAGGGATGCCACCCGACTGGTGTGGAGCACTTCTGGGACGGATTCACCTCCCCCGGGGACTCGCGCAGCCATGGGCTGAGTCTGGAAGACAGGAGTTCAGTTTTAGCCACAAACACCTTCTCCCGGGGCCCGCCTCCCAAGTGTTCCCCTCGCAACACCCTTGGAGCCCTCTCACCTTGTATTTCGATAAGGTGTGCTCTCCATCCTGCCGTTCTGTGCAGGGGTGCATCGTGGCTGGGCACCTTTCCGCCGAGTTACTTCAGTGGTGTGTGCCCCGGGAGTCCAGGCCAGCTGCGACTCCGCTCATGAGGTAAGTCTTCAGCTTTTGAAAGGAATGAGTGTCTGCAATTGTTGTTGCCCTGTTGACCTTCTCCTTCTCTCGTTAATGCAGAAGAGATGATGGAGACGTCGAGCTGATGGAGAGGGCAGTGCTCGAGACAGTAAGAGAGTGAGCGAAGCGCGGCGCCATGAGCGTCTTTGAGTAAGGTTAACCTGTGCTATCCTTCCTTGCAGGTCGCCGAGAAGTTCCTGGAAGAAACGCGGCTGATGGAAGCGTAGCGTACAATGGAAGAGGTCCAGGCAGCGGTAGAATTTCCAGGAGAGCTTCGGTAAGTAAGCGGAGACTGGAGGCGGAGGAATAGGAAGATTAACGCTTACTAATTGTCCTCTTCTTGTCTCTCCTCTCTAGGATGTTGCTAGTGGAAGAAGAAGAGTTCCAGGGGAGGTTCCGGAATGATCGAGAAGCTGGATGCAGAACAGGTAAGGATGAATAACGGTGGTGTTCTTCTCCCTGAAGATGCAGGCCAAGGATGCTGCGAGCAGGTCTCGGTGAACGTCACGCTGCAAGTGCAGAACAACGCGAAGCGTGTGCCTCCGCTCGGGCGTGGCTTAAATAGCCAGTAGGTATCCCAGGTGCCTTCAGGGTGGACCACGCCCTGGATGCTAGACTGCATGATGCAGTTTTACACTGATCCTTGTGGGGGCTGCCATGTTGGTCCATTGCCCAATGGAAGCTCCATCTATCATATGAGCCTGGTGTCAACAGCGCCAGGACTTGCTCCAGGACAGCCGAGAGGGGCATGACTGGCGAGGGCCAGAGGCCCTGAATTCCCAGGCCAGGGGTTAAGGTTGTGACAATATCCAATGAAAAGTTGGTCATCAATACTCAATTTTGACATTCTAGCTTAAAGCTCTACAAGGGTCGAAAGGTTAACCTTAAAGGACATGAAAGTAAAGGTTCAAAAGGTGCACACATGGCAGAAAAGATAAAACATCCGAAAAGGATCTACATTCTTTACTCTGCATCAGTTGCAGAATTTAGTCCAATGGCAACGCTACTAAGACTTTGTTGCTGGCCTTCTGGCTGAAAACAAAATCTCCATTACTTCATCCGGAAGGTCCCAATCCTTTTATCTCGGCATCTCAGTAACAAAGCGTGAAGGTTGAGTGTTTTGACCTCTGGATGGAGAGCCAGACCCTCCTCTCACGAGAGAAGGTCCTCTCTTTGTCAAAGACGCATTGGAGGACAGATGGATATGTGCAGAAGGTCCGGGGTACCACGTCCTCCTGGCCCAATCCAGGGCAATTAGGATCATGCGTTTCTTGAACTTTCTCAATCTCCTGATCACATGAGGAATGACCGGGACTGGAGGAAAAGCGTACAGGTGTGGAAATTCCCAGTCCACCACGAATGCATCTCCTAGAGCTTCTCTTGGGGGAAATTCCCTGGAGCAACACAGTTCGCACTTCTGGTTCACCCCAGTCGCGAACAGATCCACTTGAGGAATTCCCCAAATGGTGTAGATCTCTTGAAGGACTTCCTGAGCTAGTTCCCACTTGTGGGACATTGTGCTCTGCCTGCTCAGAGCATCCGCCGCTGTCTTCTCCTCTACGGCTAGGTGAACTGCGGATAGAGAGATTCCTCCATGTATTGCCCAGTACCAGAGCTGCATTGCCTCTCTACACAGTGGTAGTGACTGTACACCTCTCTTTTTGAGGTAATACATGGCCACGGTGTTGTCAGTCTTTATCAGGACATGCTTTCCCCGTACAGAGGGTAGAAAGGCCTTCACAGAGCTAGTCTGATTGCACTTAGCTCCAAAAGACTGATATGTAGTTTGCACTCTGATGGAGACCAATGACCGCCGACTATCGTTGGTATGGGCTCCCCACCCCGTGAGTGAGGCATCCGTCACTACTGTTATCTCCGGCCATGGTTGCTAAAAGGGTTCTCCCTTCAGAATATTGTCCTTGCAAGCCCACCACAGAAGATCCTGTGCGACCCTGCTTGGAACCCGAAGTAGGTCCGTCATATTTCCCGAGAACTGGGACCATTGAGTTCTTAGAGCCCATAGAAGGGATCTCATTCTCAGGCGGGCCTCTGGCACCAGAAAAATAAAATGCGGGATGCCATGAGGCCGAGCAACCTCAAAAAAAGAAAATAATCGAAGGGCAGTAGACTGTGGGCATTCTGAAACTTGATAACCATCGGAAGAACGTCTTGAGCCCTCACCTCGGGTGGCGAGCTCTTTCCCAAGGAAGTATTCAGTACAGCTCTGATGGATTGGAGTTTTTGAGAAGGTGTCATATGGGACTTTTTGTCATTGAGGGAGAAGCTCCGTCTGTGAAGAGTGTGGCAGGTGATGAGATATATGATATGATATTTTATTTATATTGCGCTCGTTCACAGGTGTTTCAGAGCGTGACCAGGCGAATGGAGGGTAACAGGGGAGAAGCAAAAATAACAACCTTACTAGGCCCAGTTACATTGAGAACGTGCAAGTGCATAGGGAAGGGAAAAGGGGGAAAAGTGCATGGGTAAGGGAAAAAGGGGAAGTGCAGAGCATAGGAGAGAACAAAATAAATGGTAAGTAAATAATTAAATAGGGTGTTAGCTGTGGTAGTGCAGCCTGTAAGTGGCAAAGGTGCTAGGTTTAGTCGGATAAGGTGTATCTGATAAATGCAGAAGAAAGTGGGTGGGAACTCTATGGGTACAGATACAGGCCTCAGTGCAAGGGGTGGCCCAGAGGCAGTGCAAGAGGGAGGCAGGGTGAGCAGGTATGGTACCTGGGCCCGAAGGACATAGGGTGGCCAGGTGCAGAGGGAGAAGGCAGATCAGCAGGGGAGAAGCGGGGCAAAGGCAAAAGTGAAGAGGAAGATCTTGAGGAGCTTCTGGAACCGTAGATGGTTCTCCTCAAGTTTCAAGGTGGCAGGGAGATCGTTCCAAAGGGAGGCCCCAGACATAGACAGATCTACCTCCAGCACGTTTCTTTGATAAACGACTGACCCTGAGGGAGTTAGAGGAGCGAAGGGCTCAAGAGGGGAGGCATTTACGGAGGGATAGTTGAAGGCATTTTGGACCCAGGCCCCAGAAAGCCTTGGGGGGAATGCAATGGGTTTTAAACGTAATCTTTGCATCCACTGGGAGCTCATTAAGGGATTTCAGAGCTGGAGAGATACAATCCCAGGGGCTTGAGGCCAAGGACAGGTCTCGCAGTCCTGTTCTGGATTAGTTGTAAAGGGCGGAGAGTGGAGGCAGGTAGATTTAGAAAGAGGCTGTTACAGTAGTCCAACCTAGAGAGAATCAGAGCTTGGGAGACAGTGAGCTTCTGAGGGAAGGTGTGGAAAGGAAGAGTACCTCTAAGGAGGTGCAGTAAGAAGTTTGACTTTTTAGAGACAGTGTGGGGAGAAGGAAAGTGTGGAGTCAAAGATGACCCTGAGGTTATTAGCCTGGCAGGTAGGGGCAGGAGGAGGGCCAAGGGAGGCCGGCCAGAAGTGAGGGGAAGGATGGAGATGGTGTACCAATGAGGAGGATCTCAGTCTTGTTGGCATTTAAACAGAGATCGTTGGCGGCACCAGCATAGCACTGGAAATTTGAGCAGAAGATGGAAATGCAGTATGCGAGAGTTGCCAGATATTGGTTAAAAAGCCAGGGCGAGAGGTTAGAATCCTGGGGAAGACCACAGGTAGTGAGGGAGACAGAAGATAGGAAGGACCCAAGTTGTACCTGGGAGGGTCGATCAGAGAGAAAAGAGGTCTACCAGGCCAGAGCCCGATTGGTGATACCCAGGTTGTCACAGAGACGATTGAGCAGGGTGGTACGGTTGACTGTCGAAAGCAGAGGAGAGATCAAGTAGGATGAGGACAGAGGGAATGTTGGAGTCAAGGTTGGAGAGCAGGTCTTCACGGATGTTCAGGAGAGCAGTTTCGGCGCTTCTGGCAGATCTGAAACCAGATTGGTGGTCGTGGAGAGGCAACAGAGTCAGAATGAATGTTAAGCTGAGAGATGGCAAGCTTTTCCATAATATACATTAAGCACTATGCACTTTACTACAGAAGTCCACTGTGACCAATGAGGACGCTGAATGGTTTTGCCCCAGGAACTTTGACTCTGCAGTTGATATATCAAGCACTTTGCACTAGGTGGATCAATAAGGACACTGAATAGCTGACCAGAATTTGTACCAGGTAGTTTATATTAATGTTTACAAAAGTCTAGGTATGGAATACGATCATAGTGCACCAAGCACTTTACAGATGGGTACCAACAACTGACATTGTGCACTTTATACATGTAGTACAACAACGTAAAAGGAACTTGTAGATTGAAATGGATATGTAACAGTATAACAGGTCCCTATGTGGACAATATAAATCATATTGGATTAAGCCTCTTATTGTAGAATTGCACAGCAAATTCACTGCATACAGCTTGACTTCTAGATTATCCATCAATGGGGGATTAACCCCACCAATTTAAATATTATACCTCGCTCAAAACAATTAGGCATGATGCTAAACTAAATGTACATAAAATATACAAATAATCAAATATAAAATGTAAGTAATTAGATAAGTATGTGTTGACCAATATGTACAAGCCATCAGTATTTGGGTGAACTAAAGGCTTATATTCAAATAAATGAAATAGCGAATTATACCAACTAAAGTGCATTATGGTACCGTTTGAATATATTCCAAATCAGACGCTCATTAGGAGTAGTAACATGTTCCAACATGGCGGTATTTAGATCTTATTTTAAAAATACACAGGCTTCAACAAGGTTTACAAAACAAATGAGGGACAGCTAATAGGATAAACACATGCCTTTGTAAATGTTGTGTACAATCTGATGAAGCCCAGCAGGGTGAAATTAGTTTTTTCTGTCCTCAATCTTAACCATGAAACCAACGAAGGAGATGAATTAATATCCAAAGGGGTCAGAGTATTTACTGAAATTTGCTGGACGGACTGCTGCTGTCAATTGGCAGAAGAGGAACTCTACTGCCAAACCCCCCTTTGTTTTCGATTTATTGAATGTGGGCAGGCCGCGTTTCTAGGCTGGCACCTGTGTCGGGCGGATTCATGCCTGCAATGCTTTTAAGCTGAGCGTCTCTCCTCAAAGCCAGAAGAGTCTTTTCACAGAGTGTATAAATATTTTGGATATTCTTGTTAAAGTGGAAAAAGGTGAACTCATAACAGAACTCTTCCAATATACCTCTACATGCAACAAGTAACAATCCCTCAGCCCTCAAATGGAGTATACCATATGGGGAGTTTATTAGAATTAGAAGGAACTGTTCCAAAATTGAAACCTTTGACACAGAATGTGCCTTGATGGTTAAAAGAATCCAGATTTGTGGATATCCCAAAAAAAGACCTTGAAAGGGCATACACTTAAGCCTGTGGGAAAGATCTGAATTCTCTTCTAATATCCAACCCCATTCAGATCATGGTTCAAGATGATAAAGATACATGTTTGATTCTTACTTACAGTGATGGGTTGAATGATATCTGCCAAATCATAAACATTGGCATACCTTGGGTGAAAAGATCACCACTTTCCGCAAATCCATGTAACTCAAAGATAGCCTGGTATCAAACTACATGAGCCCAAATGTCAGCACTATGGCGGACTTGTGACTGAGCAGAAGCACCCCAGGTTTTTACAGATGCATGAAATGCAAAGCGTGCCAATATGCTACCAATGTAACGAGTTACTGTCATCCGGTCTTGGCCATCGATATTAAGAAGAAATCTAGGATCACTTGTAAAACAAAAAAATTGTATGTTGAGAGTACTATCGGCAAACTAAAACTTCGACTACTCCAACATATACGTGCCATTAAGATTGTTGATCCCACATACCCCATGGCAGTACATTTTAAAACAGCACATGCAGGCAAATTAGATGGGTTTTAATTTTTTGGTATACATTGCGTCTCTGAATCACCTAGGAGGAGGAAATAGAGAACTCCAATTAAGACAATTAGAAAACAAATGCATAATGGATTTGGAGACAAAAACCCAGGGGACATAACATGGGACTAGTAATTGTACACTTTTTTGGGCACATGAGTTACCACCTATCTCTTTGATACAAATATTTTTGGTCCTTTGAGTAGATTAGAAAGGTGTGGCCTGCAGTGTCCATTTTGGTCCTCCTTGTTCTATTCTATCATGGTTTCACTCGCTCTTTTTTCTGTTTTATTCTGTTTCTCTCCACTTTGCTACATTTATATTTTACTTATATCTACCTTACACGATTATTGATTTTTATGGGACCACACAGACCCTGGATTTTTCTTTTGTGCAACACTTTCTGAATTTTCTCTGGATGTTTAGTTAGTTTCTATATCTATCCTGACATATTGATTTTTGTGGGGTACTTATGAGGGATTGCTGTTCATAAAATACTAGTTAGGCAATTTGGTGATGGTTGGGCTATATATTTACTGGAAGATTTAGAATGTATATACACACACATTTTCTTTTTAATGCACTTTTACATATTGGAACTTCAATATTTCTCTATTTTCCATATTTTAGGTCTGTTTGTTTTGAAGGAAACTTATGTACTGGGTTCATGTTATGTTCATATTGGTCATCAAGATAGAGATCAGTATACTGTTGCAATGCACATGATATCCGTTTTTGATCAACTGATATACAGTCACATCTGCAACCCATGGAGCTTTTGCATTATCGGATATAGCATTAGTTATCCAAATGTGCCATCTGCGTCAGACCTGTGTTATGGGTTTCTCCATAACATGATTGACGTTGCTATAGGCTTGTACATCATGTGGACGACTTAAATGCATGCACCAAGCACTTTACAGTGTTGCATAATAAATGTGCAATATTGCATTCAGTATTTTGTAGAGCATTTTACATCATGCACCTTATTGCCAATTTGCACATCAATCTTGCACTATGCACTTGTGAGATAGACATTTGCACTGCACTGCTATTTTTGCTTTATCAGTGTTATGTGCTTTTCCACAGTATGATAGAATGTTGCTATAGGCATATACGTCATGTCGATGATTCAAATGTATGCACCAAGCACTTTATAATGTTGGCGGAGTCGAGCAGAGTCTTTGGAGTCTCTGGAGGCTCGCAGGAGCTGGCAGCAGTGGATATGTCCAACCCACACGCCCGCTCGAAATCTCTGGCCGTTCCACTCGTGCCTCTGCAAACAGACTTGTACACAACTACGGTGGGAGCTTGAAGAGCCAGGAGTGACTACACCAGGTCCTATGGAGTCAGAAGTAAATGCTCCAAAGACTTTGAAAGAACAGGCCCGTGATCTGCGTGCGGCAACACAGCAAGTAAGTCTATCCCTTCATCGGAACATGCCCGAGTGTAGTTCACATAGCATGCCTCAATGTTCTGTCCTATTGTTACCTCAGCATAACGAGGCCGCCGTGACCAATGCACTTGACACAACATATGCATTTGACTTCAACACGGACAGGACCATTACGCCCAATGCTCAACCTGTGACGTCCTATGTGCTTCCTAAGACACTTGCCACGTGTGAATCTGTGAATATGTGCACAAATGAAAACAACACGTTGCTCCTATACAATCGTGATGCTTTTGATGATGTCTTACGGACGCTTCCCAACTGTCTGGCGTCAAACTGGCCAGTCGTCTCTAGTGCTATAAATCACTTTGAAAGTCGCAGCGGGAGCTGCAAAATTCTTAAGTTACGAATTCTTGCTTGGCGAGCGAGTCACCATACAAACGGGGTGCATGCCCCATTAAGTAGTGTAAATGATGAGTCCAAAGACTTGCCTGAACCAGAAACCTCTCCAGTGAATTCATTCCTACTCATTGATATGGAACCCTCAGCCAAATTGAAGGACAACTTTATAAACAACGTGACCGGCCCACTAGTTCTCTGTGACAATTTTTTCAGCTCACAAAAAACGAGGGCTTACTCCGTCGAGAAAATGAATCAAGCCGGACTTGAGCCTGTTGATGAGCTGGAAAAGGACGAGATTTTTTGGACCAAGTGCCAAATCTCAACCTTCTGTTCATCTGTTTAAAAAAAAAATGACACGATGCCAACCGGAGTCTTTCCTCAGCCTTAAGACAAGTCCCGACAAGATGCTAACCAAGAAAGAAGAAAGTCGCTTGACATAGTCAGCAAGCTTCTACTCGACCTAACAACTTAATAAAACGAACAAAGTGGACAAAAACAGAGGCTACCATTGAAGTGAACGAAGAGAGCTATGCAGCCCAAACGCAACTCCCGAAACACATATCCACTGAACTATCACCCAACACGCGATGGAAGAGCGGCCGGTGTAAACGAAGAGTGGATCTTAGTATGTCCCCTAATCTGTCTTGCTCTCAACGACATGCGGGAAACCAAACAATAGACTCAGATCTATCTGTACACTTAAAAGACCTAACTTTGTCATGTGGTGTGAATTTGTTTTTTTCCAATGTCTTCATCAACTGACTCGTCTTTAATGGAGCGCGAGTTTCGCATGATCAGAAAAACAAAATTCAGTACTCGTACAAAACAAGATGACCGTCTAGATGATTTAAAGAAAAAGATTCTACAGGACTTGCAACCAATACTCATGTCTACAATGGCAATCACCATCTCGCCATTCATTAAACTATGTGAACAAATTAATGATAACATTAAAGACTTATCAACATTAGTAGCTTTACTGAACTCTAAAGTGGTAAATCTTGAAAGTGATAACACTATTCAAGAACACTTACCATGAAATGAAATCCAGGATTGAAAAATCGTTGATGAGCCTAACGGACCAACAAAAAAAAAACTGCAACCTGGAAAAAAAAATTGTTTGCTTAAGTGACAAAAGAAGCCTTGGCATTACTTAAAGAGAAAGATCAGCCATCGGAAAATCTACATAAGCAGGCCAGACAAACGTTGCCTTCAGCACAATCTATCAAAGCAGCAATGTCAGAAGAAGGTTTACTTAACTTGAATATAAATGAACAAAACTTGGACGCACAAGTCGTCCACATGGGCAATACATCAACGAAGACTACAAGAGGTAGCGTCGCACCCGCAAATCAAAGATCAAATTTGTCTGTCTCAAATTCCACCGAGCAAGATAAAACGACTCAGGAAATGCCTGGGAAAGCTGTCTCCACTGATGCAAATATTGGAAAAAAATCCCCTACAACTGTCTCAGTGGACGCAAGAGACCAGAATCTCAGTGGTTCGACAACCATCACACAGGACGACAGTGCTGCCCCAATTGACTCCAATAAAACTTTAACTATGCAATCCTCCTTTGCTTGTGCATTCCTAAGTATCATGGGGAGCACAAACCCAGCCTCACTTGACTGCAAACCATCAACCTCTTCAGGAAGCATTGAAGGAAGCAGCAAGGGCAACACTAAAACAAATAGTGTAGGGCCCGAAACTGTAGGATGGCAGCCTTGCCCTTATCTTTGATTTCGTCAATCTGACTTTTAAGATCAACAAGGGCAGTTTCAGTTCCATGTTGGGGCCTGGGGCCGGAAGCCAGACTGACGTAATCCAAGTAATTGGTTGGCCTGTAGGTAATGCTGAATTTGCAAGTAGGCAACTCTGTCCAGGATCTTTAACAGGAAGTGAACGGTTGTGATAGGTCTGTAGTTTGTGGGCATGGCTGGGTCCAGGGTCTGTTTTTTTAGTAGCGCGAGGACCCATTTATTTATTTATTTATTTATTCGCATTTGTTAAGCGCACAGAATCAGCCCTGAGGCATCGTGGCGCTGGTTACAGAATAGCGCTGGTTACAGGGAAAGCGCGTCTTAGTTACAGCATACAGAGGCATACATGCATACAGTTTGGGCAGTAGCAATAGTTAGCAGTGTGTGCCTGAATGGCAGTAGGTAGAGGAATTTTAGTTAAAGAGAGAGGTTTTGAGTTTTTTTCTAAACGCTGTGAGGGAGCCTTCTGCTCTTAGAGCGTGGGGGAGATTATTCCACAGTTTTGGTGCTATGTAGGGGAAACCCAGCCCCCCGGCTGTAATCTTGTGGATGCGTGGTACAGTGAGTTGGTTAGTGTAGCAGAGTCTGGTAGGTCTGGATGAGGTCTGTCTGAGAATGGTGTCTGAGAGATATGATGGTGCAGTGTGGTGGATACATTTGTGGGTAGTAGTCAGTACCTTGAAGGTGATGCGTTCTTTGACAGGGAGCCAGTGAACTGATTGCCTTGCCAGTGAGATGTGGTCCCTTTTGGAGATGTTTAATGCTGCTCTTAGAGCGTTATTTTGGGTGACCTGGAGTTTGTTTAGGTTTTTTTCAGAGGTGCCGGCTAGAAGTGCATTGCAATAGTCAAGTTTAGCGCCTATGGTAGCTCTTGCTATTGAAAGGCAGTTTTCTTTGGAAAGGAATGGTTTAATGGCGTTGATGAGTTTAGTGCTTAGTGCAGATGCGGAGACAATGGCACTAACTTGTTTGTCCATGGACAGGGTTGCATCAATGTAGACCCCTAGCGTTTTCACAGAGGATAGGACTGGGATAGTGCAGTTGTCGATGTTGAAATTGGCATAGCAGCTGTCTAGCCTGGCCAGTGTGGATTTTTGGCCGAGGATAAGGATTTCAGTCTTATCCCCGTTAAGACATAGGCCGTTAGTGGCCATCCAGGCTTGAATGGTGGCATATATGAGTTTTAGAGCTAGGGCGTCTTTGTGGTATGAGCCTGATAGAGGGAGGAGCACTTGGGTGTCGTCGGCGTAGTTGGTGTAGGCAATCCCAAGTGCATCAAGTTTCTCGAATAGGGGCTTAGTGAATAGATTGTAAAGCGTAGGTGCTGTACAGGAGCCTTGAGGGACACCGCAGTGTATTATGGATGGTGTTGCGCTCGAAATGTTTGAAAAGACTTTCATGGCCCTCCCTTCAAGAAATGAGGTTATCCAGGAGGTGGCTTGGTCAGAGAAATGTGCGGAGTGGGAGAGGTGTGAGGTGAGGGTCTTGTGGTCCACTAGGTCGAATGCCGCAGAGAGGTCGAGGAGAAGTAAAAGGGCGGGTTTACCTTTGTCCAATATCTTGGTTATTTGGTTTTTTAGGTCCAGCAAAGCAGTCTCTGTTCCATGACCTTTGCGGAAGCCTGACTGTCTGGTGCCTAGGATGGAGTTAGATTCGAGGTATAGTTGGATTTGGCTGTGTGCCACTTTATCTAGAATCTTGAGAAGGAAGGGGACAGTTGTTATAGGTCTGTAATTGTTAGGCATCGTGGGGTCGAGAGTGGGCTTTTTTAGAAGTGGGCGCACCCAGGCTTCTTTAAGACTGTCTGGGACAGAGCAGGACTTGAATGAGGCATTAATGAATGCGGTAATGATTGGGGCAAGTGGTTCAGCGCAGTCCTTGATTAATTTAGGGGGGCATGTATCGGCTTTGCAAGTCGATGGTTTCAGATGTTTCAGTATGTCCAGGACTTCTAGTTCTGAAACTTCTTTAAAGGCAAATTTGGGAATGTTAGTGGTTTTGCTATGGGATTGGGAATCTAAGTGTCGACTCTGTTTTGGCAAGGTATTGTAGTGGTCGCGGATTTTGTTTTGTAAGAGGTCTATTTTGTTGAGCATGGCGGCTTGGATACTGTTGCACCAGCCTTCATCCTTGATGATCTCGTCAGAGGAAGTGGGAGGCACTGTGAGCTCTTTAAAGATAGAGAAGAGTTCTCTTGAGTGGCACTTTGAGTCTAGTATTCGACGGTTGTATGATTCAGATTTGGCATTGAAGATGGCGGTTTTGTATTTTTTTGCAGTGACTTTGAATAAGTCTTTGGTGATGTCGCATGGGTTGGCCTGCCAGTTTTTAAGTGCTTGGCGCTTTTTGTCACGCAGAGCTTGGAGGTCCTCTGTGAACCATGCGTTTGAGTGGAAGGATTTTTTTTCTTTTTTCTCTTCTAGAGGAGCGATGGAGTTTATAGCATTGGTGAGCGTATCCTTGAGTATGTCTGCTAGGATGTTAGGATCTTGAGGGAAAGGAGGGGCGAGGCATGGGGTGTTGAGAAGGGGGAGTAGATTGTCTGCAGTTAACTTTTTGGAGCTTCTGGCTAGGGTGGCGGATTTATGTACTGGTGTTTTTCTGGTAGGTAACGTAGGGATAGAGAATTGTATGCAGCTGTGATCTGTCCAAGGGAGGAATGTGTTGGATGTGATAGAGGAGTTACAGTTATGGTCGGCCAGCCAGTCAAGAGTTCTGCCTTTGGAGTGGGTGGGTGACAGGATTTTTTGTGTGAAGTCTAGGTTGGAGAGGTCCTTGAGGAAGGAGGTTGCTGTTTTGTCCTTTGGGTCATTATAGCCTAGGTTAAGATCACCTAGGAGTAAGGTTTTGGTGGATTTTTTTAGGTTTTCGCTGAGAATATGCGTGATTTGCCCTTGAAAATCGGTTGGGAGTCCTGGAGGCCGGTAGATGACGTGAATGTTAATGGTGTTGTTGTGAGAGAGGGATAGTTTGGCCGATAGTATGTCTGCATTCCCTTCCCATGTGTGGGGTGTGGGCCTGATATGGTGGATGTCTTTATAGATTATGGCAACCCCTCCCCCTGATTTTGTAGGTCTGTCTTGTCTAAGGATGGAGTAGCCTACTGGTACAGCTAGGGTAATGGCGGGGCCTGAGGCTTCATGCAGCCAAGTCTCTGTGATGGCTAGCAGATCTAGGTCGAAGCTGGAGATGAGCTCGTTGATTTCTAAGGCATGGGCAGTGAGCGATCGAGTGTTAAGTAATGCGCATTTGAGTGTAGGTGCTACCTGACTTCTGTTGGGAGGCCGCTGTTTCGTTTGTTTTTTCAGCTTGAAGTTGGGTGGGGTGGATGGTATAGTGGTGGGTGTGAGGTTGGAACACGGTGTGGGGATGTGGGGAATCCTACCCACAAAGTTGTGAGAGACAGATGTGCGAGAACCTAATCTATAGTTTCTGAGTGATGCTGGGATGTGTTGCGATGAGAAGGACCTAGGTAGTGTGCGTGTCCTCAGTCTGCACAGTCTGGTGCAGCTATTAGGTGTAGAGGTGTGAGGATGCGCGGTGTTGGGGCTGGGGTGAGGTGTCGAATTTGTGTTGGACTGCATCATGATGCTGGGGCTAGGTAAGCATGAGTGTAGATAGTGTCGTTCATATATTGCATTGGCGAGGAGTGCGCCTATGAGTAGTAGTGTGCTAATCTGGTGGTGCAGCCCTGGTAGCATGCTGGAATACTCTGTAGTGCACGTGGAGGGAGGCGAGACTGAGCAGCGATGGTTCTAGTAGTGCAAGGCGCTAGTTGCCTAGAGGATGTCAGAATATAGTGGTCTCTGGGCGACCATAAAGGCACTACGCAATAATACAGTGGTCTATGGGCGACCATAAGGCACTACGCAATAATACAGTGGTCTCTGGGCGACCATAAGGCACTACGCAATAATACAGTGGTCTCTGGGCGACCATAAGGCACTACGCAATAATACAGTGGTCTCTGGGCGACCAAAAGGCACTACGCAATAATACAGTGGTCTCTGGGCGACCATAAGGCACTACACAATACTACAGTGGTCTCTGGGCGACCATAAGGCACTACGCAATAATACAGTGGTCTCTGGGCGACCATAAGGCACTACACAATACTACAGTGGTCTCTGGGCGACCATAAGGCACTACGCAATAATACAGTGGTCTCTGGGCGACCATAAGGCACTACGCAATAATACAGTGGTCTCTGGGCGACCATAAGGCACTACGCAATAATACAGTGGTCTCTGGGCGACCAAAAGGCACTACGCAATAATACAGTGGTCTCTGGGCGACCATAAGGCACTACGCAATAATACAGTGGTCTCTGGGCGACCAAAAGGCACTACGCAATAATACAGTGGTCTCTGGGCGACCATAAGGCACTACGCAATAATACAGTGGTCTCTGGGCGCCAGAGCCTCGCTCTGGTGCCGCTATGCGCCCGCCATTGCTGGGCCAGGCGGAAGAATCTGACGAGGTCGGGCGAGACTCAAGAAGCGTTACGCCTCAGAACTCGCCGTACAGCTGGCAATAATGAGTGTGCACGATGGGCATACCTGGCTGTGAAAAGATGTCAACCCTCGCCTTTGAGGGAGTTCGATGAGGCAGGGTGATCTAAGCACGGCCGAACCGTGTGTAGCAGAAGATGCTCCTCGGCTCAGGGGCTAGTCCGTTGTGTGCTGTTGCGGCCGGAATGGTGAGGGCAGGGTCCGTGGCCCCTGGCTCCTGATGCTCTCAACAGGCTCTCAACAGGCTCTCAACAGGCTCTCAACAGGCCTTAGAGTGGCCTTTGCGCTGGCCGCCGGCGTGATCCGCCTGCCGGCGGTTACAGCTGATTTTCACGAGGCTCAGCCTCGGTTTCAGCCCGCGCTGCGCCCGGCATGCGTGGGTCAGGCGGCGTGTGGGGACAGGGTCAGGCAGGCCCTGTCCGTGTTGCTCGTGGTCTCGTGGCTTCTCTGCTGGGCTGGGGTGCTGGGGGGGCTCCTGCCCTCGCCCCACGGTGAGGAAGAGTGAATGAGGGGGTGAGCAGGCTCTCAACAGGCCTTAGAGTGGCCTTTGCGCTGGCCGCCGGCGTGATCCGCCTGCCGGCGGTTACAGCTGATTTTCACGAGGCTCAGCCTCGGTTTCAGCCCGCGCTGCGCCCGGCATGCGTGGGTCAGGCGGCGTGTGGGGACAGGGTCAGGCAGGCCCTGTCCGTGTTGCTCGTGGTCTCGTGGCTTCTCTGCTGGGCTGGGGTGCTGGGGGGGCTCCTGCCCTCGCCCCACGGTGAGGAAGAGTGAATGAGGGGGTGAGCAGGCTCTCAACAGGCCTTAGAGTGGCCTTTGCGCTGGCCGCCGGCGTGATCCGCCTGCCGGCGGTTACAGCTGATTTTCACGAGGCTCAGCCTCGGTTTCAGCCCGCGCTGCGCCATGACTGTTTCAAATTGTTAGGTACCGAATTGGTGGAGAATGACACATTTATAAGCTTCGAAATGAAGGGTGCGAGGTCTCTTGCTGCATCTTTTATGATCTGTGAGGGGCAGCTGTCCCCTTTGCAGTTTGACGGTTTTGAGGGAGGATATGATTTTTTGCACTTCTAGTGGGGTTACTTTTTTGAAGGTGAATCCATGATTAGTGTTGGGGGTGGTGGGTGAGCTAGGGATAGGGGGGGGCTACTATTGGAGAGTTGTCGTCTTTTATTTTCAATTTTTGTTTGTAAGCCAGTAATTTTGTTCGCAAGAGCAGCTTGGATGCTAGTGCACCAGAGTTGGTCCTTCACAGACATGTCCGAGGGTGGAATGGGGTTTTCTAACTCCTTCAGGATGGTGAATAATTCTTTGGTACTGGAGGTAGCATTACTTCTTATATTGTAGGCTTCCTTTTTAGTACGAATTATTTCTTTTTTATAGAGGGAGGATGCATTTGTGAGATTGGTTTTGTGTACCTCTGGCGGGTTCCTTTTCCAAAGGGTTTCCATTTTGGACTTATTATTTCTTAGTATTTTAAGTTCTGGTGTGTACCAGGAGTTAAGATGTGCTTTAGGTTTACCTTTGCGTAGTTTTAGAGGGGCAACAAGGTCGATAGCTTTGGTCATGGCATTCTTATAGGTGTCTACTAGTAGATTGAGGTTCGAGGTGTAAGGGATCATGTTTAGGGTGGGTAGAACTAGTGGGATGAGGGCTTCAGCGGTGATATTCAGCTTGTTTCGCGTCAGACATGCTGGTGCAGGTGGGCACTGTTTGTGGTGAGGGTTATTAGTGCTAATGTCAAATGAGGAAGTGGTCAGTCCATACAAGTGGTTGGGGGTTCTTGCAGATAATGTTACAGTTGTGGGCAGCGATGCAGTCTAAGGTTCTGCCTTTCTGATGTGTAGGTATGGTGTTAAGTTGGGTGTAGTTGTGTTTGCAGAGTGCATTAGCCAGGGAGAATGCTGGCGTGTCGTGAGGATCATTTTATCCCAGATTAAAGTCACCTAGAATAATATTCTGTTATAGGGGTTTAGACTTTTCAGCTATGAGGGAGGTTAAGTCTTCCTCGAAGGAACCTGTGGGACCAGGGGGGTCTGTATATTAATTACAGGGTGATAGTATTCTTAGGGGTGGTTTGAATTTTAATGGATAGATGTTCACAGGAATTTAGAGGAAGGGAGGTCACAGATCCAATGTCAAGTGAAGATTTGAATATAAGTGCTACACCTCCTCCAAGGGCATTAGGTCCGTCGGCCCTGAGGATGGAGTAGTTGTGTGGAACCGCAAGGGTTAGAGAGGGGCCTGCTGCGGCATGAAGCCAGGTTTCTGTGGTAGCAAGGAAGTCCAAGTCTGCTGACTGGATGATATCGGCAATTTCCGTAGGGTGGGCCACAATGTATCTAACGTTGAGTAAGGCTCCTTTGAGTGGAACAGTGTTTGCAATGATGTTTTTAATAGTGGTTTTAGTTGTAGGATTCTTGGTCATTTTGCTAAGTAAAGTCGGGAGTCTACAGCCTAGTCTGTCGTTACCGGTCGTGATGTTAGGGGGGGCTGTAGGGCGATGTTCTAGCATGTTGCCGAAATTTGTCTACCATAGAGCTAGACAAAGGCACAGGACTCGCCACATAGTCCTCGCGAGCATCAGGGCGTTGTGGCGCATCTTTTGGCGCGTCCCCGGGCCGCTCCTTGCGCTTCGTCATCTCTTTAGACCTCTCCTTCAGCCCCAATTCTGAAGCAATCCTAGTGATGCTTTCAGAGATGTTCGACAAAGCGGGCGATGTGCGGGTTGACTAGGAGGCCCAGCGGTAGATTTTTCTCCTACCGGGGCCTTAGGGGGCGTCGGAGCGTCAACTAAGCACGCTTCGACTGCCGGATGCGTTTTAGAGGTAGCTCCCTTCGGTTTAGAAGGCCCAGTCGCAAGACGCTGCTGCGGATGCGGGGAAGGCTGTTGATCCTCAGGATCAGAGGATTCTGTATACATTCGGTGGTCCTGTTGGTGCTTTTTCCCGTTTCGACATTACTGTCGAAACTGGTGCTTGGGTTATGTGTTAGTGTAGCGATCCTGAACGCCCCCGTCGCCGGGTCTTTCCCCCATAGTGTGACTCGCGTCAAGGACGGGTGTGGCAGACCTACGAGTGTCCGTCGTGAGGTCGATGGCATCCGACACGGATGCCTGGTCATCATTAGTACCCCCCGTCACTTTCGGCGGCTGCGGCGGTGGGGGAAGAAGATCCAGCCCGCAAAATGCTGTAGGCCGCCCACCGCTTAACACAGCGCTCCTTATGCGTCTTAGGGCACAGGTGTTTTCAGGCCGTGTACCGCGCTTCGTGGTGGTCAATGGATAGACAATTGCTGCCCTTTATCATGCTCATCCTTCCAAGGGTATCTGGCCCTGCATGAGGGGAAGAACCTAAATGATGTCCTTTCCATAGCGAAAGGCAATAAAGGCGATGACCAGAACTAGAGGGTAAAGAGGGGGAAAGAGGAGAGACATAGCTGAAATGTTATGGCCACCCCAACCCCACTCTCCCTAATGTGTAGGCCGGCCAGAGGGCACGGCCACGTGGAAGGCTCTGCCGCCGGATCGCAGGCATTGAAAGTCCACTGCAGTTTTCGGCATAGTACAGGAAGCACTGTCGAAATGACTTACAGGGGATAATCGACAAAGTCAATAGACAAGGTGATAAAGTCTGTTATGAAAGAGCTCCACAATAGGGTGACCAGTAATCTGTGTGGAAAAAAAACAATCTGAGGGACTACTGCGCGCGAGGGATTTTGGGTACACTACACATCACAATAGGGATAGTGTTACAGACACGCCTATGACGAAGTCCCCTTTCGGTCCCCGAAAGACAAGATGCAACACTCTGCGGTTACCATTCACAGCATGTGATTCTAAGCAGATCGGAAAACAACCTTCACCTCATCCCATTCACACATCACTTCATCAACATGTTCACTCGCCAATAGATATTAATTAGCAACAGTGATGTTTCTGAAGCATCCTCCTTTTGTTTCAAAAAGAGAATCTGGACATATGGGTTAGGGCATTTGATTGTTGTAACACTCCAGCCGGATTCCATCTTGATTACAGTTAGAAGGCCAGCAAATGGACAACTCGTTATTCCCTTGGGGGCCGGATTTAAGAAGGCTACATATCCTTCACACTGAGGCAGCTTCCTCAAGCCAAGTCTCTTGGAAGAACACAATTTCAAATAGCTCCAAATCAGGGACTTTTTCATTAAATGGAGACCGAAAACCTCTAGTATTCCAGCAGCCGATCTTCAAGGGACCCTGCTTCCTTACATTTTGAATTTAATCTGCTCGGGGACTACTTAGTGCTCCAGCCAAACTAGCCCACAAGCTCTCCTCACTCCTGCTCACATCTAGTTTTGGTGGTTTCCTTTTGTTTCTTTTTTCCTGATTTGAAATTGTAAATTTCAATGGGGTGCGATCTTTCCTTATATATGGAACTTTTTCTTCCATTTAATTTCTCTGTGGTTTCCTTTCCCTTGCGCTATTTTTATGGGGCAAATTATTTGAGATCGTCTTCTTCCTTTCGCTGGGAATATTTGTTGCTCTCCAATTTACTTTGATTTTTAGATGGAAGTCACTCATTTCATATCCCAGCCGCAAAAATGTCCAAGTGACAGCACCAAGTCTTTCTTGGATTGTGAGTTCAAGTGTAAAATGACCCAATCCGTCTTTTCTCACCCACGAATTCCACAATTTTAATGTCCCTTGAGGCAAATTTATGTGCAGGTTGAATGCAGTTATCAGTCTCAAAACATTCTGTCTGTTTAACACTGGCATAACACCGGCATATCAGACCATGCCACAATCCCCTCAACATAACATAGATTGAGCTTTTCTGCTCATTTGTCTTTTTCTCCTCCTTTCTCCAGGCAATTTTCCCCTAAATCCTTTCCTCAGACGTTTCCTTCCTTGATGTTTTACGAGACTTAATAGGGGGCCAAATGTAAACAACCCTTTCTTTTGTCTTCCAGTGTTTTAAACACAGCAGAGTTTTTGAGTGGCACTTCAAGTGTTGTTTTCCTCACAGATTCTGATCAATCTTAGCTGGAGGCTTAGGGACATGGTCGATTTGACTCAATATTTTCCCATTCAGGGATGCTCACCTCCTTCCACCGCTCATCCTCTTCCAATTTCTTCAATTAGATCTCTTCAATTATATCACTAAGATCCATAGAGGGGGTTCAGACACCTCAACCTCTTTCTCTGTCTCTGGAGCCTTTGCCAGTTCAGTATTTGCCTTTATTTCCAGCAAGGTCAATTCTTTCCTTGCCTTCTTGGGGGCCGGTAAATTGTCCATCGCGCATCACAGGAGGAGAGCTTAAGTGCCTTAGGAAAGCCCTGGATCCATTTGATTTCCTTTTAGATTTTCGTGGCATGTTTTTTGATTTTTTTCTTTAGGAGGGTGGTTTCCCTACCGACCCCCTCCAGTATTTTGTTGACTTCCCCCACCTTTTGTGGTTTGAATACTGAGAAGACAACTTTTTTTTTTTTTTTTGGAACACTGAGTTTTGGGCATCCAGGGCCGCCACCACCACCACTTCATCTCCATCATTTACCTCTCTAGACTCCTGCTGATCTACCACCCTTACTGGGGCTTATCGAGTAGGGCTAGTTCTTTAAGAATCCTTAAAGTGGGCCCTAATCCATTTACAGTCCTGGACTACAGCCTCCATCATATAAAGGTCTTATCCGTCGTTTCTTGCCGAGCAAGGTCACAGTCGGTTTTGCCCAGTACGCAGCGGTTTCAGCTTCTTTATCAAGCCTTATCTCTACTCTGCTGGCTAAGGTTTCCAATTTGCTGCTCATACCAGTAATTAGAGCAAGATGGTCCTGAAGGCTGTTATCGCCCTTCACAAAGCTGTATGAGGCTATTAAAGACGTTAATGATGCCATCACGAGCTGTTGAAGGTGCGCCTTGTCCTCCACACCAAGAAGGCCACCCTTCCTCCCCTCCTTCCTTCTCGTAGAATCCGGACGTTCAAACGAAGAAGACACTGAAGTGGATGAGGCACTAGAACCTGATCCCTCAAATACTTATCCTCCCTTTCTTCATCAGTCCCAATTTGCAAACCTTGGCCTATATTGAACTTTACCCTTAACCATATTCACAATGGACGGAGTTTGTTGGTTCTTGGAGTTCCTCCACTTCACTATTCATTTTCTGTGAGAGTCGGCTCATTTGCTGCATGGGAAGGATCATCTCCCCCAACTTTCGTTCCTCTTTGGTGGCAGCCGGGGGGCATCTCCCTTCAATCGCGAGCCTCGCAACAATTAAATCCACCTGCAGCAATGATTGATCCAGAATTCGTAAACAATCATTAACTCTGGACAGACTCAAATGTTTTTGGTCGGGCAATTTTCATTGTCAATTCGGCCAATTCCTTGGCCAAGTGGGCTGCCACCCCCACATTCTCACTGCAGCCCTGCGTTTCGACTGTAACAAAAGTGTCTGGATAACAGGCCCAATCTCCTATTTCTGGATTTATCCTCATCTGCTTTGACTGTAACAGGAGTTTTGTGCAGATAGGTATTCAACTCACCATTAGGTAATGACTGAGAGCCCTGAAATCATTTACCAATTCAACTCCCGTAGCATATTTGTTATTCTTCATTTGTGGAGATATATCCATTGAGGTTTTTTCCCCAGTTGATTTTGAGGCACCAACACTCTCGCCTCACTTAAATCCAAAACAGGGATCACCTCACAACTGCTCCTCCCCCTTTTTGTCACTCCCTCCTTGTCATAGGCAGTCTCCCCCAAATCACAGACAACAAGGTCTTTTATGACGTCCAAGTCGTCCTCTCTTTGAAGCAAGCAGCCGCCATTGCCAATAGCAGTCCCCCCCCCCACCTGTTGGCGCATTCTCGGAGGATTAGGGTCAGGTCTCATTCCGGTCACCAGACACCAGACGCTACCCTCCAGGCTCTGCACTCCCACTAACTCCTGACAACTCCACTTTCCTACACTACGCTTTGCAGAGGAAGTGGGTTTTAATAGACTGGGAGCAGTAGAGTTCGTAGAAGGGGAGGGGGGGGGGGGGCGGGGGAACACAGCAGCTGCCAAGCTTTGATTTTCTTAAAGGCACAACGCTGCATCGAAACTTTACTTTTCCAGCAAAACCGCAGCACAATCCAGCAGATAAGCAGAGTAGCAACTCCCGACAACTCCACTTGCCTCCACTTCGCCTATGTCTATGTCCAGATGTCTATGTTGCTTCTACTCCAAGAGTGGAGGAAGGGGGGGCGCATGTGAATCCAAGTACATACAATCATCAGAAATGCTATTACAGTAAGTAATGCATGTCTTCTGATGCTTGCGAATCTGCTTAGAATCACATGCTGTGCATAGACTAGTGAGCAGTACGTAGAGATGGTGGTGGGATGTGTGAGAGATGTCTTAGTATCACTTGTCCCACTGGAGAATCAGACCTAGAGTGTGTATCCAGGCAGTAGTGTTTTGTACAGTGTGTTCAGAACTCCAGCTTGCTGCTTTACAAATGGACTCAAGAGGAACATTTGCAATGAATGCTATGGAAGCCCCAGTGCCCTGCCTGAGTAGAGTGTGCTCCAGGCTTGAAAGGCAGATCTCTCTTGGCAAGAGTGAAACAGTGTGATGCAGTTTACAATCCACTTTGAAATTGCTGATTTAGAGACATGATCCCCTTCTCTACCAGCTGCCACTGAAACAAAAAACTGATTTGTCTTTCTAAGTGGTCTTGTTTTTTCCAAGATAGTAGATGACTGTTCTCACATCAAGCGTGTGGAGACTTCTTTCCGCAACGTTAGTGGGGTTCCGGAAAAAAGGTGTGTAGTTTCATTTATTGGTTGACATGGAATTTTGAAATAAACATAGGTGCAAATCGTGGGTGAGTGCGCAGGACCACCTTTTCTTTGTGAAGCGTGACAAATGGGTCTAGACTGAAAGAGCCTGCAGTTCACCAACTCTTCTTATTGAAGTGACTGCCACCAGGAAAGCCTTATGCAGGAACGCTCACCTGGTCTCTGCGGAGGCTTTGGGGCACGGTTGCAGCCCTCCCAGGAATGTGATCACCCCAGTCAGTTTTCCCTGTCCCCCTGTGGATAGGCTGTGGACTGCGACAATTGGTGACTATTTAAGTGAGCTCTCCGTCCTGCTGTTTCCAACAGGGGCACTTGTTGATGGGATCTAGCGTCTGCCTCATGGATTGGAGCAGTTTATATAGCTGTCAGCGTGGACATGCCCACTAGGCCGGGCTTGCCTGCCACTCCCAGTGAGTCAGCACATGACAGGCAACCCAGTGAATAGCAGCCCCAACCCAGAGTACACATGGGGCTGCTTTAAGTGATGAAAGTGTCCATGTTCAATGCATTTTGCTCCCGGAATGAGGTGCTATGCTTTCAATAAAAGCATTTTGTCCCCAATAAATGTTTGTTGTTGTCTGTTATTTATGAGCCTGGCGCCAAAGACGCCAGGACTGTGTCCAACTGGGCCCGGTCTGTGTTCTTGGCCCGATGACCATGACATATGCATAGGTTCAAATGGAGACCCCATTAGTCATACCACATTTAGGTCCCATCCAGGAGCTGGGTTGGAGATTGGGTTATGAAGTCTTAACCCCGTCCATGAAAGCTTTGACAACTGGAACTTTCCACCACAAAACCCTTTTACGAGACGTGGTGTAAGCCAAAAGTGCAGCTAAGTGGACTTTAAGGAATTGAAAACCAAGCCTCAATCTAGGTACAGGACCATATGTGTTGGTGAGCATTCAATAGGATTGATGCTTTTAGTACTGCACCAGACCCCAAAGCGTTTCCATTTGCTGGAGTAGCAGTGTCTTGCGTTTGGTTTTCGTGCTTCTTTAAGTATGTCCATGCATCTTTGAAGAAGGTGGAGGTGTCCGAACTCTACTTCAGGAGCCAGGCTGCTAAGTTGAGAGTTTGCTGGCATAGATGTAGAGTCTCTGTTGTCTTGTGACAGCATGTTGTACAGGCAAGGCAGCTTCCTCGCGGGGGAGACTGACATTGCCATCAGATGAGAAAACGGGAATTTGCAGGCCCACATCGAGGCCACCAGAATCATAGTGACTGGTTCCTGGTGCATCTTGTTCACTATTTTGTTCAGTAGGGGAGTCAGGCGTGGCGGAGGGTCAGGGGGGGAAATCAGACATTTCCCTGAACATGTTATCAAGAGTCTCTTCTCCTTGGAGCAGTTCTGCGGGTACCTGGAGGCGTAATATGGGCATTGAGCGTTCTCTAGAGTTGCGAACAGGTCGATCTATGAGACGCCCCAGTCTGCAAAGACGTTGGAGACGATTTCTCTGCCAATCGTACTCTGTGGGTAGTGGGAAGTCTCTGATCAGCACGTCCGCTAGAAGATGGAGTTCCCCTGGAACGTGTTAAAACAGGAACATCTTGCGTTTGAGAGCCCACTGCCATATGTTTTGAGACATTTTGGATAGCACTGGAGAGTGTGGGCTCCCTGTTTGTTCAGGTAATACATGGCTGTGGTGCTGTCTGTGAGGACCAGTACAGTCTTTCCCTGCAGGTGTGTCTGAAAAGCCTTCAGGACTTTGAACAATACTAACAATTCCAACAGGTTTATGTGGTTGGATGCTACTGCGGGGGACCAAACGCAGTGCGCCGTGTGATTAAGGAGGTGAGCTCCCCACCCCGTGAGAGATGAGTCTGTGGCTTCTACTGCGGGGGTGGTGAAGGTCTTCCCCTGCAAGAGGTTTTCCCTCGACCACCACTGCAGAGAGAACAAGGGCTGCCGAGACAACCACTAGATCGTCCCATTGTCTGCTGGCTTGACACCATTGGCTGGAGAGCCAGTCTTGCATGGGGTGCATGTGCAAACATGCATGTGAGACTAGATAAATGCAGGATGCCATCATCCAACATTCGCATGGCTTTGCGTACGTCACCTCGCGGCTGGCTACATAGTGAGGGATTTGGAACAGCATGTTTTAAACCCTCTTGTTGGAGGGAAAGACAAGGCCGTCTTTGGTCCGAATTAGAGACCCCAGAAACTGCTTGACCTGAATGGGGTCAAGGCTGGACTTTTTTGTTGATCAAGAATCCCAGATTGAAGAGGTTGTCTACCATCTTCTGGGTATTTGTAGGCATGTTCCATACAAATCCCCTGTTATTAGCTAGTCGTCGAGGTAAAGATAGACTGGGATGGATGGTCTGCTCAGATGAGCCATTACTACCGCCAGTACCTTTCTAAAAACCCTTGGGGCTGAGGCAATGCCAAAGGGGAGGACCTTGAACTGATTGTACTTGTCCTCGATCAAGAACTTTAGGTAATTTCTGTGCACTGGCAACATTGAAATATGAAAGTATGCATCTGCCATGTCCAATGTTGCCATGTAATCCTCCTGTGCTAGCAGTGGGATTACTTACTGCAAGGTTGTCATTCTGGACTTTTGTGGTTTGACTAACTTGACAAACTTGTTCACGGGGCGAAAGTCTACGTGAGAAGGATTGCCCCTTGTTAACTCATCGCTGTTGAAAGGGTCTTTCTAGGCATTCAAGGTGTTCTTCAGGATATTTTGGTTGACATGTCTCCCTTCTGAGACAACCGCAATGCAGGTGTGATCGTACCGGTTCCAGGACTTCTTGTAGGCCCTCCTGAAGTAAGTTCCATTTTATGTCACTATAACTTGTATAGTGTAGTGTAGTGTTATTGACAATTCTAGTGGAATATGCCGCTGACGTAGTGGTGCGCTTTCTGAGGGCATACAACTTTTTACAGTCCTGGTCTGGTGGTGCCTCTGCCAAAGACAATGGCACTCTGGTCCTCTTCCTGGTAGTAGTGACTACTAGGGAGTCTGGAGTAGCATGGTCCTGGGTATACAGCGGGTCAGAACGGGAGGGGCAAAAAAGGTATTCTACTCTAGTGTTCACCGCTCTTGTAAGAGATAGGGACAACAATGTGGTGCAAGGCACTTCTTGATAGAGTTAAGCAGTGGGATCGCGTTACTTGTCAGGGGGACGGGGGGGGTTCTCTTTTAGGATGTCTTGCACAAAGTGTGTCTTGTACTGCCTCTTGTGTGGTGACAATTTGAAAATGTTCTGCAGCCCTCTTAAGGATTGCATTGAAGGCCATTTAATCGTCAATGGGTGAGGCTTGACTGAGGAGGGAGGGTCTAGACAAAGGGTGTCTGAATCTGGAGTTGTAGTGGGGGAAAGACATGGTGCTTCCTCTATTGGCTGTTCTTGACCCCAGTCTGGGCACTGGTCTGGTGTCCCCTCAAAAGGATTTTCTTCCCGACCATAGGGGTCCTCAGACTTCTTCGGGTTCTGAGAATTCTAAAACTTGTTCCTGGGGACATGGAATGGAACATTTTTGTACTTTTGAACGAGTATGGCAGGAGTCCTCCTCCCTAGGTCTTTTTGGGGTAATACATTTCTCAGACGTCAACAGTTTGTCCATGTAACCCTAGAACCTAACTCTGGTCCACAGGGATGAACCAGAGTGGTCTGGAGGTTGGAGGGCTCTCCTGGGGGACAGGAGTCTGAAGAACGTCGAGATTTATCAGCCATTGTCTTAGAGAGAGGAAGTGACCCTTCTGAATACTCCTCTGTGTATTTAGATTTATTAGCCGCCGAAACAATGTCTGCGAGACTCTTGTGTAGTTCCGGTGGATCGGGGAGTGTTTGACGTACCTATAGGTCGAGGTTTGCGGCACCCCCGAAACCCTTGGTGCCGACGTACTCTTAGGGTGCGCATCGGCACTCTTGTGTTTGGTAGAGACTCCCTTATGGGTGGAATGCCCAGACGCATGCCATGACGACTGTTGCTGGGAGGGCAGCCAATCATGAGGATCGGTGGGCGTCGATGAAACCTTCGACGGGCCCGTTGGAGTCTCTAGCTTCCTCCACAAATGGGTCGAGGGAGCTTGTTTGTTCTATTATTTATAAGGTGCACCAGACCCGAGGGTATTAGGGCGCAACAGTTACAGGAATTTGTGAAGCTTACAACCCCTTGTGGGGTTGTGCGCTTTCTCTTTTGTGCCCCTGTCGCCGGGATGTTGTCTCTCCATAGCAGAACTGTTGGCCCGCCTGTTGGGGCCGTGCGCTTGGGAACCTAATGGTTCTGCAGAGAGGTCAATGGCCTCCACATCGGAGCCATGGCTGCCGCTTGAATCATCGTCACTTGAGGCGCCTGCGCCCACGGGGGAACCACTCTCGGCCTGCAAGGCATAGGCCGCCCACTGCTTCGTCCCCCGATCTTTTAGTGTCTTTGGATGAAAAAGTTGGCTAGACTTGCGGGATCGCTCATTGTGATCACGAGGCAGAAACGGTTACACTTTCGGTGAGTGCCCTTCCACAGGAATCTGCTGTTGCAGGACAGGCAAAACTTAAATTGAGTCCTCTCTTAGGTAAAGGGCGATAGCAAGACCAGAAGGGAAAAGGGGTGAAAGGAAATGCATTCTAAAAAGAATCAAACCCCGGGGCCCCACTCTCCCTACTGTATAGGCCTGGCCAGAGGGCCAAAGCCACGCGGTCGACGGAGTCAACCGGAGCACCAGTCGTCGAAATCTACAGGCGTCTTCGGCATAGGGTGCAGAAGTAACCATCGATGGAAGGTCAAAGACTAAATGACCAACAGTCGTGGATAATGAAGATATAACTTTGCAATGTACAAGCTCTGCATAGAGCGACCAGCAAGCTTGGCGGAAAAAAACAATCTGAGGGACCTCGGCGCGTGAGGGATTTTAGATACACTACACGTCACATTAGGGATCATGTTACAATCACGCTCATGTCGATGTCCCCCCCCCCTTTGATCCTCCAAAGACAAGATGCAATACTGCGCGATTACCACTAGATGTCGGACAATATGCACAGCATGTGATTCTAAGCAGATTCAAAAGCATCAGAAATATATACACACACAGCTAATGCTCTTTGGCAATATGATACTGTACCCTCACACTTGTGCTATATGTGTTATTGGTAAGTACATGAAGATCCTACTCAAAGAAAAACCCGCTCCACTGATCGCGCCACTCAAGCCTAGTCTTGCCTTCTGAAGAATCCTCCACCCACCTGCTCAGGGTTAAGAAATGCACTCAGATATTTAGTGCACAGTTAGAGCGGTTAATGTTATTTTATACATATGTCAGAAGAAGTTGGTCGCTGAGGCTGGAATGAGAACTGAAATGAAAAATTGAATGATGGAGGACTGAAGAGGATGGCTGAGAGAAGAGATGTGGATTGAAGATAGAGGATAGGACGGCTGCTACTATACAACGTGATCGGGAATAAACAATGCACCATTACCTTATTTGTCTCTTGACTAACGCCTGCACCCTACTTGTAACCCCTTGGCGTCTCCTTTGTACAGTGCCCAGTTGCTTCTCAGGTAGGTTCATGCTTTATAATTCCCTTGCATACATATCAGTATTTCATATTTAAATGCCTACTGGGGGAATTATTGAGAATGTATATATTGACATCAACTAATGCAGCATTCCAGCCTACACACATTATTTATACTAAGTGAATTGACCTTACACATGCTTTTGTTTGCGATTGGGTCTTGTTATTGGAATCTGATTCTACATGAACAGAAATTACATACTGACTATCGATATTCATAGTAATGCAATACCATTTTGTGTTGGTTCTCACAAACAAAATAAACAAGTTGATTAGGAGAAGAGTGAAGTCACCTCTTTGTCATGGGCAATAAGCTGTGTCTTCACATGACCGGAAACCAGGTTAACTCTCCCCAACACCTGCCCAGTTTCTAGCCCCCAGATTGTGCAAGTTGTATCAATACTAGACGTCCCTGTGAGAAAAAGATAAGGAAACAGTCAAAATTGCACAATATATCATTAAACCCATACAAATAGAACGTGTTTGGAGGTAAACATTACCAAGGAGATTTGGGTCAACTTCATTCCAGTCAAAGGAGGTCAATGGAGCACAAAAATCTGAGTTTTTGTTGTTGTTGAGTAAGCACTCCAGTCGTGTCTCTGTTTCACCCACCTTCAGAAAAAACATTAAGAGCAAATTTATTACATTAAAATAACCAACCTGGCACTGTGCATATAGATATTATTTCAAAGTAGTGTCTGTGTCTGATGAGTCTAACATCAAGCCTTTCAGTTAGACAACTGCCAGTTCCATTGAAATAGCAGCTAATTATACAGGAAAAATAGTTACCCACCCTATTAACTCCAGAATTCTTGGTTCAACAACCACAATTGAGATGCACCTTCATAAGACTGCAGGTATACAAGAACAGATCAGACATCTAGCCAGTGAGAAAGCACAGCAAGTAGAACACTTGCTTTGAAATCCGTGCAGAGACTGCCGACGCAGGTTAAAATACCGGCAGTGCCAAACTCAGCCTTTCATCCTTCGAAGGTTGATAAATAAGCACCACACACCGTGGGTAATAAGCAGCGCTCAGATGCCCGACGGTTGTAGCGCTATATAAATGCAAATTATTATTTACATTGAGAAGCCAGCGTGTGATGGCTCTGTTCTCCCAGGCTCCACTTCCTCCCTTTCCCGAATTAGGAGGTAAACAAACCTTTGGGCAGGGAAAGTGGAAAGAATTTGTTCAAAAACTTAAAGTTAAAAGTAGACGCTCTCCCAGGAATTGACATTTTATGTAAAGTTGTTTTTCTTGTGCTACTGATGCAGATTTTACAACACATCTGGCTTTTGTGCCGAAGAGCGCACAGCACCATAACACAGAAAAGGAGCAAGTTACTTACCTGTAACTGTTGTTCTCCAGCATAGGTCTGGCATGGATTCACATGCTCATGAATATTCCCCGTCGTCAGGCTGGGAATCCTCGGTAAAGAAAAATCAGTATCAGTTTCGTTTCTGATCTGTCTTTCGTAGTAGTAACCAGTCACTGATCTCTGCGTCATACTGACCAAAGCCAATGACTGCCATCTCCCTAAGCCCCGCCTCTGGCAGCCATCTTCAGATTTGGTAGCACGTGAAGTGGCAGTATGACCAAGTGAAGAGCCGCAGAGGGGTAGGCGGGAGGGTTCGCATGTGAATCCATGCCAGACCCATGCTGGAGAACAACAGTTACAGGTAAGTAACTTGTTCCTTCTCCAGCATGGGGTCTGGCATGGATTCACATGCTCATGAATAAAAGAATACATAGCAGTACACACATGCACAACCACGGGAGGTGGCAAAAGGCTCAACATTAAGCAATACAACAACTCAACATTAAGCATCTCTTACCTCCTCACCAGGCTCACCTTAAGCGAACAGGTTGCGCAGCACTGCTTGGCCGACCCTGGACTCCTCCCTTGAATCCCGATCGACGCAGTAGAATCTCGTGAAGGTGTGCGTCGACCTCCAAGTAGCAGCCCTGCAGATGTCCAGCAGGGGCACACCAGATAGGAACGCCATAATAGCAGCGATCGCTCTGGTCGAATGGGCTCTCGGACGGCCTGGCAGCGGTCGGTTAGCCAACCGGTGGCAGTGCATGATGCAGCCGGAGAGCCATCTGGAAATGGAAGACTTCGAGAGCGCCTCCCTTGATTCACAGGTCCAAAGTTCACAAACAGCTGTGATCTCCTCCGAAAACTCTTCGTGCGGTCCACGTAGAACTTCAGCGCTCTAGCCACATCCAGCGAGTGCAAAGTCCTCTCGGCCGGCGACGAAGGAGACGGGAAGAAAACAGGTAACACCAGGGGCTCGTTAAGATGGAAGTCCGACGGCACCTTGGGCATAAAGGAGGGGTGCGTCCTAAGCACCACCCTCGAGGCATGGAAAGTCAAGTACGGTGCTTTGCAGCATAGGGCCTGGATCTCTCCCAGGAGGTAATGGCCACCAGGAATGCAGTCTTCCACGACACAAACTTCATCGGTGCGGAGTGCATCAGCTCGAATGGGGGCCCCATGAGCCTGGTCAGCACCACGTTAAGTTCCCACGCCGGGGCCTTCACCGGCGGGAACGACCGAATCAGTCCTTTCAAAAACTCTTACCAGTCAATGGGACCACAGGGACGTCCGTCCTGTGGTTCTGGTATATCTGGAGATTGCCGCCAGATGAATTAATGGAGGCATGGGCTAGCCCAGCCTTTGCCAGCGATAGCAGGTACGGCAGCACTTGAGGGGCCGTAATCCGTAGGGGGTTGATCTTCTGAGCTCGGCACCATATAGAGAACCTCTTCCACTTGTGACCGTAGCATTTGAGAGTCGAGGGCGCCCTGGCCTTTGCAAGAACCCCTCTGCAGTCGGCCGGTAAATCGTACCCTCCAAACTCTAGCGCTGCAGGAGCCAAGCCTGCAGGTTCAGCGACTCCGGGTTGTGGTGGAAGATGGAGCCTCCTTCTCTGGAGAGAAGATCCGCGTCCCCCGACAGCTTGATGGGTGGGGACGTTGACAAGTCCAGAAGGTCCGGGAACCAGATCTGCCTCGGCCACGCCAGTGCGACGAGAACCATCCTGCACCGGGACCTCTTGAGCTGGTTGATGAGTCGAAACGGCAACGGAGGGAACGCATACAGGTATAGGCAGTCCCAGGGGAACGAGAACGCATCGCCCATGCTTCTCGGCTGGGGGAACCTGCTGGCGAACCTCTGGCACTTCGAGTTTGTTGCTGTTGCGAACAGGTCGATTTGGGGTTTGCCCCATCGTCAGAAGAGTTGATCCACCTGATCCTGGCGTAGCTCCCACTCGTGACACGCGCGCAGCTCCCTGCTGAGCGAGTCGGCGATGGGGATTCTTTCTCCTGCCAGGTGGAAGGGAACCAGGAACATCCCCTGGGCGACCGCCCAGTACCACAGAACCTGTGCCTCCTTGGATAGGGCTGGGGATCTGGTGCCTCCCTGCTTCCGTATGTCAAACATTGTCGTGGTGTTGTCCGTGAAGATCCGCACCACCTTGCCCTTGAGCGACGGGAGGAACGATTTGAGAGCCCAGAACACGGCTCGGAGTTCCAGGATGTTGATGTGCAGGAGCTTCTCCTCCGGGAGCCAGAGGCCTCTTGCGTGGAGATCTCCGGTGTGGGCGCCCCAACCCTCCAGGGAAGCGTCCGTCACCGTCTCCTGGTACGCCGGCGTCTGAAAGTCCTTGCCCGCAGTGAGGTGCGCTCGAACGCCCCATCACTGAATCGCCCGCCGGAACACCTCGTTGAGGGGGACCTTGTCTTCGAAGGTGCCCGTCGCCTGCATCCAATGAGCGTCGAGAAATTCTTGAAGAGGGCGCATCCTTAGTCTGTAGAGGCGCACCAGGTAGATGCAAGAGGACATCATCCCCAGGAGGAACTTGATGGACCTCACCCTGGCCACGTCCTTGGCTAGCAGGCGCTGCACTTTGCCCAGAATGGTCTTCGTCCGTTCTTCCGACGGTGCCGCCAGGCGCCTCACTGTATCGAGCTTCGCTCCCAGAAACAGGGCCACCTGTGACGGCAACAGGTGGGACTTTGGGTAATTTATTGCGAATCCCAGGTCTGTGAGTAGCTGGACGGTCCTTGCAGTGTGTTCGACGGCGAGTTCCCTCGTCCTTGAGCGGATGAGCCAGTCGTCCAGGTAGGGGTAGACGTGAATCCCCTGCAGGCGCAGCCGCGCCGCCACAGGTGCTAGGCACTTGGTAAAGACCCTGGGGGCCGACTTCAATCCGAACGGCAGTGCTCTGAATTGGTAGTGGCGTCCCTGGACGACGAACCTGAGGAACTCTGTGACTTTTGAGGATGGGAACGTGGAAGTATGTATCCTCCAGGTCCAACGACGATAGAAAGTCGCCTTCCTCCAGCTGTCCCAGCACGTGCTGGAGGGTGACCATCCTGAACTTTTGTGACCTGATGTATCTGTTCAAACGACGAAGGTCCAGGATGGGGCGCCAGCCGCCCGTCTTCTTCCTGACGAGGAAGTACCTTGAGTACACCCCGGAGCCTCTTCGGGACGAGCTCGATGGCGCCTTTCCTGAGCATCGCCCATACTTCCAACAGCAGTTGCGGGACGTGATTTTCCTTCCTGGCCACAGGTGGAACGTGAGGGCACTTCTTGAGGAATTCGATAGAGTGTCCTCTTGCCAGGTTATCCAGCACCCAACGGTCGGTGGAGATGGACTTCCACACGCCGACGAAATTCGTCAGCCGGCCTCCCACTGGGGTGCTTCGGTGGGGGCCCAAGGCCACGGCCGGTTCAGTCCTGCTTTGAGGTGGTGGCCTTGCCGCCCTGGCCACCTTGCCGACGGCGGCGAGGCGCTCCCTGCTTGCCGCGACCCCTGTAGGCCTCCTGAGACGAGGAGCGTGCCGCCTGGCGGTAGGACGAGCCACCGCTGGATCCCTTGGAGGCCCCTTGTCTGCCTCCGGAGCTCCGAAAGGGCCGTCGTTGCTGAAGGGCTCTTAGGGCGCGGGCCGTCTCCGTGTCCGTCTTTATGGCTTGGAGGGATTCGTCCACCGCCTTCCCGAACAAGTTGCTGCGTTGAACGGCATGTCCAACACCCTGGTCTGGACGTCCTGACGGAAGTCGGTTGCCCGGAGCCAACCCCGTCGTCGTAGGCAAACTCTGTTGCCCAGCTGGCGGAACCCGGTATCGGCAATATCGGTTGCCACCGTTATGGCGTGGTCCGACGCCACCTCGCCTTCTTGAAGTATTTCCAGGGCCTCGGACCTCTTGTCGTCCGGTAGGAAGTCCAATATGGGGGCCAGCTTAAACCAGAGCTCCCTGTCGTAACGGGCCACGATCGCCAGGGCGTTGGCCGCTTTGATCATCGTCGCCGCCGACGAAATGACCCGTCGCCCCATGGCGTCCAACGTCCTTCCCTCGCCGTCCGGAGGGGAATTCGACGTTGAGGCTCCTGACCCCGCCTCTTTCTTCTTCGCCGCCGCCGAGACGACCGAGTCTCTTCTCGTACCGGTCCCGTTTGGCTGGTGCCGTGGAGGGGTTCCTGAGTACCGACAGGCCCTCCTCCCAGATGTCATCGATTAGAGGCACCGCGATGACAGTCTTCCTCTTGGCCTCCCGGCGCTGAGAGGAAACCTTCCTTTTTCTGCTCCTCCGGGCAGAGCTGGAACAATTCGGACGCCCTGGCGATCATGGCGTGGAATGAGCCAATCTCATCGGGCGGAGAGGCCCGGGAGACCCGTTCCATCGCCGTCGCCCTCAGAACCCGTCGTCGAGCCCACCGCACCGTCATCTCCCGACTCGTGGGAGGATGAGGAGGTAACTGCAGGCCTTACGGGGGCGAGTGGAGGAGAGGGTTGGGTCCTCCGTCGTTTGTTCTGAGGACTTCCCGACGGGCCAGGTTGCGGGTCCTCCGGCCTGGGCCGTGCTAATCTCGTCCTTATCTCAGAGCATAAGGACTGGATCGCAAACAAAATGGCCGCCGAGCTATCCTGAGGCCTAGGTTCCGGCTGCGCCGGAAGGGAAGGCTGCTCTTCCTCGCCATCGTCATCTTCCTCGGTTATCTCCCGAGGATGTTCCTTGCGGGATCGAACCTTCTCGAATTGGACTTCGATATTCCTCACGGCCTCGGTCCGTTCCCCCTCCGAGGCTGACTCCGAGCTCGAGGAGGCTACCGTGCCCCCCCTCCCATCATGGGGGCCATGACGATGGGCTGAAAAGAGGATTCCCTCCTTGGCGGCAGGGAAACTAGTCCCGGAGGCAGTCTCCGCTGGCGGGGTCTCTGCCGGCTTGGCCAGAGTCGCCGCGATCGCCTCGATAGAGGCCTTTGCCTGCTGGGTAGGGGCCTTCACCACCTTAGGTGCGTCCTGGGCCTTCTCCTTAGGGGGGAGGGGCGACGCCTCGCTCCCCCTCTCCCGAGATCGGACTGGGCTTCTCCCGAAGCTTACCCGGGGTCTCGGACTTCCTCTTCCCCGAACCGGAGCGCTGGCTCGTGGTTGACTGTGCTGGGGAATGTGCGCCCTGCCTGGCGACCGAAGAGCCTGACCTGTCGGCGCTCCCGGAGCCAGCGGACTTGCGGTGCTTGGCCTGGTGTTGGGCCCCGTCGCCGGGGCGCCCGCACAGGACTTCGAAGCCCGCTCAGACCCTTTCTTCTTCTCACCCGTTGAGCCCTACTCCAACCAGCTGGCGAGACGGGATCGACGGTCCCTCATGGTCCGCTCCGACAAGTTCTTGCAGAACTGGCAGTCCTTCTCTACATGAGTCTTGTCCCCATGAAGACAGAGGCATCGCAAATGTTCGTCCTCCTTAAACACATTCTGCAGCCCGCATCCAGGGCAGCTGCGAAACAGCTTGGGTCCGGGTGACGAACTCGCGTCCTGGGCCATCTCGAAGTAGGCCGCAAATCTTCTGGAATCCTCCAAAAGGTTGATTCGACAAAATCTTCACCCTTGAGGGGCGTAGGAAAATCCCGTAACGGGTACCCTGTTAACGGAAGTAGAAACGGTTGAGCTTGAGGCTCGATTAACCGAAAAATGTGAAAATTCACCTGAAAAAGCGCGAAACACGCAGCAAAGCTCGAGAGCTAAGCATGAGGACTCCCAACACTTGAACGTGCGGTAAAAATCTGAAGATGGCTGCCAGAGGCGGGGCTTAGGGAGATGGCAGTCATTGGCTGTGGTCAGTATGACGCAGAGATCAGTGATTGGTTACTACTACGAAAGACAGATCAGAAACGAAACTGATACCGATACTGATTTTTCTTTACCGAGGATTCCCAGCCTGATGGGGAATATTCATGAGCATGTGAATCCATGCCAGACCCCATGCTGGAGAACAATGAAACCACCAATCAGTCATTGAGGTTCTGGATTAGAAATGACAGCTGCTTTGACAAACAGATGCAATTCTAGACAAATCAGCATTACATGGTTTGGTTCCCAATACTGTCCCACTTAACAAGATATTTTGAGTGGGGTACAAAACTACTTGGTCATTGAAATAGATCAAGGTGTAACACTTCCAAAGACTTCTTGTAGAGAGAAAACTGGAATGTGATGATCCTTGTTGGGTATGTTTTTTTTTTAAAGAACTTAATTTGTTATGCTTGGCATAGCAACAAGGGAAACAAGCAGCCCATGTACAAAGTTTGGCGGGAAGTTGTGCAGAGCAGTACAAAGTCAACTGGTGGCAAAGTTATCAGAGATAACTAATACACATCAACAGGCAAAGTACATGGATTAGACCCTGATGGGGACTGGGGAGGCCAGGTCACTGGCTTAGTCTTCAGAGTCAGCGAGTGAAGAGGAAATATAGGAGCGGAATGGGAGCCAAATATTTCTGGGTCTGGACACAAACGGTTGCTGGCCGGACCAACACTCCTCAGTGTCTGAGGCCCAGGTGACGGCTCAAAGCCAATGAGAGTGCATGGGGACTCCAGGTCGCAGCCAAAGTAATAGGATACAACGGGTCGCTAGTAGCATACATAGACGGCCAGTTTCTTAGAGTCACACCCGAGCCGTGGAAACACGTGAAAAAGACTGGTCAAAGGAGATGGGGTAATAGTGCAATCTAGCATTTCAGAGATGGTGGTACATATCTCCTCCCAGAATAAAGAAAGGTGAGCGCAGGACCACAAGTTTATGTAGTCCGCATCATCTGAACCACATCTCGGACATGGGGGGGTGGAGGGGAATGGTCTTGACATGCGGTGTAATCTGAGCAGTGTGTAGTGAAAACGGTGAAGCACCTTATATTGGATCAGTTTAAATCGAGAATTGAATGAGATTTCATGGATACAGGCACACATGTGGTCCCAACCGTGTCTGTCATTTCAGCACCCAGCTCCCTCCCCTAGGTGCCCCGAGTCTAATGAAAGGGGAAGCGGCTTTAGCCTGAAGGAGGGTGTACAATCTGGAGACCTTCCCCTTGAAGGTCGTGGTAATCAGGATTTCTGACCATATCGGTTCATCCGGCGGGGATTGAGGGGAAGTCTGGGCACCTAAATTTGAGAGTGGTGCAGCCCTGCATAGTGGAGCCAGTGGGAGGGCGTACCATGGAGAGATTCGGGTAAATCCGCCCATTCGACAAAGATACCCTGTCATTGCGGGACCTACACAGAGGGGGTGGGGGGGAATTCAGGGAGGAAATTCCAGAGGGGGAAGTCACCATGGAAGGGGCGTGAGATGCTGGCCTGCTCACACAGCTTATTCAAGGCTAGTGCCGTGGATCCGGCGGGATCGAGGGGCTCAAACCTGACCCTGTTTGAGGGGAGAACTAGGGAACGAATATCCAGGCCCTGGACGGCCAGACGTTTCAGTTTAACATGTAATGGGGGAATCAGTGGATACAAACCAATGGGAAGCATAGTGTGTTTGGGCGGCCATCCAGTACCTCTCGAAGTTGGGGGCACCAAATCCACCCCCTTGCCTTTGGAGTGGACAGTGTTTCTGGCTTCAGGCGGAACGCCCCGGAATGCCATAGGAAGGAGTTAAAAGGTTTGGGTCAGTGTTTTAAAAAAAAAAATAATAATAATAACTTGCGGCCCGGCCATAGAGGGACGTTCAAGAATCTGTATAGGAGTTGGGGCAGCACTACCATTTTAAGGATGTCGATCCTACCGGCTAGAGATATTGGTAATCTAGCCCAGTCTGCGCATTTTCGTATAAGTGTGGTCAGGTAATTCCTGAAGTTGGCCTCTTACACGGAGCTCCAGTGACGTGTGACCACTACCCCAAGATAGGTGATCTTGGCTTGTGACCATGCGAATCCCAGGGAGTCTAAGGAGGGAGTGGTGCTCTCGGTCAGTGGAAATAGTGTAGATTTAGAGCAATTTACCTTGAGACCTGACAATTCGCTGAAAAGAATGACATCCTCTAATACTGGGGTCATGTTTAGGTCTGGGGAACGGATGAAGAGGACGGCATCATCTGCATAGAGTGAGATGATCTCGAGGGGGAGGGGGGGAATGTTGTGAATCCTGTCAGCCAGGGGCTCTAGGGCTATGGCAAATATAAACGGTGAAAAGGGGCATCCCTGTCTCATGCCTCTAGCTATTGGGAATTGGGACGAGCATCTGTCTTCAGTGCGAACCCTAGCAACGGGAGAAGAGTACAAGAGTTTGATCCATGCCTGAAAACGGGCACCGAAGTTACTTCTCTCGAGGACCTGCCATAGGTAGCTCCAGGAGACAGAGTCAAATGCTTTCTGCATATCAAGAGTGGCTGCAACAGCCTGTGTATTTCGGTCGACCCTGGCAAGTTTGTTAAATAGGCATTGCGGATTAAGAGAAGTGGAGTGCCCCGGGATAAATCCTGACTGGTCCGGGTGAATGATAAATGACATAAAAAGGAGCCCGTCTTAGGGCTAACACTTTGGCATAGACCTTGACTTCACAATTGATGAGGGAAAGAGGGCGGTATGAACCACATTGTGTGGGAGGCTTGGCTGGTTTGAGTAAAACCGAGATTATAGCCTCTAGAAGAGAGGGAGGGAGAGAGAGCACCTGTCTCACAGGACTCCTCCCAGAGTGCCAATAAATAAGGAACAAAGTGGGTTTTAGATCTCTTGTAAAACTCCACAGGGAGTCTGTCGAATCCAGGGGCCCTCCCCGAGGCTAGGGCGTCAATACCCTTAGCCATTTCCTCAGTTGTAATCGGGCTGTCTAGGGCATCTCTATTCGCAGGGGAGAGGACAGAGCCGGAGGCCATCTAGGAATTCCCCAACATCAGCCGCAGGAACATTGTCCGCAATGGAGTAAAGCGCTTCATAAAAAGGAACAAAATTCTGCATTGATGTCGTGGGATGACGGGGCCAGTGTGCCATCGGCCCTCTAAATAGCCCTCTCAATAGCTGGTATATGGGGCGAAGCAGTCTCCTGACTGATCAGCCTAGCAAGGACTACACCAGGGCATTCACCCTCCCCGTATCTACGGGCCGACTTGGGGTCATCCAGGAACTTCCGTTCACGCTCCGCATGGACACGGACCACTTCCTGTTGGATACCTGTATCAGAAAGGTTGGTGGGCGACAGAGGAAGTTGAGTCGGGATTCACTCTCTGCAATGTTCCTCTATTACCCCAAGAATCCCCGCCTCCTTGACAGTGCAATTTCCCCTGATGAAAACTTTGAATGTCTCCCAAAGAGTGGCTTGTATTTTGACAGAACCAGTGTTTAGCTCGAAAAAGTAGTCAATAGCAGGCTCCAGTGGTATCTAGTAAGGAATGCAGCTTCACTCTCCATGAGCGAGTCCCTGGGTTATTCATGCCCGATCTCAGAGAGATAGTCACCGGGGAGTGGTCAGAAAGTTTTAGGAAGGAAGACATTTGTGTAACGGTTCTAACTAGTATATCCGAGATGAGCCATCTGTCAATGCACGAGTGATAATCATGTACTGAGGAATAGAAGGAGTAGGTTCGGGAGTCAGGATGAAATAACCTTCATGCATCAGACACAACCAGCTGGGCCTGCACTTCTTTAATGGCTCTGGCCGCTCTGGAAAGCTGATAGGGTTTGGAGCACGATCTATCGAGATCCACGTCTAAGATGGTATTGAAATCTCTGCCCCAGAGGATAGGAACAAGGGGAAATCCAGATAGCATGGAGGAGAGATGTGTTTACAAATCGGGATAGTCTATGTTAGGGCCATATATATTAAGTAGTACGACCTCTCTAGCCAGCAGGATACCAAACAGCAAGATATAGCGTGCCTGGGGATCTACAAGAGTCATTTTGTTTTGGAATTTAAGACTTTTGTGTATCAAGATCATGACTCTGCGGTTCTGGGTGGAGTAGTTTGTGTAATAGCATTGGGGGCCCCCCCATGATCTGGCGAACCCCTCACAACCACAGGAAAGAGAAGGTTTCTTGCAAAAAGAGTAGTCTAACTTTATGCCGTTCAATATAACTGTAGTTTATGCATTTTGGTGTGGTTACCCAGCCCCCTGACATTCCGAATCATGTACACAATACTGTCGTCAACCATTATGGCGGAAAGACAGCAACAACACGCAGCCGCCCTAACGTGGTGATAGATTCCTGGGCCCAGCCTAGATGCACAGAGGTTTCTATCTAATTGTGTCGATTTGAATGCATTTAAATACTCGAATTCCAAGTCGCGTGTCAAGCCTTTTTTGTAATGAAATGCCCCTCCCAACCAGCCCCCTCCCCCAATCGGAGAGGTGAAAACCCACATAACCTCCAACTTAACCAAGAACAGCGGCAGCATTACCTGGGGGGCCTTGCGTCGGCCATGAGCGGTAATGCTTGCAGAGTGGGGTTTTGACTAGGCGTTGTGGTGCATAATGTGAGAACAACAATGCAGAAAAGCAATCCTGCGAGTTAAAAACCAGGTGTTAGATGATCCAATAAACTAGTGGTCTGCAGACACAACCGTTATCTACATGTAGATCTTTGCTTAGTGGCGTCAGACCAACATCCAGAAACAGATTGGAATGTCCACAGCAGCAGGGCACTCCTCAGGGATGGTGAGAAAGAAGACTTGGTTTGAGTGTTCAATTCGGAGTTTGGCAGGATAGAGCATTGAGTACTTAACACCCAGATCTTGCAGCCTCTTAGTGGCCTGGAAGGTTTTCCGCTCTTGTTGGACAGCCAGAGAAGTCTGGGTAGAGGTGAATTCTGGAGGAGCCAAGGAAGAGGTCGCCTTTGGCTCTTGCCGCACGAAGAAGGGAATCCCCATCACGGTAGTTTAGGACTCCCTCGTTTTGATGGGGCGTAGAGGAGCACCCTGCCTGGGTTTCGCAGACAGGGATCGATGGGCTCTATTGCGTACTGCAGTGAAAGTTTCGGGTAGTCCAAGAGACAAAGCAGGATGCGGTGAACATAGTCTTCCATATGGCTGTCGATTTTATCCTCAGGGACCCTGATGATGCATAGGTTGTTGCGCCTAGTGTGCGATTACAGGTCAACATTCTTTTTGCAAACATCCAGAACCTGCCTGGACAAGGCAGTCACTTCCGACCAGAGAACGGGGATATTGTCTTCAACAACCCCAACTCTGGACTCCACCTCAGTTACCCTAGTGTTGTTTTTCTCCATATGGGTTTTGATTGAACCTATAGTTCCGCTCATATCACCGAGTTTGGAATGAAGAGTAGTAAATCCTTCCCGCATGTATTCCATCATTTTTTGCGATTCACTAGTCTCTGAAGGCATTGACATGGATGCCTCTGGCTCCACCAGGGGTTCACTCACTTTGGGACAGTTTTAGCAAACATGTTGATAGAGCTTTGCTTTTTATTAGCTCCTTTGGTCATCTTCCCACCTGATCACGTGGGAAGCAGGGTTGTGCAGCATCCAAGGGGAGAGCAACCACAGGTCCGTACCAAGAGAACAGCATAGCGAGTCATGGTGGATGAGGAGGATTTCCGATCTAACCTCGCAGTGGAGTGGCAAGGTGCAGGAGCACGTGGCTCAGAGCACCACAAGACAGGGTGGGTCTGATGCAAGGGCACGGCAGGCCTCTGCAATTGAGGGATGATATTAAAGGTGTGCAGCAATCCAGGGGGGAAGGTCTCGGTCCTCCCCCCACCCCTCCAAGCAAGATATGTTGTTACTTGGCATTTATATAGCGCTCTATATATATATCATTGGTATGACCTCAAAGCGCTGGTAGGATGAACGCCCTTGGGAACCATAGTTCTAGGGAGGGAGAGAGATACCATAGTCGCTCATGCAGATCGGCTGCACCAGTACGTTAGGATTCAACAAAAAATCTCCCCCAGCTTGGAGCTACACACTCAGGCGGCCATTACATTTTAGTGCAACAGCGCCCCCGTGGGTACATTTTTCTAAAGTCCAACTGGTGTGGGACTTCATAAGCCTTCTCTTGGTATTAGGGACCCAACTCTTAACATAGGCCTGGACTACACAAGCCGGTACAGTGGCCGAGTAGCCAGGCTTATAGGAGGGAGTTATGTGAACTATAGATCAGTACAATGAAATCAGTTCCAAGTAAACACCTACTCACTTTAAGAATACTATATACACATACACAAATCTAAAATGCAGCAACTAACAAGAACATTCAATGTGAAATGGAATCAATTTATACAAAAAACAATGCTGGTGTGTAACTTTCTATGCTTTACATATCCAGCACACAGAGCGACGTCAGTTAAGATAAGTATCATCACATATATATATCACCTTTGCAAAATTGAGATGGGAGGGAAAGCTTCAAAATTTAAGCAGAACACAGCTAGCAACTGTTAAACCAGTGCTCTTTCCCAGAGGGATATAGGCAGTCTATTTCCTAGCAAGAGAAACGTGTTTACAATTAAAACCTATGGAGGAACCAGCACTGCCAAAGCCAATAGGACCGGAAGATGGACCTTTGGGAAACCAGGACAGCCAAAGATCTTCAGAGGAAAGGTTAGTTAACCAGTCAAGTGGTCCACGAAGAAACACAGGACCGGGGAGCGTACCTGCTAGTGCACAGACTGAAAGGCCTGCACAGAAGAGAAGAGTAAAGTCAACTCTCAATTGAAGAAGACAGCACTTCCCAAACCAGGAAGCACCGAAAATGGCACACTATAATTACAACCCATGCCCCACAGTACCTTGAAAGTGAAAAGAAGCTGGCTTCCCAATAGGTGCAACGTTGCAGAACCTGATTTCTGCTCCTTGGTCTTGGTGATGAAAGGGGGGGGGACCTCTGGCGGGCTTCTGCAGCAGCACTCAGGAGAAGGGGTCAGCAGCAATGGATTCAGTTCACTCCAGCAGCTCTTTGTGGTTTTAGCGCCCTTTTCTTAGCGCCAAGAAGAAACTAATGTCGCTGGTTGGACTCTCTTCAATTCCTCGGTCCTGAACTCTGGCTAGGGGACCGTTGGTGAAGAAATCCCACCTTTGGAGGTCCACACGGATGCCTGCAAAGATTCAGCCGGGTTCGATCTTCAGAAGACAATGCACTCTGTACCTCAGGTATTGGGATTCTGCAGCCCAGGAAAATCGCAGCAAGTCGGGGGCTGGCCCAAAATGAAGGTCTTGAGGCTAGTTGGTCCCACTAGCCTAAGGGAGGAAGTTGTCCCGGTGCATGTGAAAACAGGATCATCACAGCTGCAAGGCTTCACTGGTTCTTTCGCGGTCCTGGAAGGCACGGCTGGCGTATCTGCTGGTTCTCTGCTTCAGTTTCCTTGTTCCAGTGGTCAACTGTGGTCCCAAAATACTCGCCTTTTATGCTGCAACCCATTCATTCACACTCTGAGCCGTCAAATCACCTGGGGGTTGGCTGTCCACCAGAACAGCCAGCCGCCCAGTTAGAACTGGTTTCAGCCAGGCATACCTACAGACAAAGGATAGTGAAGTTTTGGGCTCCTCCCTCACTACCTGCCTTCTCAGAAACACTGGAGCCTGCCCAAGCCAAAACTCACAAAGGACTAAAATCTACTGCAGTGGTCCCTCAAGCTAAAGGGGAATTAGCACAGAAACTGAAAATTCTCCCAAACGATCCTGCCTTTGCTTTTAGGTTCAATGAGATATCAATGTTGAACTTGGTGAATCCCAGAGGGACTGAGTTCAGACCCAAAAATAGGACTTGGTATTGGGAATGAATGTCCTAGGTTTGTCATGGCAGAGAACCAACTGGTATGTGAAACCGCAATGAAGATCTACAAAGTTACCTTCCACTTTGGAGTTTGCAAAATGTGTTTGGGAACTTGTTGCAATCCATTTGTGGCTTATATTTTCAAGCATTCCCCTTCTTCCCTAGGTGTGTAAGAGTTAGTATTTTTAGTAACTTGTACTTAGTGCTAGGTCCCATGCCTCCAAATCATGTGGGAGGGGATGAACTACCCAAGTACTCACTAAGAAGGCTGAGAAACACAAGAAAATCTCGGGGAAGCATGTACTGGAGAAATACCCATAAAAAACATGGAAGTTCTGAAACTGGAATCCTAGGCATACCTGCAGAAATCAGGCAGGTAATACCATGATGCTGCTTTACGGCTCTGCCGTAAAAAAGAAATGTGGATAGATTCCAAGATGCCCGCCAATAGGAGAGCACTGTAATCAATGCTCTCCCAAGCCTTGGGACCTAAAACTCCCTCTCAGTGTGCAACTACGCCCCCGCCAGGTGCAGAGGACAAGCTGGATCACACCAGGACAAAGGGCGAAAAAGAACCATATTCCCCCAATTTGAAAAAAGGCCCTCCTTGGGAAGGAAGCCACTAGAACACGCCTAGAACAACTTTCAACAAGTAGCTGCTACACTAAGCATAGGATGAGCAGAAGGTGCTCGCCATTCTTTTGGCGAAAGGATTTTAAAGAGAACACTTCGGAAGCAGCCTATTCTACAGTAGGGGAAGAGAGCAGGGAGAGGAGTCCTATGAGAAAGAAATTTGGCACCAGCAAGCGAAGGTAGTGGCAAGAGGAAGGGCAGTGATGGAAATATGTCTAAAAGCAGGGGAAACAAACCTCTGCCACCTTCAAAGGGGACCAGGAAACCCCTGGAGAACAATTTGCAGAAGATGTGGAGTAAAGAAATGATCTCACCTCAGGGAGCGCAGCAGAGCCAGGACCAAACAGGGCAAGGGGGACCCCAAACAGAAGGTGGTCAAGATCAGTGACGCAGTCGCTACTCAAGAAATACTTTAATGACTTTGGGGACAGAATTGCAGACGGAGTCCAAAAGCAAATGGACGGAATGAAAAAGATTTGGCGGCGGCACTGCAGGACATAAAAGTGGGCGTGAACAAAATGGAACAGGTTGACACCAAGGAGAAAGCTATTCAAGGATTTGATAGAGGACTCAAAGAAGACAAACGTTGGTGGAGCAATTGCAACCCACAACCTTAAACTCCAGGCTGAAGACCTAGAAAATAGGTCAAGAAGAGTGAACATTTGAATTAAAAGCCTGGCAGAGGACGTCCCCGACCAGGACCTTTAAACTGTGGTCAAAGTTCTTTGTTCATCTATTGGAAGTAGAAGAACAGACGGAAGTGAGGATTGACAGATCCACAGAGTAGGGCCCCGAAGAACAGAACCAAGGGCAAGGCCAAGGCACGTCCTGGCAACACTGCAGGACTACAAAATAAAGTAGAAGATTTTGCAAACCTCAAGGAAGGCGAAACAAGTAACCTACAATGGGGCAGAACAACAAGTTACTTATGCCCGGTAACGTTCTTTCGACTGAATGTTCCTCCCACGTTTTCCTCATCTTTGATAGATGATACCCAGCTTTAGCACTTTTTTTTTTGGCAGAGGTGCGCAGATTGTAGACTATGTCCCTCGAAGGTCTCCGTCTCAAAGGTGATGTCATTGAAGATTATATATATATATATATATATAGCACATGCAGCGCCCGTTGGCTCCAGTTCCGTTTTTCCCCCCTACAGCAGATATACCTGCATAACCACAGGAATGACCATACTCAGCCTTGAAGGAACGAAAGCTGTAATCGCATGGGAAATTATACTGGTTGGGAGGGCGATGAGGAACACTTGGGAGGAACATCCAGTCACAAGAACGTTACCAGGGTAAGTATCTTGTTCTTCGAATGGATTGTGTCCTCCCACGTATTCCTTATCTTTGATAGACTCCCAAAGGAGTATTTGGTTTGGTTGAGGGAGTAGAATTTGTCCTCATGAACAAAGTGCAGGACGGCTTTACCAAAGCTATCATCCTGATCGAGGGAAGATTCCAGGCAGTAATGCGTTGTGAACATGTGGATAGTAGACCACGTTGCTGTTTCACAAATATTTTTTATTGGGACACCCCTTTGCCGGGCTGTAGAGGTAGCCATGCCCCTGCCTGTAGCATTCTGAAATGGCTAGATTGATCCATCTGGATAAGGTCTACTTAGAGACAGCCTGACCCAGTTTGTGGCCCGTATAGCCAATGAACAGCTGATCATCAATACAGAGTTTTAACATTCTAGATATATAAAAGCTCTGGACCTGGACCTCCTCGGTAGAATGAAGGGGGGGGGGGAATAGAAACAAGGCAAAACAACTGTTTGTCGGATGTGGAAATCAGAAATGATTTTGGGTAAAAATGAAGGTTTAACCCTTAGAACAACCCTATCCTTGTTGAAGATAGTAAAGGGTGGCTTGGACAAAAGTGCCTGCAACTCGCTCACTCTACGGGCTGATGCGAGAGCCATCAATAGAATGGTCTTAAAGCTCAGCCTTCAGGGACATGTGTAAATATTCAAAAGGAGCACACATTAGAAGTTTCAGAACCAGATTAAGATCCCCAATTGAATCTTTGAACGGGCATGTGGAGGGGGTGGGTGGTGAGGGGTTCGGTGGGGGGTGTAGGGGGGGGGAACGTAGGCGAGCCCCTTTAGAAATTGTGCTAGCAGTGGAATTTTGAAGTATTAACATTCCACTGACTAGCGCTTAAATATGGACAGCGCCGTCAAATAACCTTTAATAGTACAAATCTGGAGCCCCAGAATGGCTAAGGGTAGCAGAAAAGGTCAAACACCTGGTGTTTTACATAGAAACGGGTCTACATTATTTTCTCTGCACCAGTTGCAGAAGTTATTCCAACAGCAATGGTACAAATACTTTGCTTTCTGCCAGAAGGCCAGCATCAAAATCTCCATTACGTCATCCCGGAGGTCCTAATCCTTGTATCTCAACCTTTCAGAAACCAAGCGTGAAGGTTACGTCTCTTGACCTCTGGATGGAGAACCCGACCCTCCTCTTGCGAGAGAAGGTCCTCTCTTTGTGGAAGACTCATTGGAGGACAGATGGACATGTCCAGAAGTTCCGGAAACAATGTTCTCCTGGCTCAATCTGGGGCAATTAGGATCATACGTTTCCGGAACTTTCTCAACCTCCTGATCACTTGAGGAATGATGGGGACTGGAGGAAAGGCATACAGGAGTGGAAATTCCCAGTCCACCATGAATGGGTCTTCTAGAGCTCCTCTTGGAGGAAATTCCCTGGAGCAGTACAGTTCACAGTTCCGGTTGACACCGGTCTTGAACAGGTCCACTTGAGGGTTCCCCAAAGGGTGAAGATCTCTTGAAGTACTTCCTGAGCTAGTTCCCCATTCGAGGGAGACTGCTCTGCCTGCTCAGAGTGTCCGCTGCCGTATTGCCCAGTACCAGAGCTGCATTGCCTATCTGCACAGTGGTAGTGACCATACACCACCTCTTGTTGAGGTAGAGCAGGGCCACTGTGTTGTCAGTCTTTATCAGGACATGCCTTCCCCGTACCGAGGGCAGGAAGTCCGATTGCCCTCAGCTTCGAAAGACTGATATGTAGTTTGGACTCCGATGGAGACAACAACCACTGACTGTCAGGTCATTGGTGTGGGCTCCCCACCCCATGAGTGTGGCGTGCGTTACTACCTTTCTTTCCGGCCATGGTTGCCAAAATTGTTCTCCCTTCAGAATGTTGTCCTTGCAGGCCCACCACAGAAGATCATGTGCGACCCTGCTTGGAACCTGAAGTAGGTCCGACATCTTTTCTGAGAACTGGGACCAGTGAGTTCTTAGAGTGCATTGAAGGGATCTTATTCTCAGGCGGTCCTCTGGCACCAGAAAAATGCAGGATGCCAGGAGGTCGAGCAACCTCAAAAAATCTAATGTCCGCGAGACACTTGGCACTTTGAGATTTGGTGACCATCTGAAGAATGTCTTGAGCCCTCACCTTGGGTGATAAGCTCTTCCCCAAGGATGCATCCAAAACAGCTCGAATGAATTGGAGTTTGAGAAGGTGTCATATGGGACTTCATGTAACTGAGGGAGAAGCCCAGTCTGTGAAGGGAGTGGCAGGTGATGTCGAGATGATACAGGACTTTTTCGGGAGACTGTGCCCTGATCAGCTAATCGTCCAGGTAAGGGTAGACATGAATTCCCGCACCCCCGCCCTAACCACCCACCCACCCACCCACTTCCCTCTCCTGAGACGCTCTGCTGCCACTGCCATCAGTTTAGTGCAGAGTTTGGGCAGAGTTCAGCCCAAATGGCAGAACTCAAAATTGATAATGAGACCCGCCAACTGCGAACCTCAGGTATTTTTTGTGCTTGTGATGGATTGGCACATGAAAATAAGCTTCCTGATGGTCCAATGACACCAACCAAGCCTGGCATTTCAGGGACTGAAGGATCTGAGAAAGTGTGACCATCTTGAACTTGCCCAAGTATCTCGTCCAAGATGGGTCTCAGTCCCCCGTCCTTCTTGGGTATTAGGAAATAAGGGGAATACCAACCCTTGTTCCTCTCCGCTACAGGCACTGTTTCTATAGCGCCTTTCTCTAGCTGGGTTAAAATCTCCTGCACAAGGAGCGGATTGGGCATCCTCAAAGAGTGGTTCCCCAATGGATTGTTCTGAGATCTCTGTATAAAAGGAAGGCAGTAACCATGGACTATGGCTTCCAAAGCCCAAGCATCTGAAGTAATGTCTCCCCATTCGTCTAGATGCTGAGACAGTCTGCCCCCCCCCACCCCAACTGGTGAACTGTGACTCAGACCTCAGAGGCATTGAGGCGGCTGATGCAGCGGCAGATGGAAAAGAAGCCCCTGCTTGAGCTGGCTTTGCACCCCTTCCTCGTCCACCACAAGGAAATCTTCTTTGGCTCCTTTGATTGGCCATTCCTTTCGCCCTTCCAACTGAGGAGTAGTAGCAAAAAGATCTACCCCTCCAAGGTTGTGCACTAGGTCGAAAAGGCTGAGAGTGCCTAATAGCGGCGCCTAAAGATTTGGCTGCCGCCTTCGAGGTCTACAACTTCTCAAGACTCATCAGCCTTGTTGCCAAAAAATGGAGACCCGTCAAAGGGCATGCTGAGAAGTCTAGACTGCACATGCGGTGCAAAACAGACTTCCGCAACCACGCAAACCTGCACATAACAGTGCTGGTAGCCATGGCTCTACTGATGCTATCAGCAGAATCCAAACCTGACTGAAGAGACTCACAAATGGCTTCTTTGCCATCTCCAACTATAGCAAAGTACCCGTCTCTTTCATGCCCCTCGGGGGAATGTGCGCTGCCGCCATGGAAATGCAGTCCCATAGAGTGAACGTACATTTTGTGAGGGTACATGTGGAGTTGGCATATTTGAGTGCCATACTCCCTGCGGAAAATACCTTCATTGCCCATCCATCCACTCGTTTGTCGTCCCTATCTGGAAGGATGGTAGGGTAAGCTGCTTGCTTAGATGTTGCAGTAGCTGCCTGCACCACCAGACTCTCTGGAGTAGGGTGTTTACAGACAGTCGGGGTCACTACTGGATGGGTGGTACTTCTTGGTCAAGTTCTTATTTACAGCCAGATTGGTTTCCGGTGTTTCCCAATTCGTTGCCACCCTTTTCTGTAAATGAACATGAAATGGTAATATGGGATCTGACTGAGGACCCTTATCCAAGATGTCCGTTAGATCATCTTGTTCGAATGGCAATGGAGGCCCACTCCGCCCTTTGTAGTCCACTACCTTCGACATGAGTTGTCTGTAGGACACATCTGCATGCTCCCCAGCCTCTGGTCTCCCAAACGCCAACTCGGGTGAGGTATCCACCCCACTTGCAGTCTGTAGGTTGTCATAGAGGTCCCTCAACCTTGACTCCTCTGCAATAAAACTCAGGTTCATTTGGCGTGCCAAACTGGAGGTCAAATGGAGCCTGCTCATTCTCTTAATAAATGGAAAAAATCTCATTGGCGCCGTAGATTTTACTGGGGCGCTCTGCGTCGATGGCTCAACTGGCAACGATGGTGCAGCTGGCGTTAATGCCTTTGGCGTGGATATCAAGGGTTTGGCTGGTGTTTAAGGCGCCGCAGGCGAAGGAGTCGATGGCATCTACGACCTTGACCTATGCTTCCAGCTTGACTGATCCTTCGACGAGACTTCATCGGATAAAGCTTTGACGGCTCTCAATTCGGATCAGACCTTTGTCCCGGACTCGAGGGCATGCAGGATTTAGGTTCAGCCCATTCCTTGCCGGCTTCTTTCAAAGGCGCGGTAGGAGCATGGCTTGGAGGCTTTTGTTTTTCAAATATTGCATCTCTGCTCTAAAAGCCTTGCACTCGGCTGGAGTGGACTTCTTGCCCAACCAAAAACCCCTCTTGGGGGATGCGTCCGTTGATTAAGTCGACCTATGGTGCATTATCTTCGAGGACGAAGAGGAATGGTGGGAGCCACTCTATCCCGACCGATTGGCTTTCTTCCTCCGAGGAGAGTTGCCTCTCGACTCGTCGGTCGAAGGTTTCTTAGTCGGGTAGGAGATGTAGGGAATTCAACCTACCTTCAACTTCCCCTTACATTCCTTCAAGGCCTTTTCAGTCAGACTGACACTTGGAGCAGTCAGAGGGGTTATGGTCCGCCCCGAGGCACCACAAACCGATTCGATGGGGAATCGGTCAAAGACCTTTTCGACCCACAATCCTGACACTTTTTGAACCCGGTCTTCGCGGTTGTCTGTCGAAGACATTTTGATTTCTCGAAATAACAGTTGTCATGAAAGTGAAGAAGCGTGCTGTATTTCTCAAAGCTAAAGCCGTTGTGGAAAAAGGGAACTGAAGTCAACTAGGCCTTCGAGGGACATCGAGTCCAAGCCATCGATGCACAGCGCTCTATGCTGAAAAAGTATTTCAGAGCAGCTGAAGCTGGATATCATATCAAAGATGAGGAATACGTGGGAGGACACAATCTACTTGAAATATTGCTTTTTCAGAACTTAATCCCAGACTACACTGTCTAAAGGATAAAATTAGCACCGGTCCCGAGGGTACTCCGGGATAATGGCATTCGATATTGCTGGATATTCCCATTTGGACTGGTGGCAAGGGAAGCAGTATCTGATCTGACCCCATGAAGGAGGATTAAGAGTTTTGGGAATCGAGGAGGAATACCAGGAATTAAGGAACCCTCCAGCAAAAGGCTTTGGCATATTCAAGGTAGGAATGGTCAACGCAGAAATCAAAAAGTAGTAAGAAGGTGGGGATATCAACCTCAAATGAAAGGCCTGGCACCCCGAGAAGAGCATGAGAGGGGGATTCCTTCAGCAAAGGGCACGAGACGCTGAGGTACAAAGCACTAGATCGAACTGTAACCCTGGGGAGGGCGAGCAATAGGGTCAATATAGCAGGTTCCAAGGGGATGGGAGGGGGTGGGGGTGGAATCTGGAATGGTTTTGGGAGAACCTGCAGGCGCACACACTGGGTTTAGTAAGGGTCTCAATCCTCTAGAGGGCAATTTGGGAGGCTAGAGGCCGGTTGAGCTCTCAGTGAAGGGTGGTTGGGGGGAGGGGGGAAATGGGGTGGCGAGTTCAGGGGAAAGGGAGGGAGAAAGTCCGAACAGGATCCTTAGAGGAAGCACACTATCGTGCCACTGGGTTGGCAATGCATAAGCATAATAAACTAACCATAATCTCCTCAAACATTAACGGGGAAAACTCCCCCCATGAAAAGGTAAAAGTTGGAAAGATGTATTCGGAGGGAGGATCCTGGTATAATAACACTACAAGAAACTCATGTGCAGACCCGGGACAGAGAGGACCTGGAATACAAGGTTACCACCAAATGCATCCATCCACTGACAAGATCAGGAAAAGGGGAGTGTTGTAGCCCTGCGGAATACTTTGGACCTCAGTTACGGATACTGAAAGGGACACCCAGGGGAGATACATAGCTCTGAACTTAAAGGGGAAGGGGGGGGCTACAAGGTAGCCACAATCTATGCTCCAAACACAGGACAAGAAAATCATTGGCCAAATTGGAAAGATTTGCTAAAGGCCTCATAGTTCTGACAGGGGACTTTAACTTGGCATGGGACCCATACAAGGATAGGAGCAGGAAATGCCAGGGCACACAGGGTTAACCCTCAAAAGAATTGACAGGAAAGGTGGACAGGCTCACACTAGTGGATGTGTGGAGGGTAAGGGAAGGGGGAAAAGGATGGGTTTACATTTTTTTCACATGTCATCGCTCATCAAGTATTGACTATATATGGTCTTCGTGTGTGCTGTTGGGGCGGGTATTGGGTATAAAGGTAAGGGCAATTACATGCACCTATGACACCATGACACTTAAAATCAGAAGGAAACCAGGGCTGTTAGGACTTTGGAAATGGAGGTAACCCACATTCTTGCATAAGGACGATACTCTTAAGGGATGAGATTAGGGTAGCGATTGAGAGCTTCCTTGGGGATAACAATAGCAAAGACACATCCTTGCAGATGAGGTGGGATGCGCACAAGGCAACAATCAGAGGGAATATCATTGTGACCAAAGCCTAAAAGGACAGATAATTGAGACTCCTTGAAAAGGATTTGAAGGAAAAATTAAAAGGAGGTAATGCCCAGGATGGGTCCGAGTGGGGAAACAAGAAAGGAATATAGGGCCATAAAGGGCCAATTGGAAATAATTCAGGCTAAGGCAGCAGAACGATCTCTTTTGTTCCCAAAACAAAAATATGACATCAAAGCAAGCAAAACAGGTAGGCTACTAGCAAGAATGTTGAGAAGGGAGGAAAAGGCCAAGACCATACTAAAAATAAAGGTGCGCGGGGGGGGGGGGCTCAAGCTCGGAAACAGTACATTGCCTGAGAATTTTATAGATATTACACAGCACTATATAGCTCAAAATATCCTTTGGAAACAAAACAGCTCGAATATATTGACAAAAGTGTGACAGGAATAACAGAGCAGGAGACACTGGCTCCGGAATAAAGGGTATTTTATAGCGCATTTAGGGAACCACTAGTCCCATATCTGGTACCTCTTTTTAACGAATTTGGGAGGGCAGGACAAATCACTCCTGTTATGGAAGAGGCAAAAGTAGTCCTACCGCCAAAAGTGGGCAAAGATCCGACTGCATGTGGTTCATATAGGCCGATCACTCTAATAACTGTTGATTCTAAGATCTATACGAAGGTCATAGTGAATCGCCTAGATCAAATACTCCAGAGTATTATTGGTACAGATTAATCAGGTTTCAATAGGGGTAGACAGACGAGTGACGATACAAGGAGGATAGCCCATCTCATACAAAAAGTAAATAAAAATCCCTGCCCTTTTGGTAGCCTTGGATGCCGAAAAGGCATTTGATAGGGTAAAGTGGCAGTTCTTGTTCCTCATCATGAAGAAAATGGGTTTAGGTAAAACATTTCTAAATGATTAAGGCCAGATATCAGAAGTCAACACTACAGTCAGAAATCAACTGCCATTTGTCAGACATCATTAAAGTACAAAGGGGCACAAAGCAGGGCTGCCCTTGTGCTATGGAATTCATTTGGAGCCTCTCTTGGTGGCAGTGAGAGCCAATAGGGAGATAGTTGGGATACCATTTTGGTTAAGAGCCCATAAAATCACTGCCTTTGCAGACATGATACTAACGTTAACAAATCTGGAAGTATCTTTTAATGCTATGGAGAGAGATGCAGCAGTTCGGGTCAGTAGCAGGGCTGAAAATAAATACCCAAAAATCAGAAGACCTGAACTAGACGATATCGAGAGAAATAGAAAGTGAGCTCAAAAAGGCGCTCTCTTACAATAAAGAATACATTGTTTGACTGGGGTCCCTTGGTGATAACATGGATATGCAGAATAAATATTTTGAATATGGTTATCCTTCCACAATTGTTGTACTACTTCATGACTCTCCCAACACAAGTTCCTGCGTCCTTTTTCCGAGCTATCCAAAAATACATGGGGAGATTTGTTGGGAATAATTAAAAGGCAGAGGATAGCGAAAAGAGTATTGAGGATGCCAAGAAATAGGGGCGGATTGGGGACTCAAATTTGTGTACTTTCTAGCGGCACAATGGAAGGTGATATGGGACTGGCTGAGGGATGACCGCGATACAATTTGGAGGGCAAATGATACGGCGGTGGCAAGAGAACCTAGAGGTGGTTTTGTGGAAACCAAAGGAGGACAGGCCAATACATATGTATTGTAGTACAATATTGTCCGTAGTAGGGGACTCCTGGGATGAACTTATTGGGCAGGGCCGAATTACTACCTTCCCCATCTCCTTTTGCACTGATTTTCGGCAACCTGCACTTTATCCCGGGGGCTAGAGGAGATGGGTATAACAAATGGCTGGAGGGAGGCTGCCATAAAATCAGAGATGTTCGAGTGGAAGGAAATAAAATCATGTGCCCATTGTAAGGTAGACTTTGGGCTGGAAGAAGGGGAGAGGTTGAGATATGCCCAACTGAGAACTTGGTTAGAAGCAGCGACAAAAATCTTCACCCTTTGAGAAATTTTTAACGACTTGATTCCAGGGACATACATATAGTGGGGGCAATCTACTCATACACTAAACAGGGGACAGAGCCTGGGGAAAGAAGATATATGGGGAGTTGGGAAGTGGCAACTGGCCCATCGATAGAGGCAATAAGAGTCGAAGCAGTTGTGGATATTGCCAAATTAGCGAAGACCCTTCAAATCCCAGGAATATGGGTAAAAAATGATGTTACAATGGCACCCAACCCCGGAATAAAAATAAATAAATAAATAAAATACACAAATTGTAGCGCACAGTGACCAATCCACATTGGAGGCAATGTGGAATGGTGGGAACATGGAAACATTTGGTGGTAATGCCCACAAATTCAACAGTTTTGGGGGGGGTAATACAAGAGGTAGTAGAGGAAACCTTGGGAATGAGGGGAGGGGGGGCAACAGGTATGGCAATGTTGGGCCTAGGTGTAACTTTGGAGGAATTCTCCACAAGATCTTAACGATCGCAGGTGCGCTTGTGGTAGCGTAAACGTGGAAATCAAAGGACCCTCCCACGGAACACGAATGGGTGAGAAAAGTTTGGAACTTCGTAGCCCTGGAATGGGTAACCTACTCTCTACAAGGAGACAATCAAGGAAACCATCAGGGATTTTTGGCAGACTAGTCCCTGGTGCTGGGGTTCCTACAGACAGGATCCAGGGTGACCTGGTGCCCAAGGAGAATGAGACTTTTGGGACTGCTGTGAATACAAGCCGACATCTGCTGTAAGGTATACAAGCCTATGGATATTCAAACAGAAGGGTTTTCTTTGTTCTAGGAGGGTCCAATAACTAAAGAAGTTACTGGACATGGAAGGAGGGGAGAGGGTGTCTAATGAGGGATCAACATCGGATAACAAGAGGAAGTGGAGGACTAAAATATGTTGGAAAAGTTGGAAAATGGCAATAAAATGTTATATGAAAATAAAAAATTAAAAAGTGCTTAAAAAAAATTTAGAGTTATTGCGGCAGGCTCTGCTCAAACCAAAACGTGCATGAATACCTTAAGAAAGCACATGTTTTGGGGGGGGGGGGGGGAGGGGGAAATCAAGGAGACAGGCGTTCTAGGTGTTGCGATATATCAAGGCCGGGAGGATAGCTCAGGGGCAACGCATGATCTTGGAAGCAAAACAACGCAGTGCTTCACTGGTTCAAATCCCAGTCATGCCCTTAAAGGCTGGTCTCGGCATGAAGCGCAATATCAAAATAAAAGCTCATCATAGTGGAAATAACATTGTCTGGGTCGACAAGGTTTTAGATCTCCTGTTAAACAACCGCTTAGGACTAAATAAAAAAACTCCAATCCTAGCATATATGGGCAAAGTGCTGGACGAGGGAGGGACAATACAACCACGCAAAATTCTTCGGATGAGGTTTTTCACCGCTGGTAATATCACTGGATACAGACAGAGGGGATGTTCTTTCAGAGATCATACATCTAAGAAACAAAAGCTTTTGGATCAAAAAGGAGCCACCACAATCAGTGAACAATTGTACCTGGAATGGGGATTGGCATCGCTTTGAGAAAAAGAAAAGAGGAAATGTGCAAGCCGTCATGTTGTTCTAGGACAGGAGCAGAGTATCTACCACTAAAACGAGGCTCATTAAGGGCATTTGTAGTGGATCTTGGTTGCTTAAAGATTGATGGGCACCACTTTCAGTAGAAACCCCACTTTACACCAGATGAGGAATCCCACTGTACTTATTGCCTTTTCTGGCATTTGGGCTTTATTTTTCTCCCAGCCTGGCTTAATTCACAGTCTGACAGTGTGGCTCTTTTTATGAGCTCTGAGTCCCTGCGACTCCCTAGGCAGGGGTACCCCAAAAGCTTTCCCCAGAGTGTCCCTGAAAATGTTCCCTTCCATGTGGCTAGGTTGGTGGACACTTCTTCACCAGGGTTATATGGTTCTACTGGATGGAATCCATCTTATCTGGGGGTGTGGGGGGATTGTTTTTTTAACCCCTTCAACAATATCACTGAATGGAGGTTGTTTTGGTTTGCCTCAAAGAAATGAGGGATCAAATTAACTACTCCCTTGACACCGCCCCCCCCCCCCCCCTCCTTGTCAAGCATGAGGATGTGGCCATCTGCAGGCACTGGATGCCTGCATCCTTGAACTGAGAGCTGCAGTCCGACTGAAACCGAGTCTGACTGGCATATGCCAGTCTGGGATAGTGTGGATTAATTTGTTTGTGCAAGTCCTTTCAGACCGCTTGGGTGTATGGAGGGAAGGTTCACCACTGGCAGACCACGCCTCTAAATTCTTGGTGTGTGACCAGGAGGATAAAGCAGAGCCCCCTTACCCCACTCACCTGGTTGACTGCTGGAAGTTTACACGTGCATTCCAGGACAGTCTGTTTGAGGAAGGAAGATCTGCACCAGCATCCTATTAGCACTCTACCAAATTAGATGGCAAAGCTTTACCTCTCTAGAATACCAGAAAGAATACACTGCTGTTCTCCTCCCCCTTCCCTCGATATATAGTTGCTCCAAAACGATCACAGATAATGTTCAAAGGCCTTGGACTCCCTCAAGCTTCTGACCATGCCGGAATCACCAGACACAGAAGTAGGAGCCCCTTCACTGATGGAACCTATATGACTCTTCGTGCTGAGCTGACCCCAAACTTCAGCATCCTAAGCTATTAGGCAGTACTCTCGTTTGATCTCCCACCTGGGAGGCTCTAGAGTCCTGTGTTACCTTTGACACTGCAACCCATCCCACAGAATTCACCTCCCTCTTCGGCTGCCCCCCCCCCCCATGTGTGACTTGCAAGCTTTTCTACAACATCGGGTCTTTTTTGGGGTCTGCTCAAGCCAACTCCATCCTCAGAAACAGCTTGTGCTTGAGGACGGCATAGGAGCCCAGCAACGATGACTGCCGACAGCTGCGTTTTCCGGACCCTCAACCCGGGAACCACCACATTTTCAATAATAGTCTTGGGGGTGCCTCCTGCACCAGTTTGTCACTGCTAGAGCCTAAGATGGTCGACAAACATGCACAGTAGCTGCATCTGGAAACCAATGTTGCATAACTGAGTTTTCGGATTCAAGAGTATTGCTCTCTTGACTCTGGCATTGCCGGCGAGTTCCAAGTTTGTTTCTTCCTCCACGGGCCCACTCTTCATCATCAAGGGTCTTCCGTGGGATTCAATCCACCGGACCCCACCGGACCCTCCTAGGGGCACTTCCCACTGTTGAGATGGATTTTCAGAATCGTCCCTCTGTGAGGGTTCTGAAAGGACACCATAGTTAGTAACCAGGGTAACGGATAATTTAAGTCTAGCTAAATTGTATAAAGGCAACCTAGAACAAGCGGTAAAACAGGCCCAGGCAATATGGGGCGGTCTAGTAGTACAGTTAACCACACAAGCCCAAGCCACTCAAGGAAAGCCACTCAATGCAACAGGAGTAAAAAAAAAATAATAATAATAAATAAATAAAAACACAACACATTTGAGCAATTGCGCTCAACAGGTAAAGAAAAATAAACCAGTTATCAGAAACTCGCTTGTACACAGTTGACCTCAAAGTGAGATCACCAACACTTTACAATAAAACCAACTTCAAATTAATAAAACTAAGAAAAACTGGAAGCAGTAAAGTGAGAAACAATGCATTTAAAATGCTAACTGAATAAGAGTGAAGCCCCTGTACTGAACTTAGCCAAATTTTGAATGTAACCACTGTAGTGAAAAATTGCTTAATTTTGATGCAACCGTCCAAGAACTCTACTAAAAAAAAAACGTCAATATCCTGCATACTCTCCCGCTAAAACAGAACAAAAACTCACAAGTCTACCGCAGCAAAACCCACACCTGCACCTCTTATTTATTTGAACTTCTATAGCGCACCTACAGTCCAGAGACATCAACAAGAAACAAATCCAATTACACACTAATCACCTCACACAGCAAATCACGTCCACCAACTAAAAACAAGCACAGTGACTGGTTTCCGAACTGAAGATACCACCAACACATCAAAGTGCTCTTGCACGTTTCCCTCTCAATCTCACTAATCAAGCCTTCCTACCCCCCCACCCCCCCGTTCCTTTTCAGATCTGCCAGAGCACCGGGTGACTATGAAAAACGGCAGCGATGCATGGTATAAATTAGAACAAAACCCTTTATCTTGACTTATACGTAAAAGGCACCAATAGCTTCAGCAGTCCTTCCCTACCAGATAAGTAGGCCTAGTGCCTCAGAAAGTTCCAGGTTACATACCAGAGTAGGGAGCATAAAGTCGTTAAGAAGGCAATTAAAGAGTTTTTGGGGGCACTCTCCCAATCCCACCTGACTAGGAACCATGTCGGGGGCGGGGGGGACAATCTTTGCCCATAACTGACCACGAACAAGCAAATACAATTTAGGGGGTGAACTTTGCAGCCATACAATCCCCATGTAGGGTGCGGCACGAAAACTGGTATGAAGTCTCAGCTCACGTATCTTACTCGGATTTTAGCAGTGGCCACTGCTAGTGTACTACGAATCACTGGGGCCACTTCTGCCATTGGACTAGTCAATGGAAATTCAGGTGTCACAGCTGCAGTGGCTGGTTTACTTGAGCTAAATGGTGGTTCCAAGGTCTGGTAGAATGGTTCAGAAATTCTAAAAGGACAGCCCAGGCACATCAGGTCAACAGCCACAGCAGGTCCCACAGCCAGCAGACATCCCCAGGGCACATCAAAGAAGAGCAACAGGGTTCACCCTGATCGGGGGTAGTAGATTAAATTTGCAGCAGCGATTCAGCTCAGGAAGACTCTTGGTTCCGGAGTGCAGGAGCAAGAGATGGTACTCGGCCACAAGTCAACCTAAAGTGTCCTGAGCTCTAGCTCAGGATGGTGGCTTGTGAAGCCGAGAGGCCTTTGCAGAGGCGGCACAGCCTGTCTGGCGGGACACCCTTTCTTTTTGCTCGCTTTGAATCCAGCCCTAGGTTTTTGGAGGCAAATAGAGTCTTGTGCTTTGCTTCCCTTGCCAGTTTTGCTCATTTTTATTGGGAAACTGGCTTGTCCCCAAGACTGTCAGTACTGAGAAACTTTCTCTATGCATTGGTTAGGGAAGATTTTACATTGTATGCATATCGCCTTCACCTGCGAGACCCCAGCACCTTTTGCTGGACGTGGATTTTTTTTCTATGTCCTTGGGTAAGTGGATTCTTTCATCCCATTCACCCTTTCTTTTACTCCAACCATGGGAATCATGTTTGTCTCTCCATACTATATTTTTGGAGTCCTACTTTCTGACAACTTTTTGGCATCTAGGTTTCACTGTTGCAGTACACAGCACTTTCTGTGCAGTGCTGCTGGAGAGCAACGTGGGCTTCCCTTTTTATTTTCTCCTACTTTCCTTGTGAGAATTACTGTTCCAGAGGGAGAGGGATACTTTTTATCCCTTGTACATTTTGTATTGCGAGATCAGCACGCCACCGCTTATGTGGAGTGCTGAGGAGTTACACTATCAACTTTCGCACTGCTCCTGTAACATTTCTGTTAGTGACAAGCAGACCTGAATGTCTGGTGGCAGTGTATGTATTCTACCGACATTTGTGTAGTTTTAACCCACAGGCTGTGTTCACAGCCACAGTTAATGCACAGAAGGGTGGCTGTATTCTTTTTTCACCATTTCTTGTGTGCTTGTCCTTTCTTAGTTATTTTGCCGTCCTGGGTAGGAGAGGTACTGGCTTGACTTTTGTGTTCAGCAGGAATCCTTTGTGAAGCACGCCGAGGCTCCAGAGTTTCTAAGAAGATAGGAAACAAGGCAGGAGTCAGAAACTGCAGTCCTTAGTCTTCCTGCATGCCTGCCTGGAACCATTTCCAAATGGGAGGATGTCTGTCCTGAGAGGATAGCCACCCCCCATAATATGAATCTAGCATGAGCGACGATTGGCTGGGTTCCTGGATAAAAGGCCTGGATCCTGAAGCTGAAGACAACTCGACCGAGCGAACAGCAACATAACTGCCCGCGTACGTACCCAGGAGTGAGACAGTATATTCTCGGTTGAAGAAAAGCAATGTCACCGGCAGTTCCCCCAGTAAGACGACAGCAGCTCTGGCTCAGATCTCTGGCATTGGCAGCTGGAAGAACTTTTGGCAGGAGCAGGACGTCATCAGGATACCCAGCAGACAATCTTTGTGGCACTTGCTTGTAAATGCTTGACACAGGCTTTGTAGCAGCGATGGTTTTGGCAGACTTTCTTCCTTCTCTCGGTCCTCAACTCTTCTGAGGGGACTTCTATGCTCAGGATGGTGTCTCTGTAGGCCCAGGAAGATGCCCACAAGTTTTCAGCCGGAAACGCACTTGACGAGATGATGCACCGCAGCAGTGCGAGAGGTCCTGAGGTATTTAGGTTTTGCAGTCCTGAAAGGTCACAGCACTTTGTTGGATGGCTCAAACCGCAGATTATCTCGACTGGTTAGGTCTACCAGTCAAGGGAGGAAGTCGTCCAGCCTGGATCTTCACTGTCGCACAGAAGATAGGGCTGGAGGAGCAGAGGTCACTGTCTGCTTTGGAGCTCTCTGGAGGTAGCAACCGAAGTACTCTGTCTTCTTTGGAATGTATCTTCCAGTGGTCGACTCTGGCTTCAACATGAAGACCCTCGCCTTTTATGCAGGAACCCAGACAATCAGCATGCATGGAACACTCAAACTTTGGGTGGTGGCTGTCCCAAGGGGGCAGGCAGGCACCCAGTTACTACTGGATCAAAGACAACACACTGGAGGACAAAGACCTGATGAGTTTCTGTGTCCTCCTAGCTTCCTGTGCTCCCAGACACACTGGTGACTCTGGGCAGGCTTCCCAATGGGAGCCCAAAGACAAAGGAGTGAGCAAGACTGCACTCCCACCCAGGTTAGAGGAAGGCTCAAGAAAGGGCAAGCCATCGTGAGTTGGTGAAAAAGAAGACAGGCACTATTTTACGTCAATGGTGACCATGTGGCCTTTACTGCACCAGTGATCGCTGACGTGTAAAAAGTTGGTAGAAAATATCCACTGATCACACAATCTGACTCAGGTGAATTTACTTATTGGGAATTTTTGGCCAATGTCTTGGATTATCTTTTTTTGCTGCCTTTTTTCTGTGCATTGTCTACTTTCCAAGTGAAACATCGGGTCCTTTTTATTCAATTTCTATGGAAAGCAGATTTTCTAAAAACAAAGGTTCTTGGTAGGTGCCAGAAAACCTTACCATAGAACAGTGGTGAATGTTTGAGTCAGTCTACGGCAGTCAGCTACGACTTTTTCTCTTGAGAGGAGCTGCAGCAACGTGTTTCTTTTCTGCTTGCATTGCTGGCTGGAGCCGTAGTGCACTGTGCCTGTGCCTTTAACATCGGCCACTAACAGCTTGGAGGCGGACCCTATTTAGCCTCGATTCCGGCGCGGAGCGCGCGCGGAGTCGTGAGCTGAGTCAGTCTACGGCAGTCAGCTACGACTTTTTCTCTTGAGAGGAGCTGCAGCAACGTGTTTCTTTTCTGCTTGCATTGCTGGCTGGAGCCGTAGTGCACTGTGCCTGTGCCTTTAACATCGGCCACTAACAGCTTGGAGGCGGACCCTATTTAGCCTCGATTCCAGCGCGGAGCGCGCGCGGAGTCGTGAGCTGAGTCAGTCTACGGCAGTCAACGGCTGGTCTCGGCAGTGCGGATCCAGTTATTCATGACGGCGCACTCCGGTATAGGTGATCAAACGGGCTCTGGCCCTTTTACCCGACGTAAAACCATCCAACAACGCTGTATGCAGAACCCTTGGACAGCGTTAAAAAGCGACTCGAGATCAGAGCCAACAAAGGTAAGCTCTTTGCACCACAAATGTGCATCTAAAAACCCGTCTGAGCTTAGATCCCTTAATTCTTTGTCAACTGACCACATTACTTATGACGATATGACCATTGTTAATCCTCTGCCTGCACCGATGACAATGCACTCAGACGAGCAGCACACTGAGATTTCCATTGAGGCTTCCACCGAAATGTGTGCACTAGCTACCCTTGATAAAAAGGGAGACACCGTGCCTCCGCAAAATCCATCATTTTCACCTGATACCGCGACAACTGAGATAACATCAATTGATCCGCCGATGTTAAGATTAGATGATTCTGAAGCTAATGTAGCTAATACCGACACGTCTGGTGGAGTCTCTGCATGTGCCCTGCACGTGGCTACTACCAGAGAAGTCAGCGAAGGAGAAACTGTGGCCTTATTCTCAGACGATGGAATTGACGCGGAAAATCCCATCAGTTCTCCACAACGATCGCTACTAACACTACTTGATCTTCCTCCCTTAAATCGGAGCACAGACTCACCAACCTCTGTCAAACCACTTTACTTGGACAAAGGAGACGAGTTCTTTACGCCATTTGATTTAACGGATGTTGAGCTCATAGAAGCCTCACAAGACAATGAGGATCTTGCCTCAACAAGTAATCTTGAGGCCAAAAATTCTACTGCATCGAATTTAATTGCAACCGCAATTATTGAACATGACGAAACCACCTTGGCCGTGAGCTCCTCAGTATCAAACTTGAAGAACATCAAAGCCCAAAGAGCGGTCAAACGTCGAGCTGTTGACATCCTCGACAAGACTCCCACACGCACTGTCTTTGTTTATACAAAGCTCAATTCCTTCAATGAAAATGACACCATACCGTTAAAGAGGACCTCCCTCATTGCTCAAACGGAGCAACGAGGCCAAAGAAATAATATCGATTGGTCCCACAAGAAAAACAGTGATGAGCAAAACTTAGCAAGGATACCTCACACCAGCGATTTGATGCGACAAGCACCTCATCCTGGGCATTTAATGCATCCCAAATACGTGACTGACGACAAATCTAATTACGCGTCATGGCATACGACGCACAATGCCCAATCACAACATCAAACTACACCTTTCGTGTATCCAATAAAAAATAAGAATTTGTCCTCAAACACTCAACCTGCCCCAAAAGAAGTACTTGCGAATGTAACTGGCGATGCTGTATTAACACCAGATTCTCATTTAGACTCTATAAATAGCAATCAGTCTAATTTAGGAGACCAGACTGGAGCGGGTCCTAAACCGAGCCTTTCATCAGCAGCAGCAATGCAGATCTACAACAATGTATTAGCTGCATCATCTACAGCACTCTTGCCTTTTCTAAAAATGTATGAATCCTTGCTTGTTGCATACAAGGACCAGTCCACACTTATCATTTCACTTAAGGAAAAGATGGACAGCTTTGAGACTGTAACAAACTTTTTACAGGACCAGTTGACTCAGGAAGCCGAAAGGACAATGCGTTGGCAAGAACGCCTAAGTGATCTCGCTGCTCGACATCATTGCCAAAATGACTCCTTGTCTGACGGCCTTCTTGAGGCGGTGAAATGGATGTGACATTTCTCAACTGAAATCTGTTCCAAAACTGAGTACCAAACTACAGACTCAACGTCCATGCGAAACTCTGAATTCCAAAGAATTCTAACGCAGGACGCTTCCATGCAGGCTGCAACAAAGGCAACAATCCAGTCAACAGTAGGTCAAACCTTAACTTCAATCGAAAAGACATCCAACTCATTGATCTCTGTTCCACAGCAAGCTCCTGCGACTAGCTTAAACAAACCTCTTTTAATTCAAGAAGCCTCCGATTGTGACCATTCAAAAATTCTCTCAACAAATGGCCGTTTATCTCAGCTCCCGGAGATGAAGTCCGCGGCCTCTTTTGGCATCTTTCAGGGCCCTTCAAAACAAACAGAAGCAAAAGTCTTTAACGCTGTAAACCACATCAAACGTTCTGTTCTGAACTCACGCTCGACAACACTAAGACAGGGAGTCAAGAAATGTACATCATCCCTGAACTCTCGAAACCTGATTAGAAACTTACCGAAGGTCCCCACCCCCGGATTATTTAATCAGGCCAAAGTAGTTAACCAAAACGATTCAAACATTGGGAAAAACCAAATAAAACAGGCAAGGGAGCTTGATTCCCCAAAAGTCCATCCGAATAAACGTCAAAGAGTTGACTCTGACTCAGTAATTGTTCCAAATAATCTTTCCAGCTCTACAATTGATATTTGCGACCTATCTACATACTCTGAGGACTTGCCAATCGACCATCAAAACTCTGGACCGGACACAGCTCAAGAAGCTTTACAATCGGCTCGCTTACCGTTGACAACGTATGATCTTAATCGATCCACGAACACTGACAAAAATCCAACGAGGACGAGGCCAAATAAGGAACAAAAGTTTTCCCATTTGAACCCAAAACACATAACTTCGCATGGGAATAGGTCAGTTCATTATCATTCTCAGGCATCTACTTCATTAGGTTCTAGTGTCGGCTTAACACCCTACAAACTTAGATTGCAAAATCTTCATCACGATGATCATGATTTGAACATGAACAGGAAGAACGTGATGAAACTATTCACTTGCATTCCGTCACTACGAACGATAGTGTCAGCTGACATAAGAATTGTGGAATATGCAACGGAACGACGCTGTGATCAAGTGCTCCTGCACATTCCATCCGCCTTAGTACGGAACACTATTCTGCAAGCTGCAAACGAATTACTGAGCTATGGCTTTGACATTTCAATCGAACCGCAAAATTTGGTCACAAGCAATCGGAAAACCAGTCCGGAGCACTCCGTTCTCAGACATCGTGAACAAAGATACGTGGAGTACAGACAGAAATCACCACGAGTTGAATCTCAAAGATCTGGGACGAATCGGACCCCGAAGAACAACTCGACGAATAGCACTACAGATTGGAATTAGCCATCAGTCCGTGTAATTGAATGTACACGTGAAATTCTCTCTTGGAATACCAGGGGGAGTTCCCACTTAGTTAATCAATTTGATGTCAATCTGGACAAGGCATTTATCATCTGCCTCCAAGAAACCCGGTTAAGTATACCCCCTATGAGAGATGGCTTTACGACCTTATTAAATCCTGCTGTCAAAGGTCCAAAGGGTCGCCCCTCTTCTGGCCTATTAATGATGATTAAAATCAATATATGGTGGCAGCTTAAGACCTCATTTGCCCCAAATCCTTTTATACAAGGCGCCTTATTACAATCAAATCATCAAATTGATGACGCCAGGACACATCTGCTCATTTTAAATGGTTATTGGAATCCACATAAAATCAGTACCAAGCTTTTTCTTAGATCTATGCTCCACATTCTTGATGAGGCCATATTGAAATACAGGAATCTTTCAATCATTTGTGCAGGAGACTTTAATTGTGCCTGGTTTAAATACGAGCGTGAAACGCAGAGTTACAAGCCAGCTCTAGACAAAGACATTCCCATCCGTGGCATGCTATGGAGCCGCGCCCTTCGCACAAGGAACTGTCTAATGGTTAATGGGAATGTCTCAGGGGACCAACCGCCAAGTCAAACGTGGTCAAATAACAAGACCCATTCAATCATTGACTACTTCTGGGTCTCACATAACCTATTCGAGAAAAACCTGTCTTTAACAATCTTGCCTATGTCAACGAGCGATCACAACCTTTTGCGACTTACCTGTCTGCTAGGATGGTCATCGGACTCTCGTTCCTATGAAATTCCGATTTCAGTGACTGCAGGTGGCAACCGTCTCAGAATAAACAGAAGAAACCTTCAGGAAATAAGACAGAACTTTGATACCAAAGACGATTCACTGATTGAGTACACTCCATTATTCTCCGACTTTGTCACCGCACGTACTCCCAACTTAACCATGGGTCATTTACATAAACATGCTTCATCCATGACAATAACATCGGCGAAAAGAGAAATGCGACGGGATGTGAGGAAGCTAAAGAAGTTGATTAAGTCCACCGACAATAGAAGTTCCATTATTGACGACATCCAAAATCGGCGACAATTGTACCGTACTTGGCTTAAATCACAAAAAACCATAATTGAACAAGACAAAGCGGAGTCGCTATTGAAACAGCTAATTCAGAATAACTCCCGTGAAACTTGGGCCATATTAAATACTGGAAATTCCAAACATCAGCCGACGACGATAAACGTAATTGCCCCCGATCAATGGACACTACATTATGCAAAGATCTTCAGTAACATACAACATGAAGAACAAAGTGTTCCAGATTCAAACTTAACTTCATGGGGGCTACGAGTTACTGCCGCCGACATAAAAACTGCAATACAAGCATTGAAAAACTCTAATGCTGCGGGCCCCGACTTAATAACAAACATCATGTTAAAAGATAACGTGGAGGAATGGGCTAAACTGATAGAACTCCTGTTTGCCAGAATATCCACAACAACAACAATTCCCGGATCCTGGCGAGAAGCAATAATAGTCCCAATTTATAAAAAAGGCAATCGGGCAGATCCATCCAACTATCGCCCGATTGCCTTGTTGGACACCATTGGGAAAATTTTCGCATCGTTTTTACGCTTACAGCTCACGCACTGGTCAATGACGAACTCAATCCCCGACATCCGGCAAACCGGTTTCACAAAAGGGGTTGGGGTGGAAGTAAACCTGCTCCTAATGACAATTCTAAAATTGGAAAGTAAAAGGGCCAAAACCAAACTGTACGCAGCCTTTATTGATCTACGTAGTGCTTTTGATACCATTAATCGCTCAAAACTCTGGGCTAAATTAAAGAAATGGAACTGCCCAAGTAGCTTGATAGATCCAATAAGAGCGCTACACTCAAATACCTCAATCAGCATCCGACTAAACAACCAAGGTGCTCTTTCTAACCCTATACCAACAAACACAGGGGTGAAACAAGGATGTCCATTAGCAGCTGAGCTATTCAAACTGTTCATTGCCGACATACCTGAACACCGAATAAACGTGAGATGCTTTCCACCAACTTTAAATAACATCGAAATCGGTCACTTAATTTACGCAGATGACATAGTCCTACTGGACAAAACCCAGATAGGCCTACAACGGCAATTGGCCAACTTAAATGAATACCTCGACTGCAATGATTTGTCAATTAACACCGACAAGACCAAAATTATTATTATCGGCAAACCAAAATCTAATAAGCAACGTCCTTTCACCTGGCATATCAACAAAAAACCACTAGATGTGGTCGACTCAATTAGATATTTGGGGATATCCTTTAATAATTCACCTTGTGAAACTCCTTGGAAAGTAGACTTGAAAGCCCGAATGGTACAGTTTGGAATCCAAGCCCAGCTACTAGATAAATCTTATGGCAAATTCGCACTCACCCCAACCCTGAAATTCTATCTGCAGAAAGTCGTTCCAGCGATTACTTATGGATCCGAAGCAGGGTGGTCCATTGATGCGGCCTTCTGGCAGAAGCTTGAAGGTGTTTTCTGGCGGCGTGTCCTGAAGCTACCAACCTATACTTCAATGATCCAATTAAGATACGAACTTTCCATAAATTCGCTTCATGCTTGCGTAATTTGGAAATCTCTGATGGATTTAGAAAAAAGATTATGCCGTCCAATCCACCTGCCTATCAGCCCTTTCTCACTAGATCTGGACCTGGGAACTCAGTATTACTTGAAGAGTGGAAACAACGCCTGACAAACATCCTTGCTCATGCCAATTCAAACACTGATGAACTGATAATGCGACCTCAATCGGTTAAGCAAAAGGTCGACACCATGCATTGGATCCAGAACAATGACCAACGTTGCAAGATGGTTACAACTTTAGACACCGGAATTGGACAACACAAGCTGGGTGTTCTATGTAAATACTTGGCAAATTGTCCTTCCCGTCATCACCGGGCTCAGTTTTTGCGAATTCGATTAAATGCAATCAATACAAAAGCAGCATTGTGGCTTCGCCATTCAAATAAAGTAAACAACGACAGATGTCGTTTCTGTATGAAAGAACCTGAATCTATCGAACATCTGATAACCAAATGCACGTCGCTCACAACAAAACGATCCTTACATTTAGGCAACTTTTGCCCAGCGGATCCAGAAGCACGTGATTGGTGGTCGCAGGCAATGGCCGGGAATGGTGTAAAACTTTGCTGTGCGATAGTCAACTTTATAGATGCACTTGATCTAGAGAACACAGAAGGACGATCCTAATGGAAAGTACATTAATTGAATTTTTTGATGAAACTTGTTTGTAATAAAAGTCTGATGTCACGGTACTATACTGTGACATATTTTGACTGATGTTTCAATAAAAAAAAAAAAAAAAAGAATGTTTATAAACACAATTGTAGAGAAGGTGAATGGACCAAGGAGGATCAGCAGATTCTCCTGAATACTAGGACTAGGAGTGGTTGAAATGTCCCAGACTCCAATCCTAGTGTAGTAGAACATCATTGTCTGCTTTCCTAATTTTTTGGGAGGATCAATCTGTAGTCTGGCGTAGAATTTACAGTTTTTCGTATGTATATTTCTGCCAAGACAGTGTAGAAAAATATCCACTGCCACCATCCACTTGGATGACTTGCCACTGTAACTAGAGAGTTGCAGAAGAAGCGAGACAAGGGATACCAGGTCTCCTCAGCCCTCCACATAAGGTGGTGTGGGCTGATCTCACAAAAGAAAAGCATTGGTAGGATTGAAAGTATCCCCCTATCCTGGTAACATTAGGTTAGCACAGGAAAATAAAAAAAGAGGGAAACTAAAGGAGCTTCCAGCAACACTGCACAGAAGGTGCAGTGTGCGGCAATAGTAAAATACAGACGCCATTGAAAAAGATGGCGGAAAACTGACTCCATCAAAGTTAACCAAAAAAGTATTCCCGGAGCCACAGAAAGTGAATGAGAGGAAAATGGTTCCCACTCGCTCAGGAGAGTCCATCAAAAAGTGCTGGGGGTACTCACTAAGTGGGGAAAATAACACACAAGATGGAAATAGTGTAGCAAAAAGGCTATTCTTCGCACCAAAGGTCAGGGCAGGTTTAAGGTATTAAGAAACAGCTGGGTGTTCATTGTGGTCAATGGCAATATTTGCAGAAAGAAAATCTTACCCAATCACCAAAGGTTCCCCCAAGTACACCCAACTAAATGGTCCTGTTGGTCTCTGCTTAACTTTCTGGCCCAGAGAGTTAGTGTGTTGCTTCTGTTACTGCTTCCACGCCCTCCTCCCCCGCTCTAAAAAAGGCTCTTTACTGAACTCTGCTGCTGGTTATATTGTGGCACATTTTATTTCACCAAGTTTACTTACTGGTTATCCCCTGCCATTTCGTGTATATATAAAAAGATATTTTCATACAAATACTGCTTGGGCAGTGGGATAAGGCAAGAACCCGGGCCATGCCAATAATAGCTGTGAACCGCTACCCCTGTACGCCCAAATCATCTGGAACAAGGAGACCTAGGGAGTCCAGGGCCAGACTGAATCCTGCTGACAATTGCTACTAAGAGGGTCCCAATTCCTGCCCCACTTCCCCCTTTGTGCCAGCCTATGTTTATGCAGCTCACAAATAGCTCAAACCATGCCTCCAGTACAAGGTACTTGGCAGTCTTCTGGAGAAACATCTGAACTGGCAAACAACTGAGTCAGCAAAAAAAAAAAAAAAAAAAAAAAACCACAAGTTCAGCGCTAGCATCTTACACAGCACCAGCCAAACCAGCACTAAAATCCAGAGTTACCCCACATCGGTCAAAGGACCAACCCAGAAACAGAGGCAACTGCAGCATGCACCCATACACACCTATGCAGCCGGACCCTGTGAACCTCAGAAAGTGAGCATGCTGCTGGAGAGCTGCGGTCCTACTCGGCAGACAGATGAACTGCATTGTGCCGCCAGGAAACATTGGTATGGTCGTGCATGAACTGACATTCCGCCCCTGCAAGCCAGCAGGGAAAGAAGGAGGAACATCCTCCCTTCCCCATGAACTTTACCTGTGTAAAAGCCACCAGGAACAACGTTGCCCTTCCCAGGCCGACCTAATAAACGTGCGCAGGGCTTAGCACCCTTCTAAAAAAATGTCCACATTAAATACATCACGCATGTGGAAGACATGCCAAAATTGTCCAGGGAAAAGAGATACTCCACAGTTGGGGTGGGCTATAAAGTAGGGCCAGAGGAAGCAGGAAGTGGGGGTTATTCAGGTGAGGTTAGAGGAGGCGGAAGACCAATAGACCAGAAGGAGGTAGGAATGAGCAGCAGAGTGTGTAGGTGACCTTTGGAGAAGGTGAGGAATTGGCTACAGAGCAAAAGTGGAACTGCAGTGTGAGCGTTTGTGTGGCAGTACAGCTGGAGTACTGAGTGACTGGCAAGTGAGCAGGCCAGGGGAAGGAGTAGCAGAGGCGAGGGAGTAGTTCAAGAGTAGAAAAGAACGTCAAAGTGTGGAGGCTAATGATAGACAAGTGGAGGTACGAGGGAGAAGTGGTGGAGTCGAGGAAGAAGAGCAGACAGAGTGAAACAAACGAGTATTCCATATACATCAACCACTAACAACTGGTTAGAGCAGGGACCGTTTAAAACTCTGAGGGAATCTAAATCAAAATGAGTTTTACTCCTGGGATCTTTGCACTTGCATGGTAAGCCTCTCCCTTCCCTGCCGCATTGCCCGTTTTATTTACTTTTCCTTCCGTCTCCCCCCTACCCTCCCCATCAGTGCAGGACTTTTTTCAGCCCTTTCCCAGACCCACCTTCCCTCCTCTTCCCAACCTACTCCTCCCCACCGTCTTCCCCGATTAGATCTGTGCTACTGAACGTGACCGGAACTCCCTCTTCAGTAGCTCCACCAAGGCAGCGTGCTAAGAACCAGAGGCAAAGGGCAGGTCCCTTTCAAGCTCCCATCCCCGTTTGCCCCAGTTTGCCAATAGACGCCGGACAGAACATCCTGCAGCTACAACTCCGGTAAGGTCTTACAGGTGGCGAGCACAGCCATTACTGTCCTCCAGTAAAGCCCTACCACATTTACATTACTACCATTCGCTCCTAGCAGGATGTCGGTCTACGCTGTACATTCACCCGTTAGCCTATTTTTGTGAACTCTAAAGGATCCAGAGGGTAGGCAGAGCACGACACTGGGAAGTATAACAAATTAGCCTTGTTGTAAATTTTAGTGAGAGAGTCCACGGTATTACGCTTGGAGTCGTCATGAAGGTGCTCCCCATCTCCCACGAACTTTGAGCACAGGCAATCTATTGCACATGTATGGATTTTGGGGGCAAGCAATGTATTGCACATGGATGGATTTTGGGGGCGAGCCATGTACTGCACATGGATGGATTTTGGGGGCAAGCCATGTACTGCACTTGGGTGGATTTTGGGGGCAAGCCATGTACTGCACTTGGGTGGATTTTGGGGGCAAGCCATGTACTGCACTTGGGTGGATTTTGGGGGCAAGCCATGTACTGCACTTGGGTGGATTTTGGGGGCAAGCCATGTACTGCACTTGGGTGGATTTTGGGGGCAAGCCATGTACTGCACTTGGGTGGATTTTGGGGGCAAGCCATGTACTGCACTTGGGTGGATTTTGGGGGCAAGCCATGTACTGCACTTGGGTGGATTTTGGGGGCGAGCAATGTATTGCACATGGATGGATTGTGGGGTTGGCAATGTAGCACACTGGAGGTATTTCTGGTGGTGAGCGATGTGTTGAACCACATTATTAGAAAGGTGGCCATTGCTTCTGCTCTTAGAGGATAACTGCAGACAAGGTTTTTGCTCTGTGAATATGCATTTGGGTAGCCAACATGTTACACTTAGAAGACTTGTGCAGTTGGCCATTGTGCGGCACTTGGATAATTCAGGAGGGTGACCTGGGTGTTGCTCTCGGAGGATTCTGTGAGGGTAGCCATCGTATTGCACAAAAAGTAGCCTTTTCACCAGAGGATCTTTAGTGATAGTCTTTGCATAGCACTTGGAAAGGTTGTGCAGTGGATCAGAGTGCTGCACTTATTGGAGTGCAAGAGGGCGAACAAGTAATGGACTCTAGGTGATTGCAGAATATGTTCCACTACAAGGAACGCAGGTGTTGGCAGAATGCTGCCTTTACGATTAAGTGGGGTCTTGAATGTATCCACTTAATGATAGCTGGAAGCATGCAGAACATATCCACCATAATTTATTAACCCAGACATTTTCGAATTTTGCAGAATTTACCAATTCTAGGCTTTCATTTCTTTATAACCAATGCATTTTTCCTCCCACACTGCGCTTTGAAATTAAACCACGCAGCGGCCACACGCATCTTTCACATACAACTGGAACGACACTCACAACAACAAATTTGAACTCTAGCTACATACATAACTGACTATTCTCTTACATACACCCTCCAACTTATTTCCCTTGTGTACATCTCTCCACACACATACATACATACCAATTAGACATGGGTGGGATAGCAGAGACTCTTCCAAGCCCTCATAACCCTTATATGTCCATTATGCACACATTCATACCAGCCCCTCCTAACTTTCCTATACTTCTGATCCTCCGCGGGCTTTCAACCTACAGGGCGTTGGGGCCATACCCATGGTGAAAGGTGCTATAAAAATGAAATGAAAGACCAGAAGCATTTAGGGCACCATCACAGTGCTTCTACATTTTTACCATGCATATGGAGAAACAATCTATGTACTAACCTGGGGTTGGAGACGACTGGGTAGTGAGGAGATTCTTAGAGACAAGAGAGAACGAGGGGCAGCTCTAAGACCCATTGACTATTCAATAAAAAAACTCTCCCTTCAGCTGAGATTCAAAGTGATTATTGTGCTATCTAAGACAGCAGTTTCTCATTTCATTTTTGTGCAAAATGGATATGGTGCCTATTAACCACCCTTCTCCACCACCTGACAGTTCGACTCCGGCTGCTCTGCCACACTACCACTTAGAGAGTATGGTCAGCTTGAGGCAAACACTAGCATTACCCAAGTTCGGAAGAAACCCAAAGACCATGGGTCTTAAGAAATCTCTCCGGCTCCTTGCTTTGCTGCATTCCTAGAGAGCATCAAGGTTCAGCAGTTGAGCTGTTTGGGGTGGAACAAGTGGCTTGGAGAGTCAGGCCTAAATCGGGTGCCACTGCTGTGGGAGTAGTCTTCAGAAAGCTTTTATGCAAGGCACATATCCAAAAGGATTTCCAACAAACTAGAAAAACCCTGTTTTTTCACACCCTGCTTACCGATGTAAGAAAGACAGTTGTAACCCTTTAGTTAATTCAAGTTTCAGTGTAGACCATTTATTGAAAATGTAAGGTGAATATTAAACTGAGGGCTGTAGTGGAATCGTGTTTTTGTGATAAGGTCTGAAGAAAAAATATAAAACGAATGCACTTATGTGGGTCGTTTGCGGTTTGTGTATGCATGTCATTTGAGTATTCTACATTTATGCGTTTCACTGTTTTGGGTCAGTCGCATTTTTTTCTCTTTTTTCTTTCACTTATTCAGCCATTTTGAGATAGTCTTGTGTCAAAGTTAAGAGCTTTGCCCAGGTCATGAAATGGTGGGCAATGGGTTTGGTGGCGGAGGTCAGCTGGCAGGGTTAGTCATGGTGTCCCTGAGGAGAAAATTTAGATTTCCTATAGCTACTCCCCCTTTGGGGGTGTGGCCTTGGCATGGGCCCAAAAAAGAAAAAAGAAAAGCCCAGGATTTGAGAGAAAAAAAGAAAGGAAACAAGATGCTTCGAACCGACTGCCAAGTGGGGATTCCAGTCAGAACCCGTACACGCTTGTCCGGCATGTACAAGTGTTTGTTTCCTTCACAGGGAACAATAGCCTAAGTAGAGTGGATTACACGCACCGTATGGGGATAGCAGAGAGTCTTGGTGTCTGTGGGAGTATTTCCAAGATCCGAGGTGTTGCAGCATTAGCACTTATGTTTCCCCTCTATGTTTCTATTTTTCTGCAGCATAAAAGGTAGGAGAGGAAGGTTACATACGTGGATGACTGTTTGGTGCAGTTTGCCTTCAGCCCGATATGGTGGCTGTATACCTGTGCCTCCGTAGTTAGCCAATGGTAAGAAGAGAAAAGACCCAGAAGGAGACAGTCTCATACATGCGGTTCATAGACTGTTCTGGGTTCATTGCTGGACAGTATATTGTAATGGGTTAGGCATTACACCACACTGTATTGTTCCACTCTCTTGGGTTTAGTCCCTGATTGCACTGTGCAGGTTTTCCTAGTTATTAACACTACCAATTCATGACCAGCATCAGTGGGTGCACACCTCCCTGCTGGGCATCATTTATTTCAGTATAAAGCCTTAATGTTCATCTTTTCCGTTTACGGCCCATGCTGGTAGCCAGGGGGGTATTCCAGTTTTTCTTTACCGTCTCCCTCATCCCAGGAGGTAAACCCCTTTGGCTCATCCAAACTGAGTGTAGCGGAACGCTACGTGACCTGCGATTCTGAAGGAAGCACCTCGCTTCTATTTTTATGTGCCTGTGCGTTGTAACCAGCTATGATATGGACATTGTGAAGAGAAAGCGTATTCCAACACGCTTCTGTACGTGTTTCGTCGACATAGAGTTAAAATGGACACCGTTTGATTTGCAATTTGTTTGGGCCTTCATCGCCCAGGCAACCAACTGTGCAAACCGATTGGCCTCAAATGGAATCCTGCAACCAAATCAGACATAAGCCGGCCCCCTGAAAAGGCTCCTGTCCTGAGATGCCAGGCGCCAGAAACGCTGCCCTTTTTTTCAAACCTCTCCACGCATATCTGCGTGCCTCACCTGACCTTCGCTTGCTCAAAATATACTTGCACGACTACATCTAGCGCTGACTTTGAAGCTGTGCCGGCATCGGCCACCTCACCTATGGGGAAAGCGCCGCTACTCAGACAATCCGTATAAACATAGCTCAGCGTATGCCTAGGCCGCACTGTTCGCACATCGCTGAACATCTGTCTTTATTACAATTGAATGTAACGCACATTACGTTTGCTATCAGTTTACATTATATACATTGATTTTACACTGATGTTCTACGGTCATAGCAGCACTGCCCTTAATGCCCATACTGCATACACCTTAGCGTCCACCTCTGGTGTTAAGCCACATTTGCTTTACTTTGCTGTCCTCCCATAGCATCTACTTAAGTAGTCGAACGACAGCGCACACCAAGTGTCGAACTGTTATGTGATGCTTATACCTGCCTGTAATTTGGTTCGTTCTAGAGAGCTATTGCACTAACTCCATACTGCTTCGCATATTGCCGACTTTCCCGATTGATTTAGATCACCATGCATGCCAATGCCCACTCTTGGGCTCCTTCTACCTTGTGCTAATGGACGTTATGTCATCCTAAATGCTGCCTAGCACTAGCGGTTCTGATCACAAATGTTTAGCGCACTAGTCTAATGTTTCTTAATGCTGTTTGGCGTATTAACTCAATGCTACTCCTAGTCCCCTCAAAGTGCATAGTGTACTACCATATATCCGTTGTCCCTTTGCTATTTGCTAGTCAACTACTGCACTAATTCATGTTCTATTTGCGCTTGAATGTCAATTCCTAAGTTCTTTGCATTATGTAGCTGCTTGACATTTAGACTAAGCGCCTTATCCTAGCCTACATAGCCCACAGCCTCTTATGCTCTTGCATTAACTTGGTAGTTTATTTGTACCGCGCAGCGAACCCTCAGGTAACTGGGAGCTTAAAGCTTAAACATAGGTTACAGAGTTATGAACACAATGATCCACAGATAATGCAGGTAATTTACAGGAGAATTTGCAAATGAGACGGTAATTTACAGGAGATACAGGTTGGACCCAGGGAAATACAGAGACAGAATACAACAACTGAGAAGTGCAGGATGACCAGGTTACAGAATGTGGTCGTGGAAGGGAGCATTAGGATGCAGTTTCCGGCGGGGAAGTAACAATGGGCTGGGTAGGGTCAGTCTAGCTGGGCTAGGGACTGATCAAACGGCGAGTTTCCCGAGGAGCCAGCTCTTTACTTTGGCTCTGAAGGTCCAGAATGCAGGTTCCGTCCTGAGGCTAAGGGGGAGGGTATTCCATTATTTGGCAGCTAGAACGGGGAAGCTTGCTCCCCCTGCTCTTTTTAGAAGGAATCCAAGCACAGCTAGGCAGTGTGAGTAGATGGTCCTAGTTGGTCTAGTGTGCTAGTGTATGTTAAATTTATCAGCAAGGTATTTGCGGGCGGTGTTAGATAGACACTTGTGGGTGATGACCAGCGTGCGGAAAGCGATTCTGTCCCGTATTGGGAGCCAGTGGGGGTCCTGCCTGAAACTAGTGATATGCTTGGATCTTGATATATTTAGTAGTGCTGCTCTTAAGGTGTCACTTTGAAGGACCTGGCGTTTGTCAAGGTTCCCTTCAGAAATGCCTACGAAGAGAGTGTTGCAGTAGTCGATCTTGGATAACACTAGAGCCCTGGCTAGTGTGATGCAGCTACTGGGCGAAAGGAATTGTTTGCAGGCGTTAATTAGTTTGTTAGTGTAGGCCATGGAGGATGCAGTCGAGTTCACCTGCTTAAGGGACAGTGTGGAGTCTAAGTAGACTCCCAAAGTTTTGATCTCATTGGCCACTTTGATAGGGTTTCCATCGATGGAGGCATAGCGAGGTTCTAATTTGTTGAGGCGGGCTTGAGGGCCGACGATAAAACTGAGCGCTTGATCGTCGTTGAGGCAAAGCCAGTGGCCTGCCATTCACGCCTGGATTTCCAGGTATATCTCGTTGATTCTTTTACAATCAGTTTCATCGCTTCCAGAGAGGGTGATAAGAACCTGTGTATCATCTGCATATTTGGTATATGTGACACCCAGGTTATCAAGATGGTCAAAGAGGAGCTTGGTGAAGATGTTGTAAAGCGTTGGGGAAACGCACAAGCCTTGTGGTACGCCGCAATGGATGGGAATCGGATCTGCTGAGGCAGATGGTGCAAAGACCCTTGTGGTGCAGTTGGGCAGGAAGGATTGTATCCAGCTAGAACCGTTACTGGAGAAAGCAGCTGCTGTGGACAGGTGCTCAGTGAGGATTTGATGATCGACAAGATCAAAAGCTGCTGAGAGGTCTAACTGCACGAGCATGGCAAGCTTACCGTTGTCCTTAGCCTCGTCCATTTGGATTTTGAGATCCGGGAGGGCTGTTTCTGTTCCATGTCTGGGCCTGAAGCCAGATTGTCCAAGGCCAAGTAAGTTGTGATCCTCCAGGTGTTTCTGGATTTGGAGTTAGGCCACTCTGTCCAAGATCTTAAGGATATATGGAACGGTGGTGATGGGCCTATAATTCGTGGGTGTGTTAGGATCTAGGCTTTTTTTTCTCTTTTTAGAAGGGGCATGACCCAGGCTTCCTGGAGGTTTTTGGGTACCATATTGGTCTCGAAGGAGGAGTTGATTAGTACTGAAATGAAAGGGGTCAGCTCATTAGCGCCTTCCTAGGTGACTGAGGCTGGGCAGAGATCACCTTGGCATTTGGAAGGTTTGAGAGTTGAGATTTTCCTCTTCTTTAGCCGATACCGTTGAAAAGGAAAAAGGTGGACAGTCTGGGGTGTTAAGCGGAGGCTAGCAGGAGGTGGAGGGGGTGAAGTTCTTGGCAAGACTGCTCTTTTCTTTTGCACAATTCTGGATTGGCGTAGAGCAATTTTGTCTGCAAGAGCTTTCTGGATGTTAGCACACCAGATTGCGTCTTTAGTGCAGGTTTCCGAGGGTCGTGCTGGAGACTCTAGTTCACTAAGAATATTAAAGAGATCTTTAGTCTTGGATTTGGCATTGTGGATGCAGTTGTCATAGGTTGCCTTTTCTGCACTAAGGATGGCAGATTTGTATGCTGCTGCGGTAAAAAGAGTCCTGTTTGTTAGGTGATTTTCTCCAAAGGGCTTCTGCTGCTCTTTTGGCATTCCGAATGATTTTTAGGTCAGGCGTAAACCATTTGTTGATGTGTGCTGTTGGTTTGGCTTTGGCAAGTTTGATGGGGGCGATGCTATTCACAGTGGCCTCAATAGTGTCCTTATAAAGATCCACAAGCTTAGTTCCCTGAAAGTGGATGGGTCGAGGACGTTCTGATCAGGGGTCATAGGTTTAGGAGCATTAGGTTACGGTTACTCCTGGTGAGGACTTGTGGGGCGGTGTGGGGGGTGGTCGGTGCATTTCCTTGGATGATAAAGGAGATGATGTGGTGGTCGGACCAAGCGGTCGGGATATTTTGGAGGATGGTTGTAGAGCAGTTGAGAACTGCCAGCCAATCCAGGGTTCTGCCTTTATTGTGGGTTGTGGCAGTTGCACACTGGTTAAAGCCAAGTTGGGAGATGGTGTTTTCCACAGAGATGCGTTGGTGTCGGTTTATAGTCATAAAATCGAAAACAAAAAAGTCGAAAGTCAAAATATCAACAAAAAAAAAGTCGAAAAAAAGTTGAATTTCTTTTTTATTCGAAATGGGGGGTCTCCCCCCCCCCCCAACCCACCCTTTTTTATTTATTTATTTTTTTAACACGAGAGCCAAAAAATACAAAAGAAATCATTTGACTTTTTTTTCGGCATTATTTTTTCGATTTTTTAGACTTTCGACATTTCTTTTTCGATATTTTGACTGCACACCGTTGGTATCGTTGGGATCGGAGAGACCCAAGTTGAAGTCAGCAAGAAGTATTATTTGTGAGCTTGGTTTGGTGTTATTGGTCAGTAGATCAGATATGTCTTCCTCGAAGGAAGAGATGTGACCTAGGGGACGGTAGATGAGATGGATGAGGATGGTTTGGGTTGCTGAGGGGGAGCTTGGCTGAGAGTAGTTCCATTGAAGTAGGGCTGGCAGTGGGGGAGGCTATGAGACGGATGGATGTTTCAGCGATGAAGGCTACTCCGCATCCTTTGCTGTTCTCTCTGTCCTTCCTTATTATAGAGTAGCCATCTGGGATAGCTAATGAGTGTGCTGGGCCTGATGCAGCCAGGTCTCAGTGATTGCCAGGAAGTGAAGGTCATTGCTCGTGATTAGGTCTGCAATGTCCAAGGCTTGGGCGACCATGGAGCAGGCATTAATGAGTGCGCCTCTGATAATGGGGTCTTTATCTGAACTTGAGGTTCCAGGAGCATTGGGTGCTGCGGGAGAGAGAAGAGGGTTTTTGGTGAGAGGATGCTTGGGCTGGCATGGTTGGCGGGTTCTCCAATGGTGGGTTCGGGGGGCAGAACCTTCCGATGCGGGACCTGTGAACAGAGTCTGAGGTTTCTTGCCTCCACTGGGCAAGGGGTCCAAGGAGGGGTGGGGCTGCAAAGTGGTTAATCCATTCAGTGGGGATAAGGGTGGAAGTCGAAGGGAGGCGAGTTATACATTTGGTGCCAGTGGATGGCTCAATGAATATGTGGGAGAGTTGTTTCGATGAGTCTAGGTGCGGTGGGAGGAGGCCGTCTGGTTGAGGGGGTGCATTGAGGAGGGAGAGGACAGATGCCATGGTTAGTGTAAAATACACCATAGTACAGGGGTAGTTCTGGAGGTGTAGTGCAGGCCGGTAGTGAGGCAGCAGGATAGTTCCCTGTAATGCCGTGGGCTAGAACTTACTTGGCAGTTAGGTAGTGATCTGCTTGCTGGGCCAGTACTAGTCAATGAAAAGGACTGGTTCACTTATTAATCAATAGGCCAGTGCAGGTGGAATGCAGTAGAGCAGGACACAGGTGCAGAAAGTAAGTACAATTAGCAAGGCAATAGGCCAGCTCAGATAGGATCATAGGTCCGCAGTGCTACTAAATTCGAGAGAGCATAGGGCCAGTGCAGATCGGTTGCTGGTGGGCAGGTAGGCCAGTACTGGTAGGATGCAGTGGGCCTGGGCACCGGGTTATAAGGTGCATTAGGCTAATACATTCAGTGGGTAATAGTGTGGTGCAATAGCATGTGGGCTGAGCGATCTACATGAGCTTAGCGAATACAGGTGCATTCACAGCTTATAAGTTATTTGTTCATGGCAAGGTATAGAGAATACAGTATGTTTGCATGAATTATGAGAGTACATGCACAGCAGGATTAGATATGCATTTGTAAAGTGCCACAATAGCAGTAGCAGGTTATGCGTTGTACAGCGGTCCATGTTAAAGTGAGTGGGTTAGCAAGGTAAGGTATTTAAGGTAAGTAAGGCGAGGCATGGTAGTGTCCTTTGCAGTTGTACACACAATACTATGATCAGGATTTCAGTTGGATTTCTGCTGCACACAGTGAGGAAGGTACCACTTGGACAAGAGTTGCTAGATACAATTATCATGCAGGGTACGATAGAATCAGGGTTTGGGGGATGCCAAATTATAGCTTGCAATGATTGGCCCATGGTTAGGTCACAATGCGCTATGAGCAGTTCCCAGTGTTCACAGTGAGAGGCACAATGGACTATCGCGTTAGGGCAGCATGGTGCGCACAGACGGGTACATTTTCCAAGATGCAGGTGACAAGATTAAACACAATGCACACAAGAGCTCAGGAGATCGAGGTTTTACACACAGCTGTATCGCTGACTGGGCACTTTGTATGAGAAGGTATGGGTATAGGCAAAGTGTTGTAAGAGTCAGAAAGTCATGCTAGCAGTAAAGCCAGGGTAACACTTCCAGTATGGACATTCCATTTCTCTGTCCCTTACGGCACCAACAGGCACAGACAGGCGGGCCTTGTCCAGAGGGCCTTTACCGAGGAGGTGCCGGCTTCCGCCTCCGGTTGCCAAGGATTGGCTATGTAGGCAACCTTTGTAAATAAAAATAATACGTTTCAGGCGGCGGCCATTTTCGACACGAGGGAATCGCATGTGAAACTAAATGATTTGCTTCGCGAGGGTGGAGGCTGCACACACTATGATGGGCACACGTGAGCAGGGTGTTGGGTCAGGAATACGCTCACTCACGTTTGCAGGATTTCTCTAGGCACAGCTTGCAACACCACATGCTATCCTAGCTATGTACGCGTTAGCCATAATTATCACAAGTCTTCTAAATACACTTACCCCACTACACTTCTACTCACTATGGCATCATATGTTCCAACCACCTATGCAAAGTGAAATAATGACAACTCCCAGTCATTCACTATAGCCCAACATGCCTCACTAAGGGCACCTAGCATAGCCTTATCCATGGCTACTAAACTACCACTGTCAGACAGTATTACCCCCAACCTCATTTCTACTCTACTTCAAAAAGGTGACCAAACCTATCTGCAGTGCTCAAACCACGCCATATAACTCCCAGGCACTCGCACCAGCCTAATGGCTTAAGCTCTTCACTACCAGACCTACTCTGAACCAACCATGTCCAACTAAAATTAGGAACACTAGACTAGGCTCTAGATCTTTGACAATCAGACCTCCACTAACCAATAAAGGTAATAAATCCAATATCAAATCTGCATCTACAAATCTCATATCGGCCAACCCTTCGAACTGCATAGTCTCCAATGTGCCTCTTGCACTCAAAAATACCACGGCTACCAAAAATACTTTAAATCTACACTACCTTACTTATTAAGGGGCCGCTTATAAATGCCAGATCTGTGACAGCTCACACTCTAGATATTGCAGACCTCATCACCAAAAATAACCTCGACTTCTAAGCCATAACAGAGATTTGGTTTCACACTGCATCTGGCCAGACACTCACTCGCTATACCAAACAAGATAGAGATTCCGCCAAAGGCAGTGGCGTTGCCTTTATTGCAAAAACATCAATAGACCTACGACCCATTCGTAGCCAAACATTCCCCTCAAGCGAATTATTATCCATAAAGTTAACCCATCATGGCTTCTCAAACCACAACCATCCACCTTATACACAGACCACCAGGAACTGTATCGTCCTTTGAGGAAGACATTACCATACCTAATTGCCAACTCTAAACCAGGGGCACAAGTCTTGCTGCTAGGAGACCTCAATTTAGGCCTGCACGACCCCAAAGACAATAATGCCTTAGCTGTCGCCAATAGTGTAACATAACTTTGCTTCACCCATCGTATCTTCCAACCAACCCATAACTAAGAGAGAACATTAGATTGGATCTCAGATATCAACATTCTCTAACACACCTTGCGCCTGGTCTGACCACCATATCATCTTATTTACCTTACAGGATAGCAACCGACTAAACCACTGCATCTCCTGCACTCCCCCTATACTTACTAGGAACATAAGTAATTTAACAGCACAGAAACGAATCCTACTAGTACAACCAATCATCAACTTTCCCATTCCTACCAATGAACCATCTTCCCTAGTAGATATGTACAACGAAACACTACGTAACGCCATCAACACTATGGCACCGGTGAAAGTGCGAAAGGCCAAACCACACATTTAAACACTTGGTTCACCCTGAACCTTAGAACTTTGCGTAAAAACAAAGCACCTAACAAAGATAACTTCCTAAAAGCCTCCCCCGACTTACAAAATTGCCATTTACCAGACCAAAAGTGACACGAACAACGAGAGAATCACCAAAGCAAAATCAAGCACCAAAGAATTATTCATCATCCTCGAGAAATCTGGAGTCACCCACACCTGTGGCTAGCACTAAAGAACAGACTTGGTGCACCAATATACAGAAAGCCTTACTAGACAAAATTGAGCTCTTACAAGCTAAAATGGAGACCAAAAAGCTCAGCCTTACCACCAACCCTCCCCAACGCCTGCTTACAGTACGTTCCCCTAACGTCCACAGCTTGTTTAAGTTCTCACCTCTCTCCACTAAGGATGTCGAGGGCATAATTACGAATATGAAACCATCAAAATGTCAGGGGGACATCTGCCCCGCTACGATCATTAAAGAGTCTGTAAAGTCTCCTTTTATTACCTCTATAATCAATGCTTTTGAAACAAGCACACAGTACCCACTAATCTGAAAGACGCCTGGGTCCTCCCTTTACTAAAGAAGCCCACCCTTGACCCCAACCCCTCAAACTATAGACCGATCACCACAGTGCTGTTCCTTCTGAAAATCCTTGATAGGGCTACCTACCTACAGATTCAGGAACATCTGGAAAATAATAACTTACTGGGCCTCTGTCAATCTCGCTTTAGATCTAGACACGGCACTGAAACAGCCTCGTTAGATTTAAAAACACAAACTGACAACATAAAAGACACAGGTAATCTAGCTCTCCTACTAGTGTTTGACTTATCGGCTGCCTTCAACTTAGTAAACCTCAAAGTCTTATGCAACCACCTCACGACTGCAGCCCATTTCTCGGACAAAGCGACCGCTTGGATACAATCATTTCTAGATAATAGAACTACGAGAGTGTTCTCACCCATTGTGTCAGCAGAACCAGCACCAGTCACTTGCAGAGGCTCCCATGGCTCTCGTGTATCCCGACACTCTACAATATTTTCACAAAGCCCCTCTTCAATGATTTAGACCATTTGGTTGTCTCCTACCCTAACTATGCGGATGACACCCAAATTCTCACCCCTATCATTGGTTGTTCGAGCATGGACTCAAAACTCCTGAATGACATACAAGCCTGGATGGAAAAACATGGACTCTTGACAAGACAGAGCTACTCCTTATAGGATCCCAAACCAGACTCAATAGACCAGACAGTTTAACATGTTCATTATTGACAGTAATATTATAAAAGTCTCTTAGGAAGTAAAAATGTTAGGCTCGACTCGTCACTAACATTGACTAGACAAGTCAACGTGACAGCCTCTACACTACAGCTTACCCATGTAAATTAATCAATGCTTGCAAACTGTTCTTAACTAAAGCCAATTGCTTCACCATAGCCAGGGCACTTGTCCTATACAAATTAGACTACTGCAATGCCCTCTACCTGGTGACCAACCAAGGGAACCTAAAAAAGTTGCAAATATTACAAAATAACGCACTTAGGTCAGCGATGAACTTCCCGAGGTCCCACCATATATCGGAATTGAGACACAGTGCACACGGTCTCAATTAAACAAAGAATTGCACTCAAAACACTCTCAATCACCCATAAATGTCTTCCTAACCTAGCACCTAAATACCGGTGCAACAAATTTTCACGAAACATCTCAGAGCGACCAACTAGATCTTCGCAACAACAACTTCAGAAGGCAGGGGGCAGTAGTTCCCGGTTCTAGCAGCTAAAAAAGCTGAATACGCTGCCTATAGCCCTAATAGCAGAACCATCCTTCACCAAATTCAGATAAAATGTAAAACTTTGGCTCACTTCACAGGAAATGTAATGTGTTCCTACTGCAACTTTAACTATTCTTTCTGTACTTGACCCGATGTATCATTTAATTACTGTACGTTATTAATTGTATGTAAATATGTAACACATGCACCTGTAAGAAATGCGCCCAGATACCGAAGGGTTCGGTGCAGTATACAAATAAACAAAATACATATACGAGTCAGGTGTATGTTTTACAGCTGAACTACGTTGTACATTTCCGTTGCCATATTGGGATCCTGCATTTCCCATGGGGAGCCTGACACAAGGGAATTGAGATTGCTTTGCAGCAAACAGATCACTCCCCCCCCCCCCCCCCCCATGTATACCTAGTCAGGTTTTTTCCTCATGGTTCGAATGGGTTTCCCATATTCCCATGGACAGGCACAAATGTCGCTCGGGCAGGTTGTATGAGGGTCATTTCTTTGGTACCGGTTGCAATGGTCTTCTGTGTGACTTGTTTTGTACATGGTAGACTGCAGCTATCAAGTAGAGGGGGAGACATGTTTTATCGTGATTAGCTATTTATTTCTTAAACAGTGTATGTCCATTGGGGCACATGACCAAGAGGTTATTTAAAATGAGTGTACAATGATTTGTGCAACCCACAGGTAATGTGCTTATTCATTAAGCTCTGAAGGAACAGCTTGAAATTATTAAATATGTACCGTTTGGTCATATTTATCATGCTTGAGTTTCATCTTGCGGAGAACACATTGTTTTATCCAGAAATATAAATTCTTTTATCACAGGTCATTGAGACAGACATGTGCTTATAGTCAAAGTCTACCCTGCAGGTTGGGAATTTTAACCAACAAAACGCAGTCCTGCTCTTTATTACAGTCAGGGACGGTCCCATAGAAGGTGGCAATCTGTTTTGTCCTTTGAGTGTCCTGGAAAGCTTGCCCATTAGTTCCTCCCCATAAGGTACTAAGATGGTAGGTGAACAGACAATGTGGGGTTTCCTGGCCTATTAAGGTTAAATTTCCCCTCCCGGAAACTCGGAAAAGCCCATGTGTGCAGTAAGGTGTATAGGCCCCTCCATATGCTGGTAGGGCAACTGCAAGCTTTCAGTAAGGTTATGGAGGCTTTCTGATCTGTGCCTCCAACACACTTTCATAATGCATCGACTACCAAAGGTCTACCCTGAAGATGCACGTAAAAGGGACTACTGTAATAAAAAAAATGGGTTGTCTGTGGGATCATTTCTTGAAAACAAAAGCTTAATCAAGTTTGTGAGGAATTCGACCATCCGCGGATGCATTCGTCTGGGCTTTGTTATTTTTTAAAGAAACTGAATGATGGGCGATCAACCTCGGAAAATGTGTGGGGCTAAACCGCACATATTTTCCTATGCACTTCACAACGAAATACATCTGTGTACTCTGGGGGGACACAGCCTACAGGCGCAGTCCTCCCTGTCACATTTAGTTGGAAATGTGACAGCCAGGAGTACATTAAAGCATCAAGAGGACGAGGGCAACACCGTCCTCCTGCCATGGCCAGCCTAATTAAATATGAAAGGCTCCATGGATACGCCGTGCCAATTGTTAGTCTGCTGGTAGTGGCGCATAATGATTAGTTAATTGAAGCAGGCCTGCGGGAGGCCTGGTTGCAGAGCTGACAAAGGGGACAGGAAACCCAACATCTTTTTGATACATCTGTGTCAACCTGAAGTCAGCTCCCGCCCCTTAGTATGAAGGGCAGAAAATGACATGTCTGGGACAAATGTTTACAGTAGGCCATCCCTGCAGGGGGAAGTAGTATGTGTAACGCTCACCTGGTTCCCACGGAGGCGCGGCATCGAAGGCGCAGAACTCTGAAGATGGACAGGAAGGGCCCCTCTATTCTGGCTTCCCTGGCTCGTTGGATACCCTCCTGTGCGTGAAAAGGGAGTATTACCAACTGTGGAACAATTCTCAAGCCTCCCACTCCCTTCCAACCCTCCACGATACCTCCTCCACGATTCCCCGTGAAGCCTCACCTTAGGGTTTGGAAGGATGAGCTCTCCATCCTGCTTCTGATGCAGGGGCGCGTTGAAACCCAGTTACTTCACTGGATTGAGGATTGATGAGAGTTCAGGTAAGCTTGACTGTTCAGGTAAGGCGCTGTAAAAGTTCTGTTCAAAAGTTCAAGCTTAATAATAATGTTCGTTGTCTAATTGCAGCAAGCGCTAATGCTTATGTCTTTTTCCCCTTAGGGGCCGGGGTTCGGAGTGCCGGAGATATGGCGCCGACCCGAAGTGAAACAGTTCTGGATGAGTGCTCAGGTAATGTCTTTGCATTCGCTCATTCAATGTCTTTGTCTTTTTTCCCCAAAGGGGCCGGGGTCCGGAGATGCCAGGAAGCGGCAGGACCCAAAATGCAGTGGGAATAATCCAACAGGTAAGACTTAAAAGGAAACTAAGCTTTCCTTATTCCTTTTCTCCCTCTCACCTTGTTCTTGTCTTTTTTCCTCTAGGCGCCGGGGCGTAGCTGAATCCGAAAGATCGCTGCTGAAGATGGAAGCGCCTTGCAAAGGTGAGTAAAATGCAGCGCTGCAGCGATCGAAACAAAATGCCTTTAAAATGATGTCTTCCTTTTCAGGGCCATTGGAGAAATGACTCCGGGATGCAGATTTAGCAGGTAAGGGCTTTTCTTCTCCTATTCTCTTCCTTTCTCCCCCTGCAGGTGTTCCAGGGTGCTGGCAGGCGTGGCTGAAGTCAGGATGCAGGAGCTGACACGGTGAGCGTCCAGCTGCTAGGTGCAGAACAACGCGAAGCACGTGTGGCTGTTCGGGTGGGGTTTAAATAGCCTTGGAAGAAGTTCCTGGTATGTATCCTTCCACCAATCAGGTTTGTATCCTTCCCCGACCACACCCGGGTGGTGAAGTAGTCCTACAGGTAAAGTAGTCCCATTCAGGCCTCAAGAGGGCCTGGATGAAGCAGCAAGGTCTGCATCAGGTAAGTGTGCACCCAAGCACTTAAACACATATCCTCTTCTATGAGCCTGGCGCCTAAGGCGCCAGGACTGAGTCCAAAGGGCCCCGACTTGGGCCCGCTGAGACTTCCCTGGGGAAAATGATGTCTGCCTCTGGGGTTGCTGGGCCCGGCCTGGCTCCTTGGAGGTAGGCATCATGACAGTATGTGATTTGATGGAGACAAAGTCTGTTCTCGCAACTAACTTCAAGGGAGACCTGCGCTTTGATCAGGAACCACAGAGAGCTTGATTAACCAGAGTGACCCTTTGATCCACAACAGACAGGTAGATAAGTGGGACTTAGTAGTACACACGTTCACCCCTTTACGTTTCCTGTTGCAAAGCACTCTGGTTATGACCTCATGCTTAACAGAAGATGGTTGGTGGGGAACCAGGATTGGTTCATTAAGGTAGGCTTAGCCTGCATCAATCACTGGGGGCCCATTTGTCTTTAAGGAGGGATGAGGCCTCTCTTCGCAGATCTGAAGACTTTGCTTGGAATAACAAGGAGGAATAATTTGGACCCTGGCTGAAGGTACAGTCTACCTTACAGCTTCTGCCAGTGAAGGAAGGCCAGGATTTCCAAGAGGGAAGCAAGATCCCTCCCCTAAACATCTCCCAGGGAACCGAGGGAGATATTGAATCCAGAGGACCCTCTAGAATCTCCAGAACCGGTACCGAGCCAGCACACAGCGTGTCCTGCTAGGCTCTGCAAGCAAGCTTCCTAGGTGGGAAGTGCCAAAGAGCCTCAGAACTGAAAGGAGGACAAGGCTGTTGCCTGCATCACTCTCCTCAGCTTTGGGATGTCTGCCTTAAAGGACGACACAAGCCCAGTGAAGAAGCTAGGAGTAGTGCATCAACCAGCGTCCCCTTTTAAGGGACACTTTGGAGGCAGTCGTGCCCGCGAGCTGCAACCAACAGCACTGCTGACTGTTGTCACGCCGGAGTCGCTCAAGCCATCCGAGACGCCTCGACCAGTGCTCAAGACCTGCCAACCAGCACTGAGACAATGAATCCTGAGCCGCTGTGTAGGCCAGCCTGCAGCCGCCCATCCTGCCTCGCCTGCCACTCGATACCCGCAGCGGTCTCCAGTCTTGAGATGCAAAAGCTGCAAAACTCCCTGAAACTGCAAAACTCCCTGAAACTGCAAAACTCCCTGAAACTGCAAAACTCCCTGAAACTGCAAAACTCCCTGAAACTGCAAAACTCCCTGAAACTGCAAAACTCCCTGAAATGACTCGACGCGGTCGAGCACCAAGAAATACAAGCACAAAGTACATTGTGGTTCTGTCCCCCTGGTCCTTCTACGAAGGCCCCTAGTGAGAGTTTACGACCCATTGCTCCCTTTATGCTGAAACCAAGTATCCTTGAACATTGCGATTAATTACTTTACCAACTACCCTCCTGTCAGTATCCAAAGTACATCCCCGCCCTTCTTGGAACTGTCTGTCCTCTTTACAGGGTGGCTTGTATTTTGTAGTGTGTTAGAACTGTCTGCTGTGATAATAAAGTAGATATTTGTATACAACCTTGACTGGACAGTCCCTTTTATCAATGGGTAAAAATTGTATATTCGCTGTGTCGCAACTAACCAACGATCCATGACCTTTCGGAGATAAGCCTGCTGTTTCGTCCACGTTACCAAAAGTGGGCAAGCAGGTTTATAATTTACTTGTGTTTCCAATCTATTCAGATCCCTTCTGGCGTACAGGTGGGGTGAGGCGGATTGATGGTTTAGAAACAGATATTCATCCCTGGACCAATGGTGCCCCGGAAGTTGATTTGTCACAAAGTTGCAGCCATCTTGCTTTTGCTGTATACTCCTTTGTCTGTACAGATGTATAAAAAGACATTTGTACCCTACTCTTCAAGTCTCTACCATGTGAAATTTGCAATGGAATGTATTTTGCTCTTTGCATACTATACATTTGTGCAGATAGTGTCACATTTGCACAAGAGATTGAAGGCACTCTAATCCTAAAGAACCTGTGCAACATGCAAAAACCCAGAGAGCAGCAGTATTCGGTTTTACTTACTCGCCATACACGGAGGTAGTCTCCACTGGTTGCTAAAAGATCTGGATACACTCCTTTAGTGTCAGGAATCCACATAAGCTTTGTGGTAGGATATGGATGGTCAAAGGTGTTCCTGCAGATGAATTCAGAACTCTCCTCATCAAGACCAACAAGCTGCACCTAAAAGAACAAACAATAAAATTACTCTAAACACCTGCAGATTTCACTTTTGATAAGAAGAGTCACTTAAAATATGAGGACTTTACTCAAGGGAGGGTTTCAGCACTGAATAGCTTTAGCATTTTCTTTTGATGCTTCCTATGCCTGTAGAAAAGACCTTCAGCCGTTAAGTGGTATTCTGGTTAAGGGCCAATGCTGATGTAGTACTAGGACTGTTGACTCAAAACCCCATCTGCATACAGTTAGACATTCAATGCTAGGTGTACAGTGTATTCAGAAAAGGAACAGCTAGCAATTCAACAATACCGTATCCATAAGCATTAGTGCAAAATACATTGTTTGCAGTCACATATTTAGGGATTCAAACTTTACACATCATATTAGGCAGTTCTACAATTCCTGACAGCGTATGCGCAGGAAACATTAACGGGACATTACATCACAGAAAACCATATTGGTCACAGACTTGCTATACAAGCAGATTACCAGTGACAGCTATACAACATGAACCACCAGTGTTCTCAGTGGTTTATCAGTTTGAAGCTGCCTATATACGAAGATCTTTCTCCAAGATAAAAAGAGAAGTTTCAGTGAACCACTCATTTGTTTAGTTTCAAGATACGTTTAGTATCAGACCTATAAGGTCTTCTGATATACCTAGAAAACCGAGCCAGCAATAACAAGTAATTTCCAAACATTTTCAATAACAGCGATGTAATAACTTGATTATTAAAAAAAACTAAAATTACAGTCTTTTGTAGGAAACTCGAGGGGCACTAAGGGAACATAGCAAGTGCTAGAGTTCAGGAAAGTATCTTTAAGAGTTATTTATGTTCAGTTTTCCAAGACAAGAAAATGTTCCTCATAGGGTACAGTTATGAGAACCAGTCGCCACAGAAGATGAGAATTACAGCATGATTCAGGCCAATAGAATGCAAAACACAGTTGAAGGGGACTTGCCGAGACTCAAGACCACAATGATCTTGAATAATTCACCAACCCAGCGCCAAGAGAAGTATTCACACGGGTAGTTCCCAAAAACACAGCTCAGGAATAGCAAAACAAGTGAGTAAAAAAGATCTCTTGATGGTAGAGTTACAGGATCCCATCACCCAAGGACTTGAACCCCAGATGAAAACCAACCCAGCCATCTCAAGAAGAACAATCAGACTTCCATTGATGGGCCCCACAAGCCAGGAACGAACACACTGGTGAAAATGGCTCCAGAAGTTAGAGGAACCTGACCTAGCACACTCTGATGACTCCAAGTACAAAGAGGAGCAGCGAGCTAAGAAAACAACCCCATTGAGGAACCAGTGGAGGTGACCCAGCATGGCCTAGATTAGATGAACAGCAGAGGTTGGGGTCATTGGGGTCCCACACCCCTTCTTGAGGCCAGAAGCTTCCTACCTCAAAGTGGACAACTAAGGTGGTAATCCGTAGAGATGGTTCTAAAAGCGTCCCAGAAACAATCCCAATATATCTGGTGTGGAGGACCAGGGGTGGGGGCTGGGTGCAAGGACAACCCAGGAAGTCCACAGACAAAAACAGAAGTCAAGGATAAGGGAACCAAACCCAGCTAGTATGGGCATGGGACCGTACAATTGCTGCAGAAGCTTTGTGACCAATATCCTCCAGAACCCAAGTAAGTCATCTACCAAAATCCCAATACTGAATAAGGTCAAGCCAGCGGATATGAAACTAAGTTCACTTAGGAAAACATGGTTCCAACAAAAACATGAAAGCAGTAACCCTAGGTCAACTCCGCCGATCACCCCATACAGACCACAGAAAAAGCTTTAAAAAAAATACATTTTTATTATTTTAGTCAAATTTCATTTAAGAGGGTATTAAATAGTTAGGAATACACACAAGAATAAACATACAGAGATATAAAGTGCAATGTGTGTTAAAAAAGTGCTGGTCACGGAGGAAGGCAATAAACAATTCAATGCCAATAAACAATTCAGGGGAAGAATGACAGTAATCCCTCAAGTAGCTGTTCAGTAGCCAAGGCCACCATCTCCATCGGAGAAAAAATTATCTCTCCGGCGAGAGGAGCCGGGTCAACTGGACACTGATGAATATAACTATTTGATTCAATTGATACGTTGGTTAGTTGATAAAATCAACCTATCACATAGGCAATTGAAGAAAAAGGAACAATGAATTGATCCCAAATAGGGCAGTCCAATAGTATGATAGCACTGCAACGCCCCACAATTCTAAAGCCAGACACTAAAAATCTGACACACTAAAACATCTGTTATCTACCAAAATCCAAGCAGCATTAGCAGGATTACGGTCCCCCTATATTTTGCCACTCATCATAAGCCAATCACACACTGGGACACAAAAATGTTTTGGCAGCCAGCAAATCAGGCTGGCACTAAAAGCCGCCAAACACCCAGATCATTCAATACAGAATGCGTATTGGCCCTACTCTAAACCAGTACAACCACTTTAGAGGGTACAGTACTGGGCTCATAGTGAGCACAGGTATGCAAACCAGCCATTTTTGGTTTGCCTTGTTTCCCCAAACACACCCAAAATCAAAACCGCAGAGAGAAGAACTTAAAATATATTAGTACCCGAATGGCCACAAAAATGTATATTGGTCTACCGTAAATCCAGTATGAGATCTCATAGGATCATCTACTAAAAAAAAAACACCAAAAGGGAAGGAGAAAAAAAAACAAACTTAGGGGGCCCATAAAAAGGGACAGCAGAACTGCCAAAAATCGAATACTGCCCCATACATTAAAAAGGTATGCAAATATACCCTGCCATTTACCAGGAGTGTGGGAAAGGCAACCCTCCCAAGGCATATTACACAATTTGAGATCCGGGTCCGAAGTTAAGATTTGAGAAGGAGCTAAAAGCAGCTCCTCGGTGTCGAGCATCACCCAGTAGGGAGGAGCTAGCTGGGGAATTAGGAGCAAGTACACAACACACATGTAACTTCCACAGGTGAGCCAAACTAACTTTTTGACCATTCCGTATCATTCATTGCAATTTACATGTGACCAAGATGTGTCCCAATTCTTCTATATTCACATTCTAAAGCACTTGTAAGGCACCAGTTGGCCTCGTGAGCAAAAGGTAGCTGCTGTTTTCAAGCCAACCAGGCTCTTGTAGGCTATAAGCAGGAGCTAAATGGCGCCCAGCAATTACAAACCCTGTAAACCTAATCTGCCATTCCTGGATACCAATGGAGGAATGCCCCCTTCTTCAAACAGCCATAGGGAGGCCTCTCAAATTGACAATTTTGGGCTTCAGTGGCACTCAAATCATTTTAGTCAGAACCCAGCCTCCGTTTGGGCGACTAATAAGTACATATAATTGAGAAAAGGCTGCAGGATACCAGCCCTTGCGTTTAGGTAAATAGGTGGCAGCACAACTTCAGCTAAGAAGTGAAAGGTAGAAGCCTTAAGCCTGACCCTTTGTTTCCTTTTACCACTTTCTCATGTGTCCTCCTGACTCTACCTCCGCCCACTACTTCCTCCACCCCCAGCCGCCGCCAAGCTTACGATTCCTGGGGCATGACTTGTTCCCCAAGGGCACCCCCAAGACTAACCTTTATTTTAATGTGCGTCACTTGCGTGCCTCCTACTCTTTCCTGCATTTGGGTCTGCTTCTTCTGTGCCCCCTCATGCACCTCCCTCAGTGGACAGGATGCTGTAGATCCCGCACGTGAACCCCTGTGCGACGGCACAAACTTCCGCTGCAAACGGTACACAAACCACACAACCACTCCAGACAACTCCAGTCTCCATTATGCCCCCTTACTCCTGCCGGCCATTCTGTGGCAGACAACAAAAAACAACATCGAAATATGATTTTAACGCCTGTCAAGACACGTAGGCGATAAATGCATACAGCTTTTTCTACAACTAAAAGGCAGAGTTCTGTTGGGAAGAGGACATATCCTTATCCCCTCTCCTCCCACCTCCCCACCCCCCAAGAGCTTAAGAATAAGGCAAAGGTAATTATCAATAATGCAAGAGACCAGGGGCGCGTGGTGCCCTTATGATCCAACAATCACATTACTGTACATTTTGTAGGTATAGTATGCATGCGGGAATAGCGCCACCTAGAAGCTGAAACTAATGCATTATAGTATAGCTAGGGATAAATGGTACATGAAGTGGGCCACAAAGCTTGTACTTTAGTCATTTACCCACCAATTGACTGCCCATGGTCAGGATAATCACTAATCGAACACACTTCCTGCCTCTCCCCACCAAAACACATCCTCCTCTGATCGGAGCTAGCATTCTAACTCTCACCATCAAACTGTGTTGCCACTGTTTTTTCAAAGCAATCTGAGAGCCAATTACTTAATTGGAGCTGTAAACGCACTACTGGCGTAATAAAAAGGTCAACCAGGTCTGCCTTCAGCCACTCGATTTATTAGCACTAGGCATGTGCTTCACAGAAATCCTGTCAAAACAAGCATTGGCAAAAGCAACAGTTGCAGCTTGTGCACAAGTAAGGCATTTGCCAGGCACTACCCGTTATATGCACAGGTATTCACATGTTGCAGCTGCTACCACTGATGGCCAGTTAATACCACTAGGGCAGTGCCTATACAAAAACCAAAATAGTTGGCATTTCCAATGCTTGTTTGTTTCTACCGCAGATAAATCGAAGTGCTGATGGAATGAATCCGGTGTAGCACCCACTATAACATTGTCTACAACGGTCATATATACAGAGTGCAACCTTTTATAAAAAGAGAAAAATGGTTTAACAACGAAAAATGAATTTGAGCCGATTGGCAAATGTGCAAAAGGGCAGTAATATCAAGAGATTACTGCTACTACGATGGTTCAAACTGAAATGGGAATAGAGGAGCAAGGAAAGCATCCCCATTTCTGAATAACGAGAGGGGCGGGGGGAGATGGGCGGGAAGGGGCTTCCTTTCCTCCACATCCCCCACAAAAAAAAAAGTGCCCATCAAAGACATTGGATTTCAGATGCACCCTCAGATAACCATGCTATATTAAGAGACAGCTATACAAATGTCAATGTCTTCGGAGAAGAAAAAAAACCGCAATGATTTGCAACTTCAAGGGGTAAGGACTTAAATCTGTATTGTCACAGGGCCTGCCTGAGCTAGCATGAATGAGGAGACTAGAGCATATACCTCGAAGGCTGCCAACTGCTTTGTTTTAAAGTCGGGATTTAGGCAGTTACTTTAAATGCAGTCGTGGGAGGCCAGGGTGAAGAAGAGGTGGAAGGGAAAAGATGAACATTTCACAACCTGATGTGCTGCTAAGCCTTTGGAATGCACAGAGAGCGGCACTCTAGACAAAGTCGCCCCTCTCAAATTTAGAACGAGCAAACCCAAATCCTTAATAAGTGGTTCACCCCACAATTAAAGGACCTGCGACTACTAAAGAAAATGCGAAACTGACTGGCGCCTCTGCCCCTCCCATGAGAACAAAAAGAAGTTAGCGTCCACTGCATCACAGTACAAAAAAGAAATTTGCCAGGCAAAAAGAAACTCCTACAATGAACGCATAGTTAATTCCAACTCTAGCATGAAAGAATTATTTACAATTCTAAAAGAACTAGAGTCCTCCATCTCCCCACCAGATACCTGCACTAAAGATGAGAACTGGTGCTTGGAGATACAACAAGCACTAACCAACAAAATTAATACCCTCCAAATTAAAATAAAAAACAAGAAA